>NW_022110173.1:3592020-3622563 GCF_000313985.2 Echinops telfairi
ATTAGACTATTTTTCTTTTTATTGTTAAAACATTGAAGTTTTTTGTTTTTGTTTTTTTAATAAAATCTTAGAAATTAGGCCCTTGCCTAACGTGCCATTGCCAAAACTGTTTTTCCAGTCTGTTGGGTCTCCTTGGATTCTTTTGGTGAAATCGTCTGATGCACATTAAGTGTCTACTTTTTGTTTTTAATCATTTTATTAGGGGCTCATACAACTCATCACAATCCATACATGCATCAACTGTGTAGAGCACATGTGTACATTCATTGCCCTCGTCATTCTCAAAGCATTTGCTCTCCACCTAAGCCCCCGGCATCAGCTCCTCATTTTCCCCCTTCCCTCCCTGTTCCCACCTCCCTCATGAACCCTTAATAATTTACAAATTATTATTTCGTCATTTCTTACAGTGTCTGATGTCTCCCCTGATTACAAGGCTGTACACATAACCTCCTCCATGGGGATGGACAACAGAAAAGTGGCCATCCTGTCATCTAATTTGTCGTCTGTTGCTTGTGAATTTTTCTTTATGTTTAAGTGTGCTTATGCCATGTAATTTTTTTTATCATTTTATTAGGGCCTCATACACCTCTTATCACAATCCATATGTGCATCAACTGTGTAAAGCACATGTGTACACTCATTGCCCTCATCATTCTCAGAACATTTGCTCTCCACCCAACCCCCTGGCATCAGCTCCTCATTTTATGCCATGTAATTAATGCCCCTAAGTTTAGGGGCATTAAAAAGACCCCCAATGAAAAAATACAGAAGTTTATCTGTGTTTTTTCATTGGGGGTCTTTTTGATTGTGGGTCTTTGATCCATCTTGAGAGCAATCTTGTAGATGGTGCGGGATTCGAGCCCTGTTTCATTCTTCTGCACATGGGTATCCAGTTTTGCCAGCACCGTTTGTTAAAGAGACAATCTCCTCCTCATTCAATGGGTTTTAGTTCATTTTCAAAGACAAACTGTCGGTGGATTTACTTCCGGGTTCTCAATTCTGTTCCATTGATCTAAGTATCTATCATTGGACCAGAACCAGGCTGTGAGAGGTCTCCTGCTTTTTTATTTTAATAGTGCTTTTTTGCTTATGTGGAGTCTCTTTCCTTTCCATATAAAGTCAGGGGTTCTCTTTTTCTAAAGAATGATGTTGGAATCTGGATAGGGATTGCTTTGGTTAGTATTTGGCATTTTCTTCCTATCCATGAACCTGTTATATTCTTCCATTTATGTAGATCTCTTATGGTTTCTTTTAAAAACAACAACAGTTTTATTGACATATATTCATGTACCATACAATTCAATGGTTCAAATATATTAAAAAGAATTATGCAATCGTCACCACAATCAATTGCAGAGCATTAGCTCCTCTTTTGCTCAACCTCTCCTTTCATAACCCTAAGAAACTTAATCTTGTTACTCTCTCTATAGATTTACCAATCCTGGATTTCATAAAAATTACACCACCCAAAAAACCCCAACAACATTAACAAAGTAAAGCACAAAAAAACCTCAGTTCAAAAGAAAGCAGAAAATAATCAAAATTAGAACAAATTAAAAATGGGCCAAAAGGAAAACAAGTAATAAGATGTTAAATTTTAACCTACCTATATCTTCATTAATTCACTCTGGGCCACTGTGACTGAAGGCAAGGCTTTTTGCATCTCTGGTCAATGACCTGAGGGTCTCTGCAGGTGGAATGGGAGCTTCCACTGTCGTTCACAGCCTTCTGCAAACTGGGTGCTCAGAATGTACCTTCTAATACACTCCCCTCCCCGATCTTGGATTTTATTATTTACAGTCCTTGTGTAAAAAGAGACTGATGTGTTCTGTGTGGGCTTAGCTGACACCTCGCGTAGGTGGATGCTTGCTTTAAGACGAGTTTTAAAGATCTCAGACACTATTCTTTTAGATAGCTGGGCACCATCTAATTTCCTCACCACACTTTGCTATATCACCCATATCTTTAGTGATTTGCTTCATGGGGGTAGTAAGTATTGAGTGGGGCTTCATCATAAGAACTGGTCGTTCTTAGGTTGGGGTTTGCTGGGTTAAGTGCGAGCGCACACTCCATTCATGTAGTTAAGGTTTATATATCCCCCTGTTCCCCTCGAGCAGCAGCGTTATCAGATCTTGGAGAGACATGAGTAACTGCCATGAGGCCTTTGGTAATTCTAATAATAGTATCATTACACTAGCCTCTGATATAGAATTTAAATTCTTGTTCAGATAGGGGAATATTTATTTATAGGGAATAGACTGAAAGCATGGGGTGTTCACTATACATATTCAGAAACTTAAGTGACTGAATCCTGTGTAAGAAAACACTGAATGTTAGACACAGGGCACAGAATTCAATAACCCTCATTCACTATGCCAGAAGTCTATCTGCAGAACTAACATGTCGTAAAATGCTAAGAAAGTGGCAGATATTTGGTAGCTTTGGGTTGCCTATTGGACAACTTCAAAAGCGAGAGGTTTGACCTGAAGTCCAGTGATTTCCAAATGCACAACCCTGGAGGAGCAGGGTTCCTCTTCGCTCACGTAACGGTTTCAGCTTGAGGTCCAAGGGAGTCCATCGGCTTCTCTCATCTGTAACAAGTGTGTTCACGACATAGCCCAGTTCACGTAGTGGGGTGCAAACTCAGGTGTTTCTGATGTGCCCTGTGTGGTAAGCCATGAGCTTCAAGAGGACACCACCTAGGAAGATCAGGTAGCCTGTAGTAGGGGACCCAGGTCACCAAGGCTGGGCCTTTTACTTTCTTAGAGTAGTGTCTTGTTTTCTTTTTATTCCCAAGTATCTCATCTTTTGGGTGGCTGTTGTCAGTGGTCCTGCTTTTCTCATTTCCTTCTCGGATAGCCTTGTTAGCACCATGGAATCGAACTGATTCCGTGTGTTGTCCTCATGTTCTGACACGTTGATGAGTCTTTCCATTAGGTCTAACAAGTTCCAGTCTTCTTGAAGGTCTTTGGGTTTTCCATGGACAGCATCATACCGTCTACAAAGAGAGAGAGATTTATCCCTTCTTTTTTGCCAATTTGGATTTCTCTTTGTTTCCTGGTAGTTCTGGCTAAGATTTCCCCCACAATATTGCTTCCCATTCAAAGGGGAATTCTTGCCATTTCTATCCATGGAGGGTAATGTTGACGCTTGGCTTTTGGATATATGCTTTTATTATGTTAAGGAGTTTCCCTTCCATTTCTATTTTATTAAGCATCTTTTCAGGAACGGGTGTTGGATTTTGTCAGGCTTTTCTGCATCAGTTGATATGATCATGTGGTTCTTTCTTTTCTTTAGTATTGTTTACGCAGTGGGTTACGTGCATTTCTTCTCTAATGCTGAACCATCCTTGCATACCTGATATGAATCCTACTTGGTCATGATTTTTTTCTTTTTTAATTGTTGGAGCTGATTGGCCAGGTTTTTGTTACGGATTTTTATCATCCGTGTTCATGAGGGATATTGGTCTATCATTTTCCTTTTTATTGATATCTCCATCTGATTTCTGTATTAGGATTATTGAGCATATTTACTGCTTACACCACCCATAAGTTACCTCCTAAAAGGACGAGAGGCCATTAAAAGGCCTAAGCGGGCTTTTTGGCCAGACTTTCTAGCTACCAAATGGAAGAGAGCCCCACATCTCCTTTGTCTAGCACACCTAGCCTTTTCTTGCCATTTGAGGTTGTAGCACTAAAGCTTGGTCACCAAGCCCCTCATGCCCAGGGTAACCAGGATGTAAGGCTTTCCCTGCCTCAGTCTGTGATTGGCACTTACCACTCTCTCCCCCAAGGAGACACCTCAGAGAGATGCTCCACAGTGCACGGTTTCCCACTTCCTCCCAGGTTTCGCATACTTTAACACTAATGTGTGTGCAACTTGCTAATTAATGGAATCATTTGGCTCCGAAAACATCTTGTTCTAATGTGATGCTGCAAAGCACATTCACAGGTAAAATTATTCCAGCTTTTCTCTTCATATATATATATATATATATTCCCTCTTCCCAGCCTTCCTTAATAGCTGGGGAGAGTTCTTGTCATTCGCCTAGTGAAAACCACCCACCAGCAGCATGTAGAACCAGTGGCTGCCTTGGGGTCTGGAAGACGGTTTTGTTTCCCCAGGGAAAGTGGGTAGGAGGTAAATACAAAGGCAAAACTAGGCTACCCAGAGCAGTGGAGAACTGTGTGAATGGGAAGAGAGAACATCAGGGAGGTGGTTAAGTAAGATAAGTGCACAGAAATGATGCCCATCGTGGGGCATCCTATCGTGTGGGTCAGAATTGGCCTACAAGAGGTTTTCAGCACAACTGGTCTAGATGTAAGAAAGGTAAATTTGCCCTTTTTGTCCTTTATCTCTTAGGATGTGAAGAATTGTCATACTTGTTGTTGGGAGACAGCTCACAAGTGATTTTATTTTGGGATTAAGGAGTAGTTTGGGGTTGGGGTGATTCGTAGGGAACTACTTCCCCACCATTTGAGAATGAATATTTGTAACATCTGTTGTAAACCTTCTTGGCATATTATTTTTGGTGTAGGTGAACTTATAAGCAAAAGGCTCCTTCCCCCCACTGGACAAGCCTATAGACCTTTGGAGTCGCTGCCCATGTGCTCCCTGGTGATTCCTAACGGAACGTTCTAATGCTCTTCAGTCAGTCTCTGCAGGCAAGTCCTGGTGAGAAATCTGAAGGGAAAAGAGTTGGCCTCATCCAGCTCAGAAGCAACAAAGCCCACATAGAAGAAGCACACCAGCCTGTGTGATCATGAGGTGCCATAAGGATCAGTTATCAGGCATCAAAGAACAAAAAATCATATCATTTTGTGTTCACCTCCATAACACAATCACTGAAGACAGATGGGTGCATAAGCAAAATGTGGCGAGGAAAGCTGATGGTGCACGGCTATCAAAATATATAGCGTCTGAGGTCTTAAAGGCTTGAAGGTAAACAAGCGGACATCTAGCTCAGAAGCAACAAAGTCCAAAGAAGCACACCAACCGGTGCAATTACAAGGTGTCGAAAGGATCAGGTATCAGGCATCATCAGAACAAAAAATCTTACCATGGTGAATGGGGGGGGAGGGTGCGGAGTGGAGACCCAAAGCCCATTTGTAGGCTACTGGACATCCCCTTACAGAAGGGTCTCGGGGAGGAGATGAGCCAGTCAGGATGCGATGTAGCAGAGATGAAAAATACAACTTTCTTCTAGTTCCTAAATGCTTCCTCCCCACCACCACTATCATGATCCGAATTCTACCTTGCAAATCTGGCTAGACCAGAGGATGTACACTGGTACAGATAGAAACTGGAAACATAGGGAATCCAGGGTGGATGATCCCTTCAGGACCAGTGGTGTGAATGACGATACTGGGAGGCTAGAGGGAGGATGGGTTGGAAAAGGGGAACCGATTACAAGGATCTATATATGACCTCCTCCCTGGGTGACGGACAACAGAAAAGTGGGTGAAGGGAGACATCAGACAGGGCAGGATATGACAAAATAATAATATATAAATTATCAAGGGGTCAAGAGGAAGGGGGGAGTGGGGAGGGAGGGGAAAAATGAGGAGCTGATACCAGGGGCTTAAGTGGAGCGAATGTTTTGAGAATGATCAGGGCAATTAATGTACAAATATGCTTTACACAATTGATGTATGTATGGATTGTGATAAGAGTTGTATGAGCCCCTAATAAAATGATTAAAAAAAAAAAGAGTTGGCCTCACAGAATCCTGAGAAAGTGCTTTAAAGAGCCCTTTTCTCTGCCCGGGCACGGAGATCTCACTCCCAAATGTAAATGCTGAGGGTCAGCTTCAGCAAAGGAAGCTCCACGTGCCGGGATGCCTAATGGCAAGGCTTATCGGTGTTGTAGAGCAAATGGGTCAGCCCCAGGGGCCTGGCCGTCTCACACAGTCACCCTTGAGCATCAGTCCTTCCATGGCTGTTTCATGTCAGAGTGAGCTCTCACTGCCCTTGAGATACTGTGGTAGTAAGAGATGCAATGTTGCCTCTGAGATGGGCTACCAGAAACAGAGTGTTCTCGGTAAAAACAACTTGTTCTTCTCCTGGGAAGTACATCGCCTGCCATTCCCTCCTGTTCACACATGCCTCTAAGGAAGACCTGGAGTCAGGCCAACCTACATGTAGAGCGCCACTCGGTTATTTGCTGTCTGCGTGACTTTGAACCTCAGTTTCCCCATCTTAAAAAGCGGGGCATGCGAAACCTCCTTTGTAGAGTTGCTGAACAGATGGCCTGAGATCACGTCTGATAGCGCTTGGTTCAATCGAAGGGACATGCCCATCCTTTGTGAGAACCCCCACCCCCACCCCCATGTACCTTCCATACATCAGTCTCTTTAACAGCAACGATGCCTCACAGGTGTTACCACTATGATTCTCTTCTCGTTGCAGGTCTCCAGGTGGTTCTGAATTCCATTATCAAGGCCATGGTCCCCCTACTGCATATTGCCCTGCTAGTACTGTTCGTCATCATCATCTATGCTATCATTGGCCTGGAGCTCTTCATGGGGAAGATGCATAAGACATGCTACAACCAGGAGGGGATAGCAGGTAAGGGTAGGATGCTGGGCAAATGCCCAAGAGGCTGCTCATCTCTTCACAGGTGCTGGAATGGACTCCCTACATTCGAAAACCCCTGTTTCCAGAACCATGGCTAAAGGAGAGGCCCAGATTGATAGTCTTTATCCCCCCACCCCTCATCTCTTTTTCCCTGCTAAACTAGATCCCTATTAAGACATCAAAATACAAACATTGTCCCATCAAACCCCAAAGCCACGGCCATCAAGCCAATTCCAACCCATAGCAACCTGACATAGCATTTCCAAGACTTTCAAGTCTTAGGGCCGCAGACAGCCTCATCTTTCTCCCATGGATTTGAACCACCAACCTTGAGGTTGCCAGCCCAACACCCAGCCCCCAGCACTACCAGGGCTCCGTAGATGGAACACACAGGAACAAGTCATCTGTGGGAAGAGATGATGGAAAAGCTCAACATCCTCCATCGGAACGTCTGCCACTGGGGATGACCCAGGCCTGAGCATCTTTCATTCCATTGTCCACTGGGTCGCCAAGAGTGGGGGTGACCCGACAACATTCATGGGCAGAACACCCCCCTCTCTGCCCCCAGCCTCCTGGCCCAGGGGGTGGGAAGGAGCCATGGAATGCCTCTTTGCCAGAGCAAAACTTCCTCAAGGAGGTTTGTATCGACCTCATGACCTCTCCCTGTTCTTTCCATCGATCGATGATAAAATTAACAGGCAGTGCTGGCTCATCAAGCACTTCGCTGAGTAGCCCAGGAGTTTGGGTTTGCCAGAGATGCTACGAATCGCTGTCTTAAGTTACTCAGCTTGACCTTTTCTAAAGAGCGTTTAAAAAGAAATTGACAGGCTGTTGAAACAGCTATAAAGTGGTTTCACTCAGAGAACTTGTTGAAGAAAATATCCCCCAAAGTGTCAAATTTGCACGATTCGTTTTTTTCTTTTTCTCCAAACAATGAGACCTTTTCACCTTAGTTTTTGGTGTCTTGATGGAGAAGGGGGAGCACTTGTCCGGGGCATCGAAGGATGCTTGTGTCTCTCCGTCTCTACGCTTTCTGGTTTGCATGCAGCCCGGGTATTCCATGTTATTGCACTCCTCTTGCTTTAGGGGGGTTAGGAACGGCATCTATGCAAGGAGGATGTACACGGATCATTCATGGTCAGGAAATCAATGAGATGGCCTGGTCTGTGTGATCTTTGTGGACTGCCGGGATTGACTGGCAAATGTCTATTTGCAAAATGTCTAGGTCATCATTTGCTACATCACCACATTCCTTTAAAAAAATAAACAATAAAAAAAACCACCTACAGTTTCAGAATCGCTCAATTATTTTTACTTTCAGTGCAAAGTCTGTGTAAGAGGACACTGTCTTGTGTTTTTTTTTCACGTTAAAGCAGATTGCCAAATTACTTGGTCATAATTATATGAGATAAACCATCATGCTACAAAGCAAACTAGGGTTCCTTTGAAATTAGACCAAGCAGATCTTGCCGTTAGCGAAACTTCTGAAATTTTCAACCTTGTATAAAGAAATGCCAAATGATGCAATAAATAATATTTATTCTTTATTCTTTCAAGTCGAACCTTTCTTTTTATTCATTTTGATTTATAGCTTGCCCGAACCAATAAATTTACGTTGTGTGGCACTGCTGGAGCTGATCATAAGACCTGATTCAGCGCCTACTGTGGCGTGTCTAAGGGGATGCAGTTTGTTTGGACTTATCCATGACCGTTTGGTCCAAGTTCACCCGAGATGTTAGGTCTCAAAGATCCACCCCCCCTGCCACCCTCCAACCCCCTACCACCCCCTGTCACACCCAAACCCATTCAACTTAACCAAATGAGGGAGCGTCAAATGGTGAAACCCTGCCCTGCCACCAAACGTCTGTGTGGCAGTCAGCTAAGGGGACCCACTCCCCAAACTTCCGCCAGTTCCACCACCCTGAGGACGAGGCTTCAACTCACTGACGTTGGGAATACAGCATCAGGAAAGACAGGCTGCGGGAAAAGGGTGTGAGGTGTATAGAGTGGAGGGTCAGCAGCAAGGAGAGAGACCCTCGGCGAGATGGACTGACCTCATCGCTGTCAGTGGACCCGGACATCCAGTGATCATGAACAAGGTCCAGTGTTTTGTCCGGAGGTCCCCGTGGGTTGGAACCAACTCGGCAGCAAAGTAACAACAATGGGCAAACAGTGAACGTGTGCTCTCTACTGGGGACGAGATCCCACCCTGGGAAGCAACCCTGACCACCGCCTGGGAGTGACTGACTATTTTAGGGTGGTTCTCCCTCTGCGAGACTGTGAAGCAGGCCCAGGAAGAGACATCCTCTGCTTCGTCCAGGATGCTCTGAGAGACATCAGAGGATGCTGACCTTGGACTTTAGCTTTACCCCACAAGTTCAGGAGAGAAGTTGGCTGCCATCGGAGAAACAGCCACCAGCCAAGGGAGCAAGGTGTCAGAGGACAAGGAGAGCAAGTGTTCCACAGAGAGGAGCCGCGCCAGGCCCCACCACTACCAGGAAGGTGATCTCACTCTTCTGCGCGGAGCCAGACTCCCTGCTGGGGACGGGGGCTGGGCCCTTGGCTGCAGGAGTGTCTCCTCTTCTGCACTTTGCCATCAGCTTACTGCGCCTCGCCCCTCCGCCTGCACCTGATGGATGCCCCAACGGAAGAAGGCCTCTTCCTCCCACACAGTGACTGACGGACAGTAAGGAAGAGAATGATGTCTCACACAATCCGGATATCCGTAATGCAATCCGAGTTGAAAAAGCCACAACAACAACAAACAAACCCACAATCTTAGAAGATTCAGAGTGTTGCCATTGGAATGATTTTTTTTTCCCTTTCAAAGACAGACTTCGGATGGAATTTCATCTTTTCTGCGCGGCTGGGTTCCACAATGTGCTCTGTGAGCCTTTGCTGGGTTTCAAAGGCACTTACTTCCCACCCTTCTTTTCGCAGTCTCAGTCTGTGGGCGCCGTGTATGCTGTTCAGGTTTCCAAATACTTGGGATTCCGAGTCTTATTTATGCTGAAAGCCATAGGAGAAAGTGCTGGAGCTGGCCAGGTGGAGCGGCTCTGGATCTGTGCTGTCCTTCCATTCCCCAGGGGGGCGTGCGGGGTGGCCACAGAAGTGGCAATCTCTGCCCACTCCCTGAGGCACCTGCCAGGTGCCTTCCTCATTCCTCAACAGATACACCACCATATGCCAGTACCTTTTGTTTCTCCTTGTCCCATCTGTTTGATGGCGCTATGAGCCAGAGCACTCTGAATAGCTCGCCAAAGCTCAGTAATTACCCCTGAGACTGGCAAAGGATTGGCTAGCTAAAACCTGGAAATGAAATCGCCTATTCTAGTCACTCCTTGGAGTTGGGTCCAAAGAAAAGTAACTGATTTTGTTTGGTGATTTCTGCTTGGAGCTCCGATGTGCCGGGCTCCCAGTGTGTCCTGTTCTTGTTGACATTATCTGCACTTCTGAAGTCACTTCTAAGGCCTGCCACCACGGTGGCACCGAAGACTTCGGGTGGTCTCTCCAGCCTGACTCTGCCTCCCTTCACTTCTGTTTGAGAAAGCAGGGCCCACGTTGCTGTGGGCTCCTTCTCTGTAAAGCAAGCCAACACGTTTCCAGGGTGAAACGCATTTCCCCTCATCTGCAAATACATGTCGCCAGGCCCTGCCGATGTGTGTGTTCACGTATTCCAAATGTTCCCACTGGTGCTTTTTATAGACACCTATTTTTAATTGTTCTCAGATCTTTTTATTGTGTTGTTTGCATTGTTGTTCAAGACAGATTGAAACTAGCAGAGCGGCACTTGAGCCTGTAGATAATCTTTCTGAATTTCATCCCTTTCTCCTTTATTAATGAGATCGTCTCCCCTGGCGGTCGTTTTCTTTTGAGCATATATAAGCCCCAAGTATGTTTCCCTTCCCTGAGGACACTCAGCCCTCACTTGGCAGCCTGCTCCTTCTCCTGGAGGATGCAGGACCTGTCAGATTAGCAGCCACAGTGGAGCCATTGTGACTTAGACATATATCCATAGAGAATGTATGCGAAGTAGATATAAAGTGTACATATATACGTATCTGTGTATATAAATACACACATTTAATGTATATACATACACACATATACACATTAAAGTATATGATGTAGACTATATATATACATATATAATATCTAACCACACACACATAAAATATGTATTATGTATACATTATGCATGCACATACAATGCACATACCTATATAATGCATATAATATGAATATATGTGTTATATGCCTATAATGTACATTTTGTACATATATATGCATATATAGTATACATAAAGTATGTGTATATGTGCATATATGCAAGTATATATATACTTTATGTATGTATACACTTTATAGCTATGCTTTATATATACCAGTGTTATGATCTAGGTCTCAATTGCAGAGCAAAATCATTCTCTGTTCAGAAATTCATATGCAGCTTGTTCTGTGACATTAACTGCAATCCCACAGTAATGACGCTGCACTCTCCCTAGTCCCTCCTGTGCCCATTCTCCCAGTTTTCCTGCCCCTTCTTGCCTTCTGACTGTTGCTTTTGGGCAAATGTTGCCCTTCTGGTCCCGTCTAGGTGATTGTTCCTCCTCTCGGGTGTTAACCGTTTACTGTCTAGGCCTGTCTCTTATGTGGCTGAAAGATGATCTTCAGGAGGTGCCTCCATTCTAGGTTAGAGAGGTTGGGGGGTCACAGTAGCACGAGCTCTACCTGTGTCAGACCACTAAGCCTGGCCTTTTTCTATGACTGTAGATCTAGGTCTACTTTGTCTCCCACCCTACCCAGAACTCTCTCTGACGATCCCAGTCAGAGCTGTCAGTCCGTGGTGGCAGCGTGGCAGCATCTACTTCTTGTGGTCGGGGATGAGTGGGGCTGTGGATCATGTGGTCCCTTAGTGCCTTTGGACTATATCCTTGCGTTTTGGGTTTTCCTCACTGTTTTGTGCTCTGGATGGAAAGAGAGAACTAGTTGTAACTTAGATGGCCTTTTGAAAACGTCTGAGATCCCAGTTGCTACTCACCAAAGTATCATTGTTTCAGGATGCAGAACATGATGCTAATTGACCTAGATGACCTTATGACCATGACCCCTTGCCCTCATGCCCAGTGTCTCAGAATAGGGAGGTGTTTGGTTACCGCTAAGCAGTTTTTCATGACTGCCCCGTGCCCCTGTGTGCTCTGGGATATACTTGGGCATCTTTGCAGCACATCCAGATAAGTATGTTGGAATATCCCCACTGACATACTCCCATATGCCCTTCCACCCTGCTCGCTCACATTACCTGTGTGCCCACTCACACATGATTGTTGGTTATTGCTGCTGTTGCACGGGTATGTATAGCTCCCTATTTACCGTGGTTTTTTACATAGCTTTCTGTGCCCTTTGCCTTGGTTACCTTGTTCTGATGTCCCCCATATTGCACACTGTCTTACCCTCACTAAAGTGAGCTCATGCCTGCTACCCAACTCACTGCCATCGAGCAGAGCAGTGGTTCTCACGCCGCCACCCTCTAATACAGTTCCCCATGTTGTGGTGACCCCCCCACCACCATAGAATAATTTTCGTTGCTACTTCGTCACTGTCATTTTGCCTCTGTTATGACTTGGGCGACCTCTGTGAAAGGGTCGTTCGACCCCCAAAGGGCTCTCGACCCACAGGTTGAGAGCCAGTGGAGTAGATGGTGACTCATAGTCACCCTGGGCCAGGGAAGAACTGCCCTGTGAGCTTCTGAGAGGGTAAATCTTCATGGGCGTAGAAAACCACGTCTTTCTCCCGAGGAGCAGCGGGAGGTTTCAAACTGCTGACCTTGTGGAACCACTACACCGCGAGGGCATCGTCTACTATCGAGCCCCACTCAGTCCCAACCCTGATAGCCATTAAAGAATGTTTCTTTCTGTGGGTAAAGTTTTCCTTGACTTTCTCTCTCTCTCTCTCTTTTTAAAAAAAAAATAATTTTATTGGGGGCTCATACAATTCTTGTCACAATCCATACATACATCCATTGTGTCAAGAAATTTGTACATTTCTTACCATCATCATTCTCAAAACATTTTCTTTCTACTTGAGCCCTTGGTATCAGCTTCTCATTTTCCCCCTCCCTCCCTACTCACCCCTCCCTCATGAACCCTTGATCATTTATAAATTATTATTATTTTTTCATGTCTCACAGGAAACATTATTGAAGGTTTTGCCCTATCACGAACCCCCATTGTTTGTGTAAATAGTGTCCGGTCACTTATGGTTTAATGTACAAGTCGACAATTCATGCATTACAACTCATAGCCAGCCTATACTTGTATAATTTCCTTTTCTCAACTATGTTTTCATTCTAGACCAGAGCTCCTCAAACTGCAGCCCACGGGCCACATGCAGCCTGCCGAGGACATCGATCTGGCCCGCCGGGTGTTTTTGCCCATTTGTTTTTTTACTTCAAAATAAGATATGTGTGCAGTGTGCATAGGAATTTGTTCATAGTTGTTTTTTTCAACTATAGTCCAGCCCTCCGACGGGTCTGAGGGACAGTGAACTGGCCTCCTGTTTAAAAACTTTGAGGACCCCTGTTCTATACCATTGACTAAATGTATGATGCTATCAATAGGATTAACTTATGGAGCTGATTGATAATGCTCTCTAACATAAAATGATAATGGTGTCTCCGAGGTGAACCAGAGATATATATAAACCATAGATATGTGAGTGGATTTGGGGCTCACACTTAATTCTAGCCCCAATCTAAGAACAATTAGTTCTTAGGACATGGCCCTTTTTGATACTTGGCCTCATAAGATCACTATAGCAACATGTGGTGCAGAAACTAGATGGTGTCCAGCTATCAAAAAGAATAGCTTTTGGGGTCTTAAAGACTTGTCTTCAAAAAAGAAGCCATTTAGGTAAGGCATCCACTAAGTCCACATGGAAGAAGCACACTAGCCTGTGGGATCCAAGGGCTTTAAATAATGTAATCCAAATCTGAAGGAGGGAATAGTATCAGAGCTTCAGTGATGAGCCCCTGGTTTGCTGTAGATGGCAGCGGAAGCCCACAGTCCATTTGCAGGGTCCATGCATGTATGAAGCCTCAGGGGAATCCCCTCTGGCCATAACTGAGAGATATGAATAGCCTTATTATCAACCAGAGAGCACTGCAAAGTCAATTATGGCAGATGTAAGTAGGATAAAATGCAATACCTTATCACTTGAAGAGGAAATACACATGGACTAAGTGAGTAGCCTTGCCGTTCTGCAGGTGCATTGCAAAGTGGATCGTTGCAGACGCACTTGGGTTACAATATAATTCCTTTTGCCTCATTTTAAATTTGTCCTAATGTTTAATATTTTCTATTTTTTATTGAGGTTTTTCTGTTCTAATTTGTTATTATTGTCATTGTTGTTTGTATTTTTTCTGTGTATGAAATCCAGGATAGGTAAATCTATAAAGGAGTAACTGGATTATTGGTTTTGGGGGGGGTATAATGGGGAAGGTTGGAAGGGTGGGGTTGGAAATGGGGAGCTGATACCATTGATTACAAGAAAGAAGATGTCCTAACATTGATTGCGTTGATAATTGAACAATTCTTGATAGGACTGAACTAATGAAAATAGATTATGTGCCAATAAAACTGTTGAAAATAAATTTAAAAATAAATCAGGAAGCCGAATCACTTGTAATAGCCCAAAGCTAGAAAAAATCAACCCCCATCGCCTGGGGAGTGAATAAATAAGGTGTTTGAGACCCGTGCAGTGCTGAGATATGCCGCACAGAAACAAACCAACAAAGGCCATTGTCATCCAGTCATTTCTGACTCTGGCGGCCGGCCCTGTGTGTATCAGAGGACAACCGGAGGCCTTAGGGTTTTCAGTGGCTGGGTTTTTAGAAGTAGATCTCCAGGCCTCTCTTCTGAGGTACCTCTGGCGACCCCAAACTGCCGACCTTGGGTAAGAAGCCCGTGGGATGAGACTCGGCAGTGGAAAGGAAGAGACTGTGCCGTCCGTCCGTGCAGTAACCCAGACGAGCCGCCACCATCACTCTCAGTCGACAAGGTGGACGCACAAAGCCACGTAGTGTACAGCCCCACTGATGTGAAATTTCTAGAAAAGGTGCAGCTGTCTGCACAGAGAGAGGGTCAGTGCCTGGCAGGGCTAGGAGGGGCGAAGCGATCGTCTGGGATTCCCACAAAGCAGTGTCTGGGAGTTGGAACTCGCTCAACGGCAGTGCGTTTGAGGAGTTTTGTTACTGCCTTTTGGAAAGCGTTTGAAAAGGTACATAATGAACAGAAAAACACTATTTTAAAAAATTGACCTACACACTTAAAATTAGTGGATTATAAGACCTGTACATTGTATCTCAATAAAGCTGTTTGTGAGGGGTTTTTTGTTTTGTTTTGTTTTCAAAAAGAGAGAGAGTGGGATTGGAGGAGGGAGCTGGGAAGACACAGTCTGGCAATCTTTTCAACCATAAAGCTCAACTGTTCCCCTAGGAACTATCTCTTAGTTAAGAAATAACATTCCTCTGCCTGCCTTCCCTTTGGGAACAAACAGTTTCACATTTGAAGACCTAAACTGAAAAACAGCCAGCCAACCAACAGTCTTCCGTGCCGAGGCGCTAGGCCCTTCTGATTGTTTCGACGCACAGGAAACCAGAGAAGGCCCCGGGGGATGTGTGTCGTCTCTAAAGGAAGCCCTCCCAGCACGTGCTCTGTCTGTGGGGAGAGTCCCAGTAGGGCTGCTGTCTGGTCTGCAGTGATCATCACAACTGTCTGTGGGCGAGGGACCATGCCCATCATTTCCAGCCTTTCTCCGATTCCCACACAGGTGCTTCCCAGAGCCAGGACCAAGAGTTTCTCAGCGTTTTACCTTAATGGAAATCCTTAGAACTGAGTCTTCCTTTCAGTGTGCCAGCGGCCTGCCTACATGCCAAAAATATAAGCCGCATCTTAATTCTTTAATTTGCTAATAGCTATTTCCAGCAGATGGAATGAGCCTGAGTCCTGTCTATTGCCGTAATAGATAGGTCACAAAATTTGCTGAGAGAGCCTGATTCGTACCTAGGGAATATTCTTCTCCCTGTCACCCACTGACACTCAGTCTTGATTAGAAGGCAAAGTGGCCCTTCCCTTTTGAACGTTAATAATTCTGGAGAGCAAATTGCCCTGCTGGGGGGCTCCAGGGGACATGCAAAAGAGACCGTGGTGGGGCTCGGCCTCGGGGGCCACAGGGAAGAGAGCTGCAGAGCATCTTTCCCCTGTCATCAGAGGTTACGCTTTCACCTTCACGGCTTCTCCACCAAAGGGACTGGCATCCCTGGTAAAGTAGATCATCATGTTCATTGAACCCACTTCTAGTCAGAAGGCATTGTGGGGTGGGAACTGCTGGCTAATTATGTGGGGCAGTACTCTAATTGCTATACCTTTCACTCTAAAAACTAGGATATTCTAATGACATTGTCTCTAGATGCTTACACACACACAAACGAGAGAGATAGAAAGAGAGAGAGAGACTGACTCGGAAAATGTATGTGCCCGGATGGTCTCCTCTCAACGGTGCATCGTTATTATTCTTTGATTGGTCACTTGACTACGGCACTGACATGTGCTAACAAAAGAGGCTATAACCCTACTGTCTGTGAAATCCGTGACTGAGGTTAACGCGCCGTTTTGACCGCGATGAGATGACGGTGTGCCTGACCCACGCCGGGCGGTTTTCCAGCAGCTCCGAGGCATGTGCCAATTGGACAGTGACTAAGGACGACCGAGGAAGAAACGACGAGTCCCGCCGCTGGCGAAGAGTATGGAGAGGACCGTGAACTGTCCTAGAAGAAGCGTAGCCGGTGCACTCCTCAGAGCAGCGGTTCTCAACCTTCCGAACCTTTCATGCGGTTCCTCCTGTGGTGGTGACACCCCCCCCCCATAAATTTATTTTCGTTGCTATTTCATCGCTGTCATTTTGCTACTGTTATGAATTGGGCGACCCCTGTGAAAGGGTCATTCGACCCCTAAAGGGGTCGAGACCCATAGGTTGAGAACTGCTGCCTTAGAGGCAAGGATGGCGAGATTTCATCTCATGTGCTTTGGACATATTATCAGGAGAGATCGCCCCTGCAGAAGGACATCATGCTCAGTCAAGCAGGGAGGCAGTTCCAGAGAGGAAGGCCCCCCACATGATGGGTGGACACAGCAGCTGCAACCGTGGGCTCTGGCCTCGGAGCGCTTGTGAGGACGGCGCAGCACGGGAGAGGTTTCCTTCTATCGCCAGAGGGCTGCTAGGAGACGGCATCAACCTGAGGCCACCTAACCACGCCAGCCACCACTCTCTAAACCGATGGCTGCCTGAAATCAATGCTGCTCCCCAGTGACATCTAATTCACTGGTGAAACCCTAGGGGAGCCCTGCATCCTTGTCAGTATCACTGTCGCCAGGGTTGTCAGACCGGTTCCATGCTCCTGATTTTGTGACTTTTCTCTCTAACTCCTCTCTCCTTCTCTCTCTGGTCCCTCCCTCCCCTCTTCTTTTTTCCGTGGCCATTTGAGATGTCCCAGCAGAGGATGATCCTTCCCCGTGTGCCCTTGAGACGGGCCACGGGCGCCAGTGTCAGAACGGCACTGTGTGCAAGCCCGGCTGGGACGGGCCCAAGCACGGCATCACCAACTTTGACAATTTCGCCTTCGCCATGCTGACGGTGTTCCAGTGCATCACCATGGAAGGCTGGACGGACGTGCTGTACTGGGTACGTAGCTCGAGGTGGGTGGTTGGCGGGCACGGCGTCCAGAAGGGTTCAAGGAAGTCTTTCCTTGGCATCTGCCTGTGATCACACACACACCCTGATGGGCTGGCTCCTGTGTATCTTTGATTTCTTCCAGCGCTAGCCCAAGAAACAGCATCAAGTTTGTATCCTAAGTAAGCCTGTCTCCCTGCCCACTAGCTTAACTGAAATCCCTTCGTTCAGTTGGCTTCCCCACCATGGTACACGCTGGCATGTTCAGTTGCCCCCCCCATAGTGGTACACGCTGGCATGTTCATTTGGCCCCCCCACTTTGGTACATGCTTGCATGCCGTCGCTGCTCCGTGAAGGCGTGAACTAAGCCCAGCACAAGGCTTGCTTTTGGCTCGTCCTGTTATAAAGTTCTGATTCTACTTTTCTTGTCGCTTCCCCAGAAGAGAGCCTAAGGACATGTTCTCTGTGTGTCACGGTTCATTCTTAGAACTAATGAGGAGAACCAGGGTTGGTCTTCCAAAAAACAAACTGTGGGGAAAACCATTTTAATTGAATGTTGAAGCCTGTGGCATGCCATTCCCATGTTTTGTTCCTCATGTTCATATGTCCATAATCTACTCCGGCTGGTTATCATGTCAACTGCTAACGAAACCAGCTGCGGATGTAGGACGCAACTTTAGGAATCCTCTCTGGGGGGCCAACCAGTTGGCAGCAAATCCTTTACTTCAGAGACACACCTTTTATGATCCAGTAGCCAATGCTGCTTTGCTGACCTGGGAACCCCTGGAATGTCCCACTGAAAAAAGGACACTAGATTTCTATGCACCCTGCCCGTCGGCAGAGACACACATACTATTTGAACTGCCAAGCTGGCAGCGCCGAGTCCATTATTTATAAAAAGTTCTAGAAAGTGCCGTTATTTGTAGTTTTTCCTCCTTCAGCGTGAGAACCAGACTTGCCAGAACCCAGTCTTGTTCTCCAGCCTTTTGGGCAAATAACGCTTGCTTCCAGGCTTGAAAATGCCATCTCTCTCAGAGGTTTGCAAATAGTCGAGTTAATTTGGCCATCGCGAAACAGTGTGAGTGCATGCTCAGGAGAGTGTTTCCCCCTGCAGCAGGGGAGAGTGAGCAGGAGGGGGATGGCTGCCCACTGAGCAGAGCTGCCAGAGAGGATGGATCCAGTGCCCAGTGAGGTGCTTCCTCTCTCCTGAGATGAACAGAAGCGTTTGTAACAGAACAGAGATGTGAAATGGTGTATTGTATCACCCACCCCCCCTGGTTTTTTTTCCATAAGCACACACTGCCTATTGATTCTCTTTGTCCAGTTTTGGCATTAGAGTGGACCTGCCAAACTCAATGTTGCTATAAAATGTGTATTTTCCAGAAAGTGGGTACTTGAAACTTACCTGCGCACCTTGTATCCAGCTAACATTCATTGAGCATGCTCCGTGTGGTCCTAGAACCTGAGGATTCCGCGACGAAGCAGATTCCGTTCCAAAGAGGTGCTCAGTTAGGGAAGCAGACGAGATTCCAAACTCAAGGCTGGTGGCCAACTAGAGTCCATGCTGGGGTCGAGTTGCTATGTTGTCATACTTTTGGAGAAGACGAAAGTCGAATCAGCCCCTGCTGCAAGCTAAAATGAAGCATTTGCAAGTTCAGGCTGGATGGAAACTTGGATTTGAATAATTGAAAAGACAGGGGCATGGAGTTTAATGGATGGTGCTTAGTAAATGCCCTAACTGGCCCTTCTCCCTAGGGTGAATCCTTCTAGCTAACTACGGGCAGAAACCCCCTTCTACGGATGGACCATTTTCTAGCAAGGGCCATAGAACAAATGACTGTGTGGGATTTTGCTTTGGAGCCTCATCCCATCAGCTTCAAGGCCATGGCTCAAGTTGCTATAGCAACACGTCCATCGCATCCCATTGAGGCAGGGTGGCAGTGGGCTGGTGAGTGTGGGATTGGGGCGAATAGGTATAATTTACTTTGCTGATGGCCCTAGTGTGTTTTTGTGATCTTCCTCCATCACCCCCTCACGCTCCCCCACTACAAGTCATGGATACCCCCCTCCAGCCAGATGTGACCCACAGAAATACTGTCATGATGACAGCCGGAGCAGGGAATAAGAAGAAGCCCACAATGGCAACTACCAATTTTCGGCAGCTGTGTTGTGCTTTCTCCCCTGGGGTGTGTGTGATAGAGCTCGGGCTGGGAATGGAAAAAGTGTCAGAGGTAAAAGAACAATCCCAGGCTCATGAGACTTGCCTCTCTCTGATTTTCCCAGCACCTTTCTGAAATGGCGCGCGCACGTGTGTGTGTGTGTGTTCACATATGCACACACACACCCCTAGAATGAAAACGGCGCCTCCAACTTGACAATGTATGATGGAAGTGCCTCCCAGCCCAGTGCTCCTGCTCTCAGAGCCTTTCTCTAATTGCTTTGACCTTTCTGTGGCCCACCCTTCCTTCCTTCCTTCCTTCCTTCCTTCCTTCCTTCCTTCCTTCCTTCCTTCCTTCCTTCCTTCCTTCCTTCCTTCCTCCTTCCCTCCCTCCGTCCCTCCCTCTCTCCCTCCCTCCCACTTCAGCATCCCTCTTCCTTGCCTTGACCCCTCTCTTTAGAACCCACAGAACCTGACGTCTTAATGCGCTACAGCATCAGATCTGGAGCTATCTAAATATAAAGATGCCCAGAGCTGCATCAGAACCATCACATTCAAAGCCCCACACAGTGTATGTGTCTGTGTCTTGAAAAGGCTTCTGGGAAATTCTGGTGCCCAAGCTAGAGCCTGAAACCTCCTAGAGACTAGCCTACTGACTCTGCATGGTACTGTTTGGATGCCCCCAGATTTGAACCAGCCTAGGGAGATGGTTTCTGCAGAAACTGGGAAAGTAGGGCCTCTCATTCCCAAGCAGGCAACCCCCTTTTATGCTTAAGGGTGGAGTGTAGGGGACCTGAGAAAGAGAGACCAAGATTTTAAAGTCTGGGAACAAATGGAGACCCCAGAGCTAGGGGAAAGTATAGTTCACTAAAGGATTGCAGAAATAACTGTTCTGTACCGGATGTCGTCTGGAATGAAGGCTAATTGCAAATGGTAGACATCAGCCTTCTGCAGAAAACAGAGAGTCGGTTTCTGTCCTTCTTAGGCATGTGTTACTGCATTCCATTTCATTTTGGAGAAGGAGTGGACTGAAGAAGCAACAGCAGTCAAAGGGCACTGGAACACTGCCTCAACTAGGATCACCAGGGGCCACGGCTTAGCCCGAGCTCCAGCTAGCTGAGCAATTAGCTTCAAACATCTGTCTAGAGGCAGTATGCACATGGCAGGGCAAGAGTGAGGGTGGTGGCATTGGGGATTGAGAAACTAACCCACAACTCAGATTGGGGCTGTTATTTCCTCAGGCAATGATTTCTTAAGCCAAAGCCTTGCCATTCACTTGCCTAATGTCCAAATGTCTTCTTCAAATGGAGTGTGGGTAGTGATCCGCTAATGAGCACCGGCCTTCTATAGAAACGGCAAAGAACCAAGCAAAGGAAGTAACCATTGATCATTACCATTGGTTTATTTTTGTTTTGGGGGGGGTTTATATTTTCTAATTAAGGACTGCTTTTTTGAGGGGTTGGATTTTTTTTAACCAAACATCCCTTGCTTTCTGAATGTAATTCAAGGCTTCCTGTCTTGTATTGTTCAAGAGTGTGCCTTCCCAAAGCTGAGGCACAGCATCAAGATAACCTGCAGGACCCCTTGTAGGATTCCCAGATAGTCTGAGAAGTAGGGTCAGTTTGTAACTCAGTATTAGCCCTTCCACACTGTAGCCAAGGGACGATTGGGTAGCATGAACTTCAGTCTGCTCGGCATCTCTTCAGGGCTGCCTTTGTTCTCTGCGCTTGAGATTGCCCTATGCTCCGTGGTAATGGAAGAGCCTCGCCACAGGACTGAGTGTGGAGCGGCAATAGAAGGTCGCATGTGAGGATGGGGGGAAGGAGAGGCTGTCATTACAGTAGGGGCCACTCTGGAAGACAGGTTCTAGCTCTCTAGAAATTCCAAAAACCCGCTGCCATCGAGTCAATTCCAATTCATAGTGCCCTGTAGGACAGACTAGAACTGCCCCTTTGATGGTGGGAGCAGAGAGCCTCTTCTTTCTTCCACAAAAAGGCTGGTTAGTTCGAACTGCTGACCTGGTGGTTAGCAGGCCAATGCATAGCCCCCCACACCACCAGCGCTCCTTTTCAGGAATGCTGCCCGAATAATTCTTCTCGCAGGGGAATTCGTTGGCCTGAGCTCACCCAAGAACAATGCATCTCCTGTGGCCCACCCAGCAAAGAGTCTCTGGCCCATTTTCCTGAACTCATGACCACCTTCCCTACACCACCCCATCCTTCCATTGATTAAAAAAAAACCCCACTAGAAATAAAAGGAAAGTGAATATTTAATGAGAACTCACATAAAAGAAATCATTTAGAATCATACATCGTGTCTTCTGTCGTACTGGGGGTTTGCTTAGGTCCAGCCTACCTTAGGAACAAAAGCCTGACATCCTCACCGTTCATGAGTCAGTTTACCAGCCCCGGTCACTCCACTTCTGAGTGGACAGGCTGGGGAGGTATTTCAGCTTCTCTCTCTCTCACACACACACATACACACACACACACACACAGCGGCCACGGTTCTCTGGGGTAGGTAGTTTGGAAATGTCCTGTTGATGACAAAAGTCTTTTGTAGCCAAGCAGATTGGATGTGAGTGTTTTAAATGCTCTTTTCCCTCGCCAGCACATTGTCAAATGCCACCCCCTCCTCTGACTCCCAAGCTGAAAAGCAGAAGGGATGGAGCTGGATGCTAACAACCGCCTATCATCCCTCTCAGTGGGGAGCTGAAAGAAATGTCCCAAGGGCCCCAGAAAGCACCTCCGGGCCTCTAGCAGGTGTCCAGAGGAGGGGACTAGGTAGGGCCTGTGGCCCTTGGTTTTCAGTTGGCCTCCGTTAGAAGACCACCCACTTTGTTGCTAGGTGCCATCGAGTCGGTGCCGACTCACAGTCGCCCGTGTGCCAGAGACCAAACGAAGCACTGCCCAGTCCTGCGCCGCCCTCACAACTGTCCCCCGTGCTCTATGGCCACTTCGCTCGTCTGAACAGTACACAGCGGCTGACAAACATCGAGACTGACCGTTCGCAGCTCTCCAAACCCTGTTTATGTCTTGGGTTTTGCTTTCTTTATTTCACTGGCAGCGTGTAAAACTTTATCATTCAGTACTTCAATGTCACGAACCTTTATTGAGCATAGGTACTGTGTCACCAGGACTGCACTGGGCGTCAGGGTGGGTGGGCACAGGGGAGAATGAAGCCAGCCCTCAAGAGCTGAGCGCTGCACGCACCAAACTGCCCCTGTGAAGCACGTCCCACTGCGTTCCACACAGATTCAGGATGACTCTGAAAGGGTGGGATCGAATTGAAGCCCTTAGGGCCTGACCGCATAGGTGTTCCCACCATCCCAAGTCGAGGGGTCCCATGAAACCTTTTGTAAGCCAAAATGGTGTAAAGAGAATCAATTGCTGTTAACCTGTATAGTGAAAAATTGGGGACATTCCCAGACCCCCAGAATAACCTACTACATCATACCAAATAACACGCGAAACCTGAGCCAGAACTCACAGCCGTCAGATCAATGCCCGCTTATAGTGACCCTGGGGACCGAGTAGTACCGGCCTCAGGGAGTTTCTGAGACTGCAATTCTTTACCGGAGTAGAAAGCCCCATTTTTCTCCTCAGAGCGGCTGGTGGTTTCAAACTGCTGACCTTGCAGTTAGCAGCCCAACACATAACTATTATGCCAACAAGGCTCTTCTCATTAAACCAAAAATAACCCTCGTAGCTCATGTCTGTGGAAGCAGCTTGAGGCTGAGGGGCCGAGTGTAGCTCCCTGGGGTCAGGAGCCTGGGTCCTCGCGGCCTCCCGCTGTTCACTTCAAAGCAAACGCTGAAGCCAGGTTCCCCCTTTTGCCATTTCTTGTAATAGGGAAAGCCCTCTGGGGGGGTCCTTTGGTTGCGAAAACAGGGACTGATGGGTCTGCTGTGAAAGCTACGCAGTGTGGTAAAGCGAAAAGCAGGGGATGCCTGGGTACGCAGGGAGAGCTGGGCAGGGGCCTGGGATGACTTCCAGGAGTAGGTGGGCTTCTGCTGGCTGGGGGCTGGGTCACAGCTGGGGAGAAGGCTCCTTGGACAGGAACAGTGAGCGTACAGCTGGGCATCACTGTGTATTAGGAGGTTCCTCCCAGGCCCAAGAGCAGCTACCCTATCGTCCCCGAAAGGCTGCCAGGAGATGCAGTCGCAGGCTCCTCACATACTTGGCCCCAAGCCCTGTTGGTAACGCCTGGGCCAACATGCCATCCCACACATATCTCCGCGTCAGAAACCACTGCTCTCTGTGGCTCCTTGTCACCCATGATTGTCACCGCCTGACCCCTCTGAGTTCAGCGGTGGTTTTTGTTTGTTTTCTGTGTTCCTCCGTTTGCTTGTTTTTGCTCTATCTTATTGGCATCCCTTGGCTTAGAAGCCTGTTGCTGTTCTTTGATAAACCTTGCTGGCATGGCAATTCAATCAATCCCCTGCTGAACAAAAGGTCAGCTGTTCGAATCTACCAGCAGGGGTTGCCTGCTCCAGTCAGGGTTTACCCCTGAACACCCCGACAGGGCAGTTCTGCTCTGTCCTGCAGGGTCACTGTGAGTTGGAATCGACTTGACAGCAGTGGGCTTGCTTTGGGGACTGACTTTTTTTCTGCAGGATGACAGGACGCTGTAATTATGCTCTGGGCCCCGCGATGTGCAGACGCAGGGGGAGGCGAGGAGTCAGGGGAAACCAGTCTTCTGAGTTGCTGCTCACACCATGACCCGTAAGACGGGCTCCTGTGTCCCAGCAAGCTCGGTGACAATGGCCATGAAGAGTCACAGATATATCAAGCCATGGCCCTGGGTGGACCGTCGCTCACTCTTCACTGGCAGCAGCAAACCTTTCCCTTTCATGAGACTCGGTGTGAAACACTGTGACTTTCCTGGGTTTGCACCTCCTGCCTTTAGCCGGCACATAGAGCCTGTCTCTAGGCCTCTGCCGAGACTGTGGGGTCCGTTGGATCCAACGATGCCTGGGCCAAGGCCCTCGTGGGAGACTGTGCAAGCAACTGGGAAGCACATAACACCGCAGCAGGACAAACTGACCTTCAGGGACAGGAGTAAGGAGGCGCTTTTCCTCCTCCTAAGGGGTGGGAGTACTTGAAGTTTCAAAGCTGGGATTCCACTCTAGGAATTTGATGCTGGTGTCCGGAGGGGCTACTGTGTTTTTCCTATTCCCTTTACTCTGCCTGCAGAGTCTTGGAATAGTTAAGGCTAGAGCCACCCCATTCGTTCTTGGGTCTGGAGGCCCTGAGGCTGCAGCTGATGGGCATCAGGCTGCCTCTCACCACCTTCCATGGGAAAGTTTCTGTGGTCATGGGCCTACGAAACATTGAACTCCCGTGATTTAAGAGGACCCATCCTTGTCTCGCCTCTCAATAAGGGTGTCCGCAATCTGGGTCACTTTTTTACCCCAAATTTGGTTTTATGTATTCCTTCTTAATAGCTCCACAGCAGCTGATTTCAAACATCAATCCATCACTCCAGGCATCACTCTACTTTAGAGGCCCCCCACTCTTCACATTATATGCTGCCCTCCCAGACTGCCCCCCACCCACCCAAAGCAAGTGGCCCAGAATGGAAACTAAGAAAGAATGGGGAAGAAGTGCTTTCCTCTCAGAGCAGGGCCTACCAAAGGGGTGGGCTCCCAGTACTGCCGTGGAAGCCTGCGGATGCCTCTTCTGCCCTCCTGCCTTCTGCCCCTCACCTGCTAGTCCCCATATGACCCTTAGCCAAGCATGGCACCAAAGCAGAACCCCCAAAACAAGGGAGAGGTGGGATCAGAGTTCCTCTCACCTTGCAGAGCAGTGAGCTCTAGGCTCTATCCCTGGCTATTAATAAAAACAACTAAGCCACGTGCCTGGGAGTTGTTTCCAGTGTACAGTGACCGTGCGCGTGGAGTTGAACTGCATTCCGTAGGCTTCCCCTTAGCAAGCAAGCTGCAGGCTTTTCTTCAGAGACCACTGCATGGGTTAGAACTGCCCATCTTGTAGCGAGTTGGGGGATGTTTTCCTGGCCCTGGCTATGGGACAATGATAGGAGGTCTTTAGCTCCATCCATTTGGGGTTTAGGAGGATGCTGAAAGTTATTTACCATCGAGGGAGACTAAGAAAGGGCCCCAAGGTGCGTGGGAAGAGTCTGAGAGCCTTGTTCTGGGAGGTCAAATGATCGCAGAAACAATCATTATGTAGCAATCATTGCACAAGTCTTCTTAATATAATCGAACTGTTGGATTGTTATGATACGGGAATTATAGGCCAATAAAACTGTAAGATAAAATTTTAAAAAAGAAACAATCTTTAAAAATTATTTGCAAAGTTTAAGGGCCTCTGAGGAACCCATCAAGAATTATTCCATCTCAAGGGGGTTGGTTGGACGCCAACCAGGCCTCCTTCCCACTCACCATCTGCCCAGCTCTGCAGGCAGCTCTGCGAGGGTGAACTGTGAGCACACCTTCTACTCCTGGAACCTGCTGCCCTGCCTTGCCCAAGGGAGGAACAAAGGGAACTTCTTCAGAATAGACCTTCTCGTGGTCCTAACCCTCAGACCTGGGGAAAGTCTTCCTCGGGGTCCGCCCAGAGCAGACTAGAGCTTGATGTTCTACAGCAGGTTAGTAGCCCAGCTAGATGCCCCTTCGAGGCCAGGGTGGCGGGACTTCCTCTCGCCTGCTGTGGACATGGTATCAGGGGAAAGCAGTCTCTGGGGAAGGACGCCGTGCTTGGTACAGTGGAGGGGCAGCTAAACAGAGGAAGATATTCGACAAGATGGATTGACACACGACTGCATCGATGGACTCAAACACAAGAACCATTGTGAGGAGCTGCAGGACCAGGCCGGGTTCCCTTCTGCTGAACACAGGGTGGCTGTGAGTCCGAACCAACCCAACGATGTCTAACAACAACAACAACAGTAGCGCAGGGTGAGAGGATGGGCTTCGGGGTGTCAGTGCACCCTGGAGTGCCCCTGTTATTTTTCCTGGTGAGAGTTCATAGCCTTCATCAGCACTTCAGCACTTCCCCATTCCTCCCAAAGAAGTAAAGACGTGCTAATGACCTACAGAGGCAGCATCTCATCTGAGAGAGGCTTTGGCATGGCTTTAGATCCAACTTTCAACAGAAGTCCCCGTGGATTCCCATCTGGGTGCTGCTTTCAACGCTGCTGCCTTGACTGTAGGACACAGGTCAACACGGAACACGATGTCTACTACGCACACATGGTAGACATGAAATTAATGCACACGGAACAAACAGCCCCTGTAATATGACAGCTACAAAGAACAATCACATGAGCCCTGGTCACTAATTGAGTAAGCGCTTCCCTGCGAATCCAAAAGAAGTCAATGGTTTGAAACTATCAGTTGCTCGGCAGAAGTAAGATGACTGGTTTCCTTAAAGATGACTGCTTCAGAAGCGCCCTGGGGCAGCTGCACCCTGGCCTACAGGGTCATCATGAGTCAGAAATGACGCGGTGGCAGTGGGTTGATACTGGTGACAATGATCCAAGCATCCCTCCACAGCCCCTCATATTACACCGTGACTTACAGACCCTGGCCTTACGTGGCCATCACTACGTGGTCTGTAGTCCACGGGGTCACGGAGGGTACTCCACTTTTGTCCTTCCTAATCGTTCCACCAGTCCTTCCCCCACCTGGGTTGGTGTACTTTGGTTCTTCTTCTGCGAGTGAAGGCCGGCATTGAACGTCCCTCTGTTGGCACGGGTCCTTTGCTGGCATGGCTTAGGCAGTTAGCTCCCTCCAGCTCACGAAAGGCAGTAAAGCCCTCCAAGGTCGAGCTCACAGGCTGGGGGGCGGGGGGAGGAATAGGTGCGCACCAGACCTTTCCGCCCTGCCTCTCAACAGCTGCTGTTTCGCTGGCTATTTTAGTAAGTCAGCCATTGGGAAAATCCTCCATCCCAGAGCCAGGATGGTTTGACAGCTGCAGGCTTCGTTTGTACTAGCCGCCCAGTTTCCGAGGAGAGCTCCCTTCCCACCACAGCATGGCACATGCGGACAGCATGTTGCCGGGGTGGCCCTCACCTGTCCCTCCAGCCTCAGGGAGGAGGTCTTCTTGGATCCGCCTCCCTCTTGTGCTTCCGGAACCTGACAGAGTTTCTCCGATGATTGCCTTGGCTACCTTGCATTGCAAGACACACACACTAGCAAGATCTTCCCCTTTTGAGCACCTGTTTGCAACATACATTTAGTTCATGTAGTCACCCGACAGACGTTGAATGGTCACCTACCACATGGCAGGCACTTATGATACCTTAGTGAACGATACCTTAGTGAATGAGACAGACCCAAACTGCAGGGGAGATGGATAAGAGACATCAGAAATGAGTAAACCATAGCGGTACCAAGTGGTCACTGCTCTGAGAGAAGTGCGAGGGGTGGGGGACTGGAGATGCTCAAGAAACATGCGTTGAAAACCAAACTCCCTGCCGTGGAGGCCGTGCTGACTCACAGCGACCCCTGTGGGTCTCTGAGCCTGTAACTGGGTACGGAGGAGAAAGTTCAGTCTTTCGCTCATAGAGCTGCTGCTGGTCTCAAACTGCTGACCATGCAGATCTCGGTCCAACGTATAACCACTACGCCACTGGGGCTCCTAAACTAAGGTGACCAGATTTTAATATTGGTAAAGCGGGACACCATTGATAAAACTCATATCCTGGCGAAATAGCCACATGGCAGCTGAAAACCGTATACCCTAGCTTGTCGTGCATTCTTTCCAAAAATCGGGACTTTTTTAAAACGCCGCAGGACGCGGGAAAAATTGTTGAAAAATTGGAACTATCCCGCCAAAAGCGGGACGTCTGGTCACCTTATCCTGAACACATGTTCAGTTGGGTTTAATTATAATATGGTTAAGAGGACATGTGTTGTGAACCTTCATATCAATGAACGCTGCCCCCCCACCCCCAAGACTTTGGCACAGTTTTTGCACTCGTCACTGTAAGTTGATGGATTTCTCTAACCAAAATATAGTGACACCCAATAAATATTAGGAAGCATAAGCCTTGTGTAGTTGTCAGAAAGCATCAGAGAAGAGAGGTTTGAGAAACAATCAAAATAAATGTCCTCTGCTAAAAACGTGGCTCTTGGACATAGCATTTCCACCTCTACCTTCTAGTTCATAAATGTGTGCCCATAATTGTTCAGCTGTTTATCAGGTGTAAGAGGTGGAGGAAGTATTGTTTTGGATCATTTGCCATTCCCTTGGTGTAAATACTTCTGCCATGGTCAAGGTCAAATGCCATTCCCTTTGTGTAAATACTTCTGCCGTGGTCAAGTTCAAATGCCATTCCCTTGGTGTAAATACTTCTGCCATGGTCAGGTTCAAATGTGAAGTCAATGAAGATGGCATTGGAGGAGACCAGCATGCAGTTAACTCCACAAAGTCAATAGGAACCAACCCCAGTACACCACTACTCCCAGCTCGTGTGGAGGTGTGTGACTCTTCATTTTAAGTCGCAGTTTCCTGGCGAATGACCCTTTCCTTCTATCCTGGGGTTGCAGACACAAGAACAGGTCTATGAATTCATAAACCAATGGCTGCCCTTCCCTGACCTGTGGCCTTTCGAACTCATGAAGAGCAAAGAATTGCCTCTAAATTCTGGTCGCAACCCAGGGTCCAGGTAATAAGTCCTTTAGGAAGCTCCTTCCTCACATCCCCTCAAAGATTTCACTTCTTCCTCTCTGTCAGCAATAGCCCAAGCACTTCAGGCCCCAAGGTTAAGTGCCTCAGAGGACACTGGAAAATGCACCAGCCATACAAACCCAACTGAGCTCAAATAATCATGTGCTGAAGAAATCCTCTTTTGAGGTGAACCACCTTCTTAGACAAGTGACCAGAAAGCATCAGAAATAACCTCTGTGCCTGGAAAGCCAGACAGGATTCATCCTAGGGCCAAGCCCGCAAACATGCGGGACAGTGCAAGTCAAGGTCACGGGGAAGTAGTTTGAATGTAGCAGATGCCAGGAGAGCTCTGCATCCTGATCATACCGACAGAAAAAACCCAACATTTCAATCCCATGTGTCTCCTCCAGAATCTGTTTGCGCCCTTTTCTCCTTGCCTCTCTTTGCTCTAACCCAATTCTGCTTTCTGTCTTCCCTAACTCTCCCTCATCTTTCCAGATGCAGGACGCTATGGGCTATGAGTTACCCTGGGTGTATTTTGTCAGTCTGGTCATCTTTGGATCCTTTTTCGTTCTAAATCTGGTTCTCGGTGTGTTGAGCGGGTAAGCTGATCATTTCTATGTCTTCTTGACCATGCAGCCGAGCAAGGGTCCAGCCTCCACTCTGCCCACTGCCAGGATCCTCAGTGAGGGGAACCCAACAGGCCCAGGAAAACAAAGTGTTTTCATTCAACCCCCCAAATCGGAAACATTGGCTGGGCGGGACAGTTGGCATCTGGTCTCTGATTTGTACCTACGGGTTCCCCAGATCGGAGTGCTGCTGGGTCAGTGTCTCTGGAGTGGTGCTTGGCCGTGCTCGGTTGCAAAGTGTGCCTCACTAACTATCATTCCGTTCTTCCAGGTCAATGATGCCGTAGGAAGGGACTGGCCCTGGATCTATTTTGTTACACTAATCATCATAGGGTCATTTTTTGTACTTAACTTGGTTCTCGGTGTTCTTAGCGGGTAAGCAGGACCAAGGAAAAAGGTCTTGATTTTTTTTCCATTTATTACATTTATTCTTTCTGCTATTCTTGGCTCTATTCCTTTCCTGGCTCTGGTTCACCTGGGTTAAGCGGTCACCAGAGGAGCCCCAGAGTGAATATCCTTGGCCTGGCTGGATCAAGGGCAAGGATGGACAAAGAACCTATTGACTTGGGTGGCAGACAATGGAGAAGGGCAGTTGGCATCACCAAGAGATGCCCTGTCTCCCCTGATTCCTGTCAGTTCATTCAACCCTTTCCTACCAAATTGCTGTTCAGGCTGCATGGGATGGTTCACCTCGTAGCTTGGTGTCACCCTGGCAGCAGCATCATGAGCCCCTTGAATGGGAAGCGTTTGGCAGCTAGGGTTTGACAGAAGAGCCACAGACTGTGTGCCTTCAGCATGGACAGTAGCCTGGCCTGATC
>NW_022110173.1:3623456-3625076 GCF_000313985.2 Echinops telfairi
TTTGCCCAGGGAAGGTCATACGGGAGACTCCACAGGGGGACAGGAATGGAAAAGACAATCTAAGCCCCTGATTAGTTGGTAGGAGGTTTTTGTTGCTATGTTCCAGCACAAGAAAATGCCCGGGGTTTCTAGGGAGTCCATAGGGAAGCTTTTCGTGTTTTGCTTTGTTTTTCTGTTGACCTCATCATCGCCCACTCCAGATAGAAGTTTGAGTCTCTCAGCTCTACGACTTGCTGGATTCTCCTAAAAGAGGGCTTTTCCCTCTGAAGCACTTTTTATAAAATAGTAATCATCAGATGGTATCACCTCATAGGTGGTTGTGATGCCAGAATGAGCATTTCTGTGTGCACTGGTGAGCACTGTGACTGGTATGTGGTAAGTGTTCAGTGGCACGCCCATAGCAGGGGGCGTTCACTGAGAGCCTGTCCGAACTGGAGCTGCTGGATGGAACCAGCAAGGGTTAGAACTAGTCCAACCCTTTCCTGTTAAAACGGTGGAAAGTGAGACCCAGAGGGGCAAGGGGCCTTGTCCACTGTCACTCAGTTGCTATTTTTCAGGACCAGAACCAGAAGGCAGACCCAGCCCAGTTTCCATTCTAGCATTTCCCTAGCACTGCCCATTAGTGCTGGGATGTGACCCAAGTCAGAGCGTGAATCCAGTTTCTACCCCTAGGAGGTCAGAACCAAATCTGAGTCACTGAAAGCCCCTCCCAGGACTCTGAAGTGGAGCATGAGCACTGGGTCAGGGGCCTCTCCTGACGCACGTGCATCTGCCCACCGTTGTTTTGAGCCTCACCCGAGAAGCCATCTTCCTGGGGTTGCAACATAGAGAAGTCAAGTGAGAACGGTGGCTGACGGCACGGAGAGGCCTTCTGAAGTCCTTTCCTTGGCCTGCTGCACTCCAGGAGACAGAGTTGTGAAGACACCATAAAGCCTGGCGCTTAGTAATACTCAAAAACATGGTTTTTGACAGAAGCAGTAACTCTTCCAAGTATCTGCTATTGGCTCCCTATTGAACCCTTTCCAGAAGACTTCTGAGCCTTTGAGTCCTTAAGTTCGTATATTGGTTTTTCCTGGAGACTTTGCTCAGCACCTGCTGCCTGGCCCATTCCCAGAGCCTTCGTCTGCCCCTCCCTGGTCAGGTGTGTTGACAGCTGGAATCCAGCACCTGTGACGGGCCATGTGCTGGAAACAAGTCCGCCCATGGATCAATCAGGACAACACTGAAGAGTCATCAGCAAAATGCACTGAGACATTTACTCACTTCCTCAATCAGACTTCTGATCACGGCAGCCTTCTAGAAGCGGTCAAGAGGTCAAAGAGCTATGCACTGTCTCAGTGACCGCAACAACATGACTCCCACCCACCTGGCAGGCCCTGCGCTCGGAGCTTTCAGCCAGGTGCGATCAATAGCCCCTTTTTCATGAGGAAGAAAAAGCAAGGTTTTGACGGACGCAATGGCCTCAGTTCCAACAGTTGAAAAAAATAAGAATTCAGGATTGTGACCCCATAGCTTCTACTCTTCACCCACGTTCTAATGCCCCCAAAACTCATGTGATGGGCTAATGTCATGCTCCTAAATTACAGTCCGGGAGGGGGGAGGGGGAGAGTGCTGGAGCAG
>NW_022110173.1:3625233-3639443 GCF_000313985.2 Echinops telfairi
CCTGCAGCAGGGAAGGGTTGTTTAGCTTGGGGCGAGCAGCTCTATAGACCTTAATAGAGAGAGAGAGAGCAGAGCCATCGACTCAGTAGTTCTGCAGTGTTCGAGGTTCTGTGCCTGAGTCACATTCAATTCAGAATGGTGACATCTCTCAGCCCAGCACAGTGACTGAGCCTCATGGAGCATATCCTGCAGTCACCCAAACAAGGCCCTGTCGTGCTTGGTGCTGTCTGTTCCACTTAAGAGGCGGACATTTTTAAAAGTTGGTCATGGGGCTGGGCTGGGGGTGGGAGGTTACCTGCCCTGTGTCTGGAACATTCGCTTATCCAGAACACTGTCTTTCTGAGAAGGCTGGATAAAGAGCGTGCAGTCGTTCCCTATCCCAAAAAAAGTTTTTTTTCCCCCGAAAAAGCTTTCCATGGTCCTCATGGGCTGGTTCTCACACCAACCTTATGCAAGTTGCGGGGCTGGTGGTAGCACAGGGGGCATCTGATTGCCCCGCCCTTCCCCTTCCATCTCCACCTCAATCCGCAGCCTGCTAGGACGACCCCAAGCACAGGGCCTCGGAGGTTCTGGAAACTGCGCTTGAAGCTGGACGCTCAGCTGGAGCTGAGGGTCTTTCAGGTGACAGATCACCCCATCCTTTTCCCACCACTTGGAAGGGGGAACACCTCTGTCCCCCACAAAGCGCAGGGCCTGGTGGGCAGGCATGTTGCAACCTGAGGCATGCACTGGAAGTCCGACTAGGGCACCACAGTGAAGATGGAACATCCGGTCCGGAAGAAAGTGCGAGCAAGGCCTGCCTGACAGGTGGGAGCAGCAGAGACGGCAACCTGCACGACTTCCACACGGCCTGCGACCCCGGCGCCTGCACGGGCTGGCTTTTTCTGTACACCCCCTCCCTCTGCCTGCTTGACAGCACTGAGCACCAGCCCCTAGCTTTCCACTCCACCCCTCCTATGTCACACTGGCCATTGCTGGCAAGAGATGTGCTCCCGCCTGGTGACAAATCCCATAGCTGTGACTGATGATATAGCCAGCTCCAGTCCCTCGGCCCAGTGCAGCGCATCAGGCTGGGGCTTCGCATCTTCATTAGCTCCGTCCCCAGAGCAGCACATGGCCGGCATCCAAGCATGGAGATAAAGAGAGCCAGGCACAGCCACCTGGAGAATCACCAACCGTGTGGGGTCTGGTGAGGAAAGTCTCACTCATCCCTCAGCCTGCCACCAGCTCCCTGGGAGCTTCCGATCTGACCCTGCCACGCCTCCACTCCCTCATGCCCCCCCCCCCTAAGAGGAAATATCTTAACGTCAATCGGATGCATCCACACATCTCCCTGTGTATGTTGTGCTCGATGGCTAGCCTTCATGGCAAGCAATCACCTGGGTGCTGCTGCGAAACCAGACAAGTTCAACTGTCCCTGCTGCCCTTTTATCTCAATCCTCCTCCCACCGTTTGGTCACCAGAACTCAAATCCTCAGCTCCTCGGTGACCTCGCAGCCTCAACCTCGCTTCACAGGAATGGAGTGGGGAATGCAAGTGGGCAGGAGGGGAAAGAGAGTCAAGAGAGGCCAGTCTTGAAACACTTTTGTTCCCCTCGTGGAGTAGAAGGTCCACGCATTTGAATTTTCACAGTACCGTGTCACTCAACTTCACACAGTGGAAGGGGGTATTTCAGAACCTCCCTGTCTCCTCTCTGAGAAACTTAACTGATGCCAGCATACCCCAGGGACAGGGGCTGCAGGCTGGACACGAAAAACAAACCCAGTGCTGTCAAGGAGGTGTTTTGCGTTGATTTACCTAGGGCGGGAAGCTCCTCTTTAGGTCTCCAGAGAATAAGTGTCGCATGGCCCATGGAGAGCTAACCAGGTACGGAATACAAGGTCAGATGGAGGGGGAGCAGGCATCTTTGCGAGCCCATCCCCAGCACAGCCAGGCACGGCGTCCATCCTCATGGCTAGCTGTCCATCTCCGGCGTGGAACTCCCTGGAAGGAAAGAAGGTACCTGCCAGTTGGCAGGGAGCCAGCGAAAGAGCAAGTTCAATCCAATTAGAATTGGATTCAATCAAATTTTAGAAGAAAATTCAATCCAAGCCAAAGCATCATTAAAGCAGCAGTTGAAGAGACCTCATTAACTTTAGAGTCCCTCGATCTCCCAATTAAAAAGCTCCCCAGCCCCAACCCCATTCCACCACGGAATGAGCGAAAGCTAAAACCGGTGCTCTCCTAAGCCACACAGACCACAGGCAAACACTAACACGTGAGTGGGGACAGAGCTGCCCCTCCCTGGCCAAGGGCCAAGCCTCTTGTCCCCGTATGCTTTGGTGGCGTGGTCTTTCCTTCCCAAGCTGCCTTGCCTCCACAGTGGTTCTCCACCTTCCTCACGCTGCGACCCTTTACTACAGTTCCTCATGTGGTGGTGACCCCCAACCATGAAAATTAACTTCATTGCTACTTCATCAGTGTCATTTTTCTACTGTTATGAATTGGATGACCCCTTTGAAAGGGTCGCTTGATCCCCAAAGGGGTCTCAACCCACAGGTTGAGAACCACTGATTTAGAATGGCTGGCTTATGGATGAAATTCTGACAAGATACTTTTTTCAGACTCTTGCAATGTACTAGACCCTCATTGCTCCAAGGACTAGCCAAGAGGGATGCGCACGCACACGCACGCACACACTCACACACACACACTCCACACCCAGGACCATTGCCCACAGACCACAGAAAAGAACCAGTCTCATTCTGTCAGTAAATTGTTTTTCAAGAGGCCTTTCTTCCAGCAAATCCCAACCCATTTCCAACTGCTCGTTATCGTTTTAAACTGAATGCATCATTTCACTTTTATTGTAGCTTGATTTTTGTGTATGTTTATAGTGCAGTTGGATTTTTTTGTTGACCGAAAGGGCAGCCCAAGGACATTTTCTTGTGTTTGGAATCCTCGTTTGTCTCCCTGTGGGAAAGAACCTTGCCTTGACTGGAGATCCTTCCAGGCATGCGAACACGGCAGGGTGGGCCCTGGTAATGAGAACAGACATTGGGGAGATTAAATGTCCCAGGTTCACAATCAGTGGTATACTGGTAACTAGTTGGCAACAGGCCCTCCTGGGGAAAAACCTCGGTTCTTAGCATTTGCCAATTCCCATGGTTTGGTTATTCCCACCATGGCTGATTTCAAGCATACTCTCACGGGAACTGGAAGTGGGAGGCGATGCACACAGTGGGCTCGCAGGAGGCAGTGCAAGTGAGCAGCTTCCTTGTACGCTGCTCCACGTTCCTTTGGTCCCCCGGGGTCCTCAGGAGGTTTTGCACTTGCCACACCCCTAGAGAGGTGGTGCACAACTGCTGTGGGGCTCTTAGTCGCTGCTCAGAAAGGGTTCACAGTTATTTAGAGACCACAGTCTTGTTAACAGACCAAGGCTCTGGCCGTGATCCAGGAAAGGGGGGGGACATGGACTCTCTGTCTCCTTATCCTCTCCTAGGCCAGGTCAAAAAGACCCCATTCAGTGGCTCTTGTCTGTTTCTATAGGAATGAAGGGGAGAGCTAAGGACTGGGAGAACCGGAGAATACTCTCCGTAGAAACTAGAGCTTGCGGGCAGGGCGTTTTTCTAATGCACGATCATTAACTCTTGTCTTTTTCCTTATCTCCACCTTTCCTCTCGTTCCCACTTCTCCCCCTCCTTCCATGTCCTCTCCCCCTTGCCCGTGCCCCCCTCTCTCAACAGAGAGTTTTCCAAAGAGAGGGAGAAGGCCAAGGCTCGGGGAGATTTCCAGAAGCTGCGAGAGAAGCAGCAACTGGAGGAAGACCTGAAAGGTTACCTGGACTGGATCACGCAGGCAGAAGACATCGACCCCGAGAACGAGGATGAAGGCATGGATGAGGAGAAACCCCGGAACAGTGAGCAGCCTTCTTCTGTCTTTGGGCTGGGCTCTGGAAGGGAGAGGGGGCACCCTAACACGTTCGCCACCCACCTGCCTGGCCAGCCCCTGGCTTTTCTTCAGGGAGCAAGGCGCGTCTCCTTGACTAGAATCATCTGCTGCCGGAAAGGAGTCACCGTTGCGAAATCCTTCCCCTGGGCCCTGACACCTCGGGTTCTTTTCAGAACCTTTGACCCTAATAGATGATGTTAAAGGGGAGGAAGGTGATTGGGCCCTGCTGCTTAAGAGTTCATGAAGGGGATGCATTTCAAAAGCAGCTTGCTGCCTTCTCTGGCATTCGCCTTTGGAGGCAGGAGAGCAGCCTCCTTGGACCTGTGTCCAGCCAACCAACTACCGGAGACACTTAGCCGCCTGCACAAGAGTCTCTTTCTCCTTCCCACTAGATTGCCAGGCTCCCTGGGCTTCTCCTCATGGGAAAAGCAGCCAAAGGCTTCTCTGGATGAGATTAGGTTCAGAGATCCTGGGAAATGTGAAGTGGAAGGGCTGGGGAGGCCCCCAGGAATCTGTCAGTGCACAATTAGATCACAGAAATGGATTCCTTCCTCTGGGTCTTCCCTGGGCAGGGTGTCGGATCGTCGGTCTCAAGGATGGAAATGGTACTGTATGTACAAAAGGGGATGACCTATGGGCATCCGGGCTCTTGTCAGATGTGCTGCCTGCGTCTCAAAGTGTGCATTGTCGACAACATCTGAGACCTTCTGAGATGTTGGGGCCTCCCCAGGCCTACTTATTCCAAAACTCTGGGGGCGCGGCCCACAAATCTGTGTCAGCAAGCCCTCCAGGTGACTGCGATGCATACTAAATTTGAGAATCCTTGGGAACCTCGTCTCTGTATATTCCATTTGGCCTTAGTCCGTTGCGGCTCTAACCATACTTTGTGTTCTGTGTGCAATACTGTTTTCCCGTTGGGCTTGCATGTTGGAGTAGGTACATGCCTGTACTCTCAAGGAGCCTACGTTAACATGTTTACTCCTAAACCTCAAGCATCCAGCATAGTCAAGGAGCCAAACAGGTTCACTAGCTAGCCAGGACATTATTTGATCCTGCAGGTAGAGGCAAGAAGCTAGCAATTTCCCCTACGTGCAAAGGGAGACAACTGAGGCTCAGGGTGGTGGGGGGGGTCCGAGGGAGAGCAGGATTAGTGATCAAACGCATCTCTCCTTGAGGAAGCCAGAAACGCTGTGAGGTGGTAAGGACAACTTGCCACCCCCTGCAGGAAAAAAATAAGGCTTTCCCCTTAGAGGTTTAAAACCCCCTCTCTAGGGGTATGTATACATATCTATTTTAACAATTATATATGTGAAGCGAATGGGCCACATGTCTTGGCCTTGTGAGCAGGAATTCATTATACCCATGGTGCTTAAACTTTCTGATTGACTCCTGTGTGTCTGAGTTCGAACGGGAAGTCTGAGAGAAGGAAGAGGGATCGATAGAAGGAGAGAAGATGGGATCAGAGGACAGGCCTTCGAGGCATGCCCCAGATTCTCTACTCACTCATGTCAAAGACTGACTTCATACACGTATCCATTACCCCTTTCTGATAACTCTGCTCAAGGTGCAAATGCAAAATTAAAACACACAGCTAACAAGGGACTGGAACAACATAATTTAATCATCCAAAGAGGCCTTCACGTGCGACGAAGTAGTCTTGCAAGTTGGAAGACAGGGCCTTTGATGGATTATAACAATGAGCAATGAGGCCATTGAGGGCCTTTCTGGAACAAAGCTGGGCAGCTTTTATGATGTTGTAGATGGCAATGAAGAGTAGGTGATTCGTTTGTGGCACTAAGTAGGGTGCTAAATAGATAAGCCAGCCTTTAGACACACACACACACACACACACACAAAGAACCCTTGCCTCTTACATAGGAATTGGGACATCTGCTCTTCTCTCACCCTGAGTCACAGCAGTGCCCCTAGCCCCTGATTGCTGGCGATGAGCATTTGCCTTAGCATGTGTGATTAGCAGTGTGAAGCATGTGTGATTAGCAGTGTGGACGGCAGGCAGCCAGTTGCCGTCCACAGAGACGCGTGGTTATCCTGTTCTCTGCCTAAAGCAAGAGCTTCCCAGGGAACGTGTGCTCCTTCTCCATGGGGTCTGGTAAATGAGTACACTCCAGGCAGAGTTCCCAGCAGCCTTCTTTACTGCTGGGGCAGATCACATTGACAAGGCCCATCTACCTGAACTCCTGACCACCCTTTGGCAAGCACAGAATGAACAGTGACTTACCCCAGTGGGCAGAGTCCCTGCCAAGGTTTCCATAACCCTAAATACAGAGGAAATCGAGGCTCTAGAGACTTCCGTTCCTCTCCCTTTGACTGTTCCTGTGACTGGAACCAGCCTTGGGGGGCTGCTTCTTGTCCTCGGGCAGCCTAGTTTTAGGACTGGAATGGGAATCTCATTCCTTCATCCGTGGAAATGCCATGCCAACGTTGGGGGATGGCAGGGGGTGTGCAAAAGAAAGAGTATTTAAAAATATGGAGAGTAGAGCAGGCACGGGCAACGAAAGGGCTGAGAGTGACTGAGGAATGGAGCCAGGGAAAGGCCTGGGGCTACTGGGGAAGTCCAATGAAAACCAGAGTTCACGTAATGAAATTGTTCAGGAATTGGTGACTTTATCAAGCAAAAGTAAGTGCGTGGCCCCACAACTCTCTTCAGAATGTCGTAGTTTGCCCTTTGAACCGAATGCAGGGGGCGGAGGAGGGATGTGCTGTTGAGAATCGCATGTGTTTCCATTAAATGTTATCTTCACCTGTGAAATTTCTCAAAGATTACCAGGTGGTCTGTTTTCCAGTTCTTTCCAAGTCAAAGACTGATCTTTTAAGAAAAGGGAAGTTAGGCTCCCTCTTGATCAATAACTCAGAACTTCTAGTTTTACCCTAGAGCAAACTCTCGCCCGAACTTACAAAGTGCCCCTGGTGTCAGGGAGCTCGGGTGTCTTCAGTGACAGCATCGCATGGTAGCTGAATGCACCACGTCAAAGCACGCAGCAAAAAGCCCCTGCCCATCCGTGACGACGACTCCACGTGTGCAGAGTAGACATGTGCACCACGGAGGTGTCCCAGCTGGGCCCTTTCAGAAGCAGATCGCCAAGGTGTTCTTCCAATGTGCTCTTGAGTGGGTTTGAACCACCAACCTTTCGGTTAGTCATCAAATGCCTATGGCCTCCCAGAGACTCCCAAACATACCTACACCCACTGCCATCGAGTCAGTTCATACACATGGTGACCCTATGTAGGGTTTCCATGGTTGTGACTCTTTAAAGTAGCAGTTCTCAACCTGTGGGTCGAGACCCCCTTGCGGGTCGAACGACCCTTTCACAGGGGTCGCCCAATTCATAACAGTAGCAAAATGACAGTGATGAAGTAGCAACGGCAATCATGTTAGGGTTGGGGGGTCACCACCACATGAGGAACTGTATGAAAGGGCCACGGCCCAAGGAAGGTTAAGAAGCACTGTTTTAAAGGAACAGAAAGCCTTATCTTTCTCTCAATAAGTAGCAGGTGAGATTGAATGGTCCACTTTGTGATTCGCAATCCAGCGCTTACCCAAGAGCACCGCCAGGACTCCTTAAACACATGTTGTTGTTGTTGTTGTTGTTGTTGTTGTTGTTGGCCATGGTGTCAGTTCTGACTCATAAGGACCCTGGGACAGCAGGACAAGCGCCGCCTGGTCCTGCACTAAACACGTACTTGCTGTTATGTGTCAGCCCACATTGCAGCCACTGTCGCTCTTTCTCAGTGAGAGTCCTCCTCTTCTGCGCTGACCCTCACCTCCACCACACAGGATGTCCTTCTCCAGGACTGATCTCTCCTGACAACATGGCCAGAGCACATGAGACCAGTCTCACTGTCCTTGCTTCCAAGGAACATTCTGGCTGTACCTTTGCCAAGACGGATTTGCCTGTTCTCCTGGCAGTCCGCGGCACATTGGCTCTTCTTCACCAGCACCGCAGTTCAGGTGCATCACCTCTTCTGCTGGTGTCTCCGTTCCTGGTCCAACGTCCACAGGCAGAGGAGGCCACTGACAAGACCACAGCCAGGTCAGGCAGAGCTTCGTCCTCAGAGCGACGACGGCCTGGCTCTGCCACTCTGGGCAGAGATCTTGTGTAGCAGATCGGTCCTTGCAATCTTAATCACTGCTTCCCAGTGCAACGAAATCCTCACGGCTCACGTCTTCTCCGTTTGTCATCATGTTGTCTGTTGGCCCCTCTGTGAGGATTTTCATTTTCTTTAGCAGAAAACCAAACTGAAGGCTGCCAAATGACTCATTTCCCCCAGGAGGGTGAGAGGCTACAAACCTCACTGAGGAAGTAGGAGGAACGGGTGCTGGGATGACAAAGAGAGAAGAGACCTGGTTCAGAGGCATTCCTTGAAATAATTATAGTATAGGAAGTGGCCAGGCAATAATGGACCAAAAATGCAACCCCGTCCTTTCAGTCATTCAGTCAACAAATTAAATTAAATTTATTCTGGATACTTTTGAACACAGTGGCCATTCATCCGGGGATTTAGTGCCCTTTTAACAGACCAAAGATGCTTTGATGCAAAGATTCAAGCGAAAGGGACGCAAGGAGCTGTCCAAGGTCTTCACCAAAAACTCCCTCAACTTTCCCCTCGAGCCTTGCTCTCGGGCGTGGCGGGTGTCCCAAAGCGGAGTACCACAGTCGGAGAAGAGCTGCCTCACCCCCAGCGTGGATCCGTCGTCTTCCCTGAGGACACAAGTCACACGGCTTGATGTTCAAGGTCTCCCTTCCCCCTTCCATCAGGCTACAGCTCTTATTCTCCAAAGAAATATGGAGAAAGCCAAAGGGTGCCCAACAACAATATTATTTTTTGTCTATAAATTCTGGATGATGAAAAAAAGATGTAAAAAAAAAGAAAGGAAATAGAAAAATCTTAAAAAGTTTACCCTGTGCCAGGCCCTGATCTAGGCACTGCCAATGTCGCCATGAGCAAAGCTGTCAGATAGCCCCTGCCCTCCATGTATATATATTCTCCTTGGGACCCAGATGATCCATTAAACAGTGTGTCAGAGAGTATTATACGGAAGGTGTCATGGAGAAAGATGGATGATGAGAGGATAAGAAGTGTTGAAAGGTGGTAATTTTAGACAGGCTGGCCTAAAATACCTCACCGAGAAGGTGGCATTTGCATACAGACTTGAAGGAGGTAGAGAGATGCACCATAGATATTGGGGTAAAGAGCATTCCAGACAGGGAACCACTGTCTCCGAATCAGGAGCCCGGCGGGTATGTCTGAGGACCAGAGAGAAGGCTGGCGGGACTGGGGAGGAGGAAGTAAAGAGGAGCGGGAAGCAAGTTGGTCCTGAAACACGTTTTTAGAATGTGGGCTTTTCCTAGGAGGGAGCCAGGAAATCACTGGAGATTTTGTGCATAGAAGCAACACGACCTGACATACAATCAGCAGACCCTTCGTGGGCAGAATGAAGTGAAGGGAGGCAAAGCCAAGGGCCAAATGAGCAGCAGGCTACAGCAATATCCAAACGAGAGATGGTGTTTTATCCAGGTAACTGTGGAGAGGAGAAGGTCAGAGTCCAGAATGATGCCATTTGCTGAAGTATCAGTTGTGGGATATGAGAGCGAGAGAAGCCAGCGAGGGTTCCCAGAGGATTGCCCTAAACAACAGGAAAGCTAGGGGCCTGTCATTTATTGATACAGAGTCAACCTCAAGAGGACTCACTATCCAGCCAGGAATATCAGGAAAGCTGTCTTGGACATTGAAGTTCGCAGTGTCTGTTGGACATCCCAATGGAGAGGTGGAGAAAGGACCTGGAAGCGAGTTCAGGGGAGTGAGCTAGGGCAGAATATAGATTGGGAGTCCACCTACAGAAGGCGTGGAGAGCCCTACTGAATAAGCTCGCTAGGGAGTGAGTGTGGAAGAAAGTAGAAGAGATCCAATGACCGAGGTCGAGGTCAGCATTCTGAGCAATGGGAACGAATCCGTAAAAGAGTGTGGGAAGAGTGAGGCTGAAGAAAGAGCTGGAAGCGCCAAGAAAGTATTGCAAGGAAGACGCGTGCTCGGTACGTCAGACGCGGCTGACAGGTCCGCACAGCGAGGACTGAAAGCTGATCGCCACATTTGACAAGTGAAGGTCCCCGGGTCTTGACGAGAGCTGCTTTGGTGGCAAGATGAGGCCAAAAGCAGAGGCCGTGTCTTGAGTCCGAGTCCTTAGGGTTCCTCAGAGGGGCAGGAAGCATTCCTCTGGAGGCGCCTATCTCACCGGTGGGCACGTTGGGCGGCTGACGCGCAAGGTCGGCCGTTCAAAACCACTAGCCAATCCGTGGGAGGAAGACGAGGCTTTCTATTCCTGTAAAGAATTACAGTCTCGGAAACCCACGGGGCAATTCTACCCTGGCCTATATGGTCGCTATGAGTCACCATTGACTCCTTGGCCGTGAGAGTTACCAGCCAGAGAGCCCTGGTGGCAGAGTGAGCTGTAGCTTGGCATGCTAACCGCAAGGTCTGCCGTTTGAAACTACCAGCTGCCCTGCGGGAGAAAGAGGCGGTTTTCTACCCCCCAGAAAGAGTTACAGTCTCTGAAACCCACAGGTGCAGGTGTTCTCTACCCTATAGGGTCGCTGGGAGTCAGAGCCAACTCAATGGTGGGGAGTGAGTAATTGCTAGCTCTCCAAGGAGTTTGGCCATCGAAAAGCAGGCTGAGGACACTCGGGTAGTCCAGCATGCCTCTAAGGAGGTCACTGTCTAAAGCCCCGCCGTTTGTAACATCGCTGACTATGCCCAGCTCAGTATGAGCTATTGCATCTGCAGCCTGGGAACGAAAGAAGCCAGGATACTCAAGCACCATTCCATGCAGGAGAGAGGCATTAGTACGGGGTAATCCTGTGCTTGGCTGTCCTTTATGCAGCTTCCAAACTGGCCCAGCCGCGCACGCTGTGTTGGGCTCCAAGCCCCTCTGCCCTCTGGGTACAGGCAAGATTGCTCTTGAAGCCTCTGCACTTAAGTGACTGCTTCCTTCCTTCCCTCCCTCCCTCCCTCCCTCCCTCCAAGCAGCACTGAGCATCTCTTCTGAGGGCGCCATTTGGAAACTGTTACTATTGCACCAAGTCCAGTGTCCAAAGTGACAAGGCCCATTTTCCAAGAGCCTGGTCATGAGACAGGAGAAAACACAACGAAAGCTCTAACATCCGGAATTTCTCTCTCTTTTAAAATTCCTCCTCAAAATCAAAATAAAAGCATGCATTAACTACCTATCTATATGACCATTTTGGTGTCATTACCACAATCGAAATGCCATCCCAGCCCTCTCAAGCTCACAGTCCAGGACAGACATTCATGTGGGTGAGCATGTATAAGATAGACAGACAGACAGTGCAGCCCCAACATGGACTTTCCACCTAGATCAGCAGGATCAAATATTTACACCGGTGGCATGCAGTTATGTGACTTGGGAGCCACTTCTGCAATCATCACTAACCAGCAGAGCCACAGGACTGCTGCATGCCCTGCAGAGTTCAGGATAATGTATTATTAAAATGCAGAAGTCGCAAGAACTGCAGGTGGCCCACAAAGGGACCCCGTGTGGCTTGAGAGCAAACGTCTGAATACATTTGCATTAGATACATGGCAAGGGCATGTGCAGAATTATCTGTTGTATTCGTGTGTTTATCTGGCTGGGTGGCTGTTTGCTTGTTTCATTTCCCGATCATCAGTCCCTGCCCTGGACTCGGCTCCTGTTCAGGAGCCCCAGTGGCTCGGTGGCTTGGCACTCAGCTCTGCTCCACGGCCAAGCACATAAGCTTCTTTGCAGAAGGGTGTGGCATCCGGTTTCCGCACAGGCCTGTGGCCTTGGAAACTGTGGGTGAGCTGCACCCTGTCCGAAAGGGACCCTCGGTGTCAGGACCAGCCCCACAGGCTTTGCTCGTGTTCAAGGTTTACCTCTAGATTGCATGAGAAGAGACTCTAACATTCACTTCCTTGGGGTTGTTGTTTTTTTTTCATGCTTTGTACCCGTAAGTGTCACTCTTTCAGTTACCCCAGCTATAGACCACTTAGTGACAGGAGACACATTGGTCCAGACCCCAGGAATCTCTCCTGTACTCCCTAATCTGATCCCCAACCTTTGAGACTGGAAAGGTTCTTTATAAAGATCCGTCTCTCACTGGTCTACCTTTCATTTGTATGCCGTCTCTAGGAACAACGGTGGGAATGATGCAGGACCGGGCAGTGTTTCATTGTCGGGCGCATGGGGTCAGACCGGCGCAATGCACCAAACAGCAATAACGTGCCCCTTCCTACTACTGAGACAGATCAGAGTTTGAGCATGGCCTAGCATATAACAAGTCAAGGGGATAGAAGAACGTGGGGGGTGTCTGTGAATGAATTGGGGGCTGAAAATACAGCTGAGCTCGGACGATCCCTGGCTTTGCGCAGGCGCGTTATTCCACCATTTCAGAAGTAGCCTGCATGTGGTCTCCTGAAGGGCTTTCTTTCCGAGGGCTCTCCCAGACACACTTGCTTTCCAGCGGCTCTTCAATCATTCTCCCCTTTGAAAATAGGCCAGTGATTACGGAACCCCCTGTCAACAGGGACAGTGGTCAGGGGGCGTGCTGGCAGCTCTGGAGAAATTGGACCATGGTCCGTGGAAGGGGCTCTTCACGGGAGCTGGCTGTGAGGCTCTGGTTCATGGATTCCGGTGGCTTTGGCAGTCAGGAATCCTCCGGGCAAGGTCCACAGACCCATGATTGTGTGCAACACCTTCCTAGGGGAGTCTTGCCATAATCAAGATGGCAGCATGGGCATTTTCACAGGTAGCAGGGATCCCCTGGGAGCCCAATTTGGCTGCTACGCTGCCTGCTCCCATAGGTTTGTGAGATGCCAGATGCCAGTTGAGGAGCTGCCCGAGGGCCAGGTTGAGTGCACAGGAAGAGGTAGGCATCTGAGCCACCACATGGGCTAACGCCATGAGTCGCCTCACTGGCTGATGCCTGTATGGTTCTGAAGAAGTGGAGAGAGGAAACCACATGTTTTTTTACTGGAAACATCTGTGATCTGTTCACAGCCAGCATTAGGTCAGCATAAAGGTTCCTGACTGGGCTATGAAAGGCTCAGTTCCCCTTCAGAAGGCACCTGTGTCCCCTCCCCCTCCCCCCACCACTCACCAACATTCAGTTCACAGCGCCCTCTCAAGACAGGAAGCAGCTCGACTGCCCCCTGGCAGAGCCAGGGGCCCTGCAGTGATGCCACATGAAGAGAGAGGCAGCTGGGGCACTCACAGGGCTGTCTTAGGTGAGTGTTACGGGCTCACCAGCATAATAAGCCCAACAAGCTCCAGCGTCCAAATGGCCCCATCTATCATGGAGAATGGGGTCAACCGCTGAGAAAGGTACTCGAAAACACTCCCTCACATCTGCGCTGAGAATGGAATTGGCAAAGACAGGGCCCGTGTGGCAGCAGGCTCTGCGCCAGGGACTGTGCTAGGCAACATGGTGGTTTCTGAGAGACTCGGATTATCCAGAGCGCTACCCAAGAGACTCTGCCTGCAGATTGAAGGGAACAAGGGACAGCTGTGTTTCTGGGCTCACTGGCCAGCACCCCCTCCCCCCAACCCCCAATAAGAGGCAGAGCACAGAGTCTGTTAGTGCAGAGCTCCGAAGTCCCATTTCTTCCCAACTCCAGGGGAGAGCACCCTCTGGCTTCCAGGGGACTGAGAGTCCACTTCTTCATCGGCTTCCTCAACTTCACCAGCTCCCCAGCAGCCCAGGCCGGAAGCTCCTCTTTCTCTTTGTCTTTCTCTCCCCTCCGCCCCCTTTCTCTTCCGTGTTGCCACCTTAGTTATCAACTTCTGTATTCGACTAGTTGGCAAGTCTTTTCAGATGCCCGGTTGGAATGTCCCTGTTACCCTTTCCTCCTCCTCAGCCCATCGCTTTTCCCCTGGGCAGTGTCGCTGTAGCCATCAGACACCCTGGGTACAACAGAACCGAACACCGTGGGTGCTGTGCCATCCTCACAATGGTTCTCAAAGGTGAGCCCACGGTTGCTGCCACTGCGTCAATCCATCTTATCAAGAGCTTCCCCTCGGCTGCCCCTCTACTGCACCCAGCACGATGTCTTTCTCCAGTGACTGCTCTGCCCTCACATGTCCAGAGTGCGAGAGAAGTCTCGCCCTCCTCGCCTGTAAGGAGCATTCTGGCTGGGCTTCTTCCAAACCAGATTTGTGCGTTCTTTTGACTGTCTGTAGCATTTTCAGTCAGCATTCTTCGCCAGCACCGTAATTCACACGCACTATT
>NW_022110173.1:3643393-3653165 GCF_000313985.2 Echinops telfairi
AAAGAAAAGAGTCAACTGAGCTAAAGCTGCATCCACCTGGAATGGTCTAAGAGATGATTGCACTTGGAAGGAGTCCTGTCAGTAGTGTGGCCTATCACTGTTTCTTTCCACTTGGGGCTCCTTCGGAACTTGGTTAGAGGGAGTGCTGGCCCACTTGAATGCTCGCGAGGGGGGCCCTCAACCACCAACTGGTCCCCTCCCTGGCCCTTGGCAAGCAGGCCATGGGGAATGTTATTCAATTTGTCTTTGATGTGATTCAGGATCATCACCCCTTCTGAGTCTCTGGCAATCCCAAGCACCTGGACACTAGGGGACCACAGGTGAGCTCTGACCAGGAACAGCCGACCGTGAAGTGGGGCTGCTTTCAGGGTTGTCTTTAGAGCAGCCCTGTCTCTGAGCTGCAGCCACGAGACCCTTTGACAAGTAGATCTGCCTGTGCCCACTTAGAGACTTGCCCAGGGTGGACCGCCAATAAAGTGCTGAGCTGACTGTAATTTGGAGCTTTGCAAACAGCTCGGCACACCTGGGAGCTGAAAGGAGCTCAGCCAAGAGATTGAAAGGGAGATGAATCATCCTGAATTTCCCTTTGATCCATTTCCTCCGATAACCAGTGCTCAGCCACCAAACAGAGCCACCCACAATGCAGTTGCCCTTGGCTCCCATGCCCTAGCCCCCCTCCCTTCCACATAAACACGGGAAGATGGAAAGCCTGTGTCCGATCAAGATGTATGAGCCGTCAGGAGGCTGTTTGTGGAGGAGAGAGAGTGACAGCTCTGCCTTTATCACTGCGTGCCGACGTGGAAAATTATCATCTGCTAATGGAGGGAGATTAGCCACATAGTGTATTTCCGTCACCAGGGCACATGGCACCAGAGCCTGATTGATGGGCCGTGAAGCCTGTAGAGCTGTGGAAAGAGCTCAGCAGGTGGAACCATTGGCTTTGGAGTAGTAGACTGAGTTTGGGGGCCTCCGGGGGTCACACACATGACAGCCTGTCCTGTTTGAGACATTCGTGCATTCAGTCCACACCTATTTAAGCACTGGCTGGACTCGCAGACGACCAAGATGAATAAGCATAGCCTCTCTCCTGAGGGGACCTACCTTTAAGGAAGTGGATACACACATAAACAGGTAGAGCAACGAATTACAGCGAGGGGCAGGTATTGAAGAAATACGGAAGAGAGCGAGCAGGGTTTGGGAGACAGAGGAAGAGCGGCATTCCCAGAGAATGTTCCTGAAGGGATTACAATGGCTGTCATCAACACCCACAGCTCAGTTACTTCATTCAGGAAAGGTGATTTCTCACCCCATGCCAACCCCAACCCCAGCCCCACTGCCATTGAGCCGATTCCAACTTCCTCGGGCCAACGCTAGAGGACAGGGTAGAACTACTGCTGGGGGTTCAGAGGCTGCAACCCTTGATCTTTCTTCTGTGGAGCAGCTGGTGGGTGGGAACTGCTGACCCTGTGGTTAACACCCAACACAGACCCTGATGGGTATGTCACCAGGTCTCCTGAGGGGACAGGGGAGAGTTTGGCTCCCCAGAGACATTCAGAGCTCTTTCCCTCTGGTCCAGGGCCGGAGAGCCTTTTTTTGGCAGCCAAAGGCCATTTGGATATTTCTAACATTGTTCTTGGTCATACGGTTAAACATGTCATTAACTCACCCCTCACGTGGTGGTGAGAAGTGCTTCTCTTTAGTGAGGCATGTGATGTTAGCGGCTAGGGGTGATTTTGTGGGCCTTAGGTGACCCACCGGCTGGATGTGCCCCAGCCCTGCATTTAGTAGCTCCACATCATGGATCCCCGAGATCTCCTAAGAAACCTCTGCCACGGGGCAGCAAAGAGAAAAAAGGCAGAGAGGGGACAAGGCACACTGGAGGCTTGGGAGACACAGCTTGGGCATGAGGGCACCCCTCCCATCCACGTTCCATCGGCCAGAATGCAGTATTGGTTCCACCCAACTTCTAGGGTGCCATGGAAGCCACGTCGAGCTAAGTGTGTCTCTGCCACAGATGGGCAGCAATTTAATAAGGCCAAAGGGTGAGAAGGGATCTATTCTAAGCTTTAAGGGAAGAATATGCAAAATTCTAGTAGCGAAATACTTGGATTCTCAAAGGAAAGAAAAAATGGAAGTGCTCATGTTTCGGGGTGAGTTTAGTTCAAGTGCAGGAACCCTGATGGTATAGCGGGTTACCCATCGGGCTGCTAACGTCAAGGTGGGTCGTTCAAAACCACCAGCCGCTCTGCAGCAGAAAGACAGGCTTTCTACTCCCATGAGGAGTTCCAGCCTCAGAAACCCTCAGGAGCAGTTCTACTCCATTCTGTAGGGTCACTGAGTCCGAACTGACTTGATGGGAGCAAGTGCGTCTTTGTTCAAGTGCAGAGAGGAGATGCCAAAGATCAAGCAAGCCCCAAAGGAAGAGGCAGACCCGGTGACAGAGGACGTTGCGATTGGACTTCATCCTGTGGCTCAGGAGGAGCCAGTCACGATTTCCAGGCCAACGAGTGGCCAGTTCTCTGTAGAAAACCATTGGTGCAGCTGAGACTCAGCTGGGGGCTGCTAAGAACGGAAATGGGAGCCGATCGGCAGGGATGAATCCGAAAGGAAGCCTTCCCCTTGATTGCATGTGTCCACCGGGAGGGAGGTGGGAGACACCTGAATGTTTGCCCAGGAGTTTTCTGGGTGAGTAACTTCCCTGTGTTTCTCCAGAGCCAGGGTGGCGGTGGAGTAGGGTTACAGCAGTGGCCCGCCTCTCTGCAGCCCTCTACCTGGGGCGGTTGCCGTCTGCCTCATGCTGGGAGCCCTGCCGTGGTCCTTGTCCCTTCCCTTCAAAGGCTGCTTCCTCTTCTCTCTCTGACGATTCACACCCCAGCCCGCCAGCTTCCTTAGCCTACAAGATCCCATATGTGGAATTCTGAGCAATGCGACCTCATTGTATCCCTGCGCTCATGATAAAGTGACCAAGGGGGCTTGAGGAGGAAGTTGAATCACTCCCACTAAACACGGCCGCCGATGGCGCCGTGCTTCAGGGTTCTTTCATCACATGGAAACACACATGCCCCTGGTGGGAGCTGCAGTGTTTCTAGAAGAGATTTATGTTCCCGTGTAACAGGAAAGAGTTTGCCCCCTTCGATAACTGTAACACCTACTGTAAGTCCTGGACCATTAATCACCGGCATCACTTAGTTCAAGTCCAAAGCCCAGTCAAACCAAAGCCAAAACAGACTTGCTTGCCATTAAATCGATTCTGACAAATAGCGACCCTGTAGGACAGGATAGAACTGCCCCGGTAGGTTTCCAAGACTGTAATTCTTTACAGGAGCACCAAGCCTCATCTTTCTCCCAGAGAGCAACTGGTGGTTTCCAACTGCTAGCCCCGTGGTTACCAGTCCAGCGTGAAACCACGACTGCCACCAGGGCTCCTTGTGAGGTTCTTCAAAGCAGAGGCCTGATGGCAGCACTGGACTGGGGTGAAAGTGGGGAGAAGAGAGGACACCTGGAGATGAGAGTTGTTGATTCTGATTCATGGCAACCCTGTGTGTTACCAGATAGAACTGCCCCATAGGGATTCCTTGGCTGTGATCTTTACCAAAGCAGATCACCAGGCCTTTCTTCTGTGGCACCACTGGGTAAGTTGGAAGCTCCAGCCTTTATGTTAGCAGCATATCATTGGTACTGCCGATAGGAGCCCTGGTGGCAGAATGGTTACACATTGGGCTGACTATCCACAAGGTCAGCAGTTTGAAACCACCAGCCTCTCCTCGGGAGAAAATGGGGTTTTCTGCTCCCAGGAAGGTTTGCAGTCTTGAAAACCCATGGGAGCAGTTCTGCCCTGTCCTGTGAGTTCAGCGGTTTAAGAGAGCGCGGGCCCTTGGAGAGGGGAGGGTTGGTATGCTTCAGTACTGTGTCGTGCTAGGTTCTGGACTCTCCACCAAATGTGTGACACCATTGTAATCAGAAAATCACAGCATCCTAAAATCCTGGTGCGAGAGGGCCTCCCTGGTAGAAAGTCTGAGCGCAGCCTCTAGACAGGAACCCCCTCCCAGCCAAACACCACCACCTGCCTCCCCCACCTAGAGGTGCAGTTGGCCACCAAGGCAAATGTCTGGGCTCTTTCCGGCTCGCAGGATGCGCTCGGCCCACGTGCTCTTAGACACACATTCGGGTATCAGGAAAATCAGAGGAACGCCTCCAAAGTAACACTACAGGAGCTGGGCTCGTGCCTCCTAGACCACAATGGGCCATCTGCTTCATTCCCACATATCCCCTCGTAACCCTACACGTGGGCTTCACTGAGAAGGCTCTAGCTTGGATCCCCCAGCAGGACGCACACTGATGGTCAGAACCAGACCTCCTCAGAGGAGAGCAAGAACGAGGGGTGTGCATAGAAGATGTAAACTTCCAAATGAACAGTCTCCCCTGCCGGCCATGAACGTAGGCCAGAAAAGAGCCAGGTATCCAGTCTCTGCCCATTGCCAGACAGCCGGGGGAGAGAAAAGCAAAACGGATGTAACTGTTTACTCAAAGCCATAAAAATATACTCCTTGGGATTCAGATTTCATTCCTATTAGTTCATCAGACTGACCAAAAATACCCCAGCAAAGACCCGCAAGGGTAATTCAGTAGACAGCCGTGAGCTTTGGTAGGAGAGGTTCAAAGGTTTAGTCAAAAATATTATGTGTTTGTCTATTGAGAAAGTCTATATATAACAAAGAAGTAAGGATCTTAGGAAATGTTTAAGTGTTTTGAATGGAAGAACCTTAGATAGTCCTAGGTCAAGTTCTAAAAATGATTTGGCAAACATGAGGCTTGTGTTGTTTTTTTAATTTAAATCATTTTACTGGGGGCTCATACAACTCTTGTCACAATCCATACATGCATCCATGAGGCCTGTTTTGACAAACATATCCCAGGCCTCATGCTGAGGTCTTGGGTGAGGGCCTCCTCGTGTACTGGAGCAGACACGTACCCGGATCAGAGGTCAAGAGAATACAAACAGCAGGCCCAGAGCTGCCAAGGCGTTGCTACCACTGCGTGTGCACCTGTCTGTGCTTTGTGCCTGGGAGTGGTAGAGCAGATCCGGTCACAGCGGCTTACTGGGGAGGTGAAGAGCATCCATTATATTCTTGACAGGTTGGCTTTGAGAGGAAAAGCCTTTGTTTACCTTCTCCAGTCGAAGCTTCAAATCAGCCTGCCCAGCCATTATAGCTCATGTAAGTGACTCGGGAGATATGATAAGGACTCCGTGTCAGGCCAGCTGTTATGTTAACAAAACAATGAAAACAACAACACACCCATACTGTACAGATGGGTAAGGAGAAACAGGAAGATTCCTTCCTCGTACGACATGCGTGCAGTGAGCGTGCTCCTGCATCTGTGCATATTCGCTGAGGATGGCTGGGGCTAGAAGCTTGGCATGACGTTAGCTGCCCACAGAAGTAGCGATAGAGACCCCTGCTGCCCCCTGAAAGGACGGCCTAGGTCCAGTGGTTCTCAACCTTCCTAATACCGCGACCCTTTCATACAGTTCCTCATGCGGTGGTGACCCCCCAACCATAAAATTATTTTTGTTGCTACTTCATCACTGTCATTTTGCTACTGTGATGAATCGGGCATCCCCTGTGAAAGGGTTGTTCGACCCCTAAAGGGGTCTCGACCCACAGGTCGAGAACCGCTGGCCTAGGTGGTACAAATGGCTAACACACCGACTGCCAAGAGCAAGGTGGGAGGTTGAGTCTCAGAAGAAAGACCTGGTGATCTCCTCCAGGAAAAGCAGTCCCTGAAAAGCAGTGTGTGGCCCAGGCTTCGACTCTGACACCCGAGGTCTCCTGGCTTCAGAATCAATTCCAGGGTGACCCTCCGAGAGGCATCAGGAGAAATGAAAGGGCGGAGAGACCTGGACTCCTTGGGTCAGAGTTGGGCCCCAACGCTTCCGGCCCTTCTGTGTGGACTAGGAAGTTGAAGTGCTCAGTTGGCGTGCAGCGGAGTGCCCTAGATTTCCATCACAAAGAGCCTGCCTGGGCTTCTGGAAAAAGCGGAGAGCTGCTTCGAGAGCCCCTTGGATGGCGGAGAATCCTTTCCATGCCTGCTCTTCCGTGGGTGGTCATGTCTATCCTCCATTCCCGATGAACTCCATGAATCCATGAAGGCATACCCTTTGATTAGATGAGTTGAGAGTGAAGTCAGGTGCGTGGTAGGAGGCTCTTCTTTCCTTTTGTTGTGCCAGAACCTTGGATCTGGGCCGCCATGGGGGTTGGTGGGACAACTAGCGGAAGCAGGAGAAAAACAGCCGTGTGACTTCCAGGACCGCCTCCAGAGCCCGTTGGCAATTCACCTCTCCCAGTTGTCTTGTTTGTAGAATGAGGAGTCGGGTCACTCGTCTACAGCCAGCCCTTCCAGTGTTGCTGTTTCTATGGTTCCCAGTTGACCCACGTTAGCTTTAGCCCTAAGGGGTCTGGACCAAACCGTGATGACTTCTGGTCCATGGGACCACAGATGTGTTCACCTGATTCTAGAACCCTGAAATTCCCGACGCCTGGAATCCCAGACCTTACTGGACCTGAACCCTAAGAGTAAGCCATGTCTTTCCTTACACTGACACACACACTACACGCTCCCCCCACCACCACCACCGGCCAGGAAAGCCCAGCCCCACCTCTGCCTTATGAACTGTCACCCCTTCTCCCGAGCCCACCGTGATGCCATCCCCTCCTTCACTAGCATCCCTCCCCTCCCCCTCCCCCCAACAGAGTGATCATCCTCCTCTTTGCTTCCAGAATACCTACTCCAGGCCCACTTGGTAGTATTCATTAGCGCCGCACACAATCCCCTGCAGCGATCGATCTATCCATTGAGATGTAGAATGCGGTTTATGGGTTCTATGTAGATAGCAGTCTTTATTTGTGATATTACACCATCTGCTATACTTGTTGGAGGAGGCTGTGTGTACTACCCCAGCACAGCACGGAGGCAGTCGATGAACACTGGGAGCAAAGGGGCGCACGGAGAGGATGGATGGGAAGCAGAGTCGTGGCCTGGAAGTCCTTGGAATTCTGCCATCGAGGACAGATGACTTGGGCCACCTTATCGCCGTGCCAGAGCCAAACCAGGTCGGACCAGAATCTCATTTCTCACTCGCCATCCCCGACTGCCAGTCACCGCCTCGTTTCCTCTCCTGGGGTAGCACAGGACTCTGCCCAGCTGTTCCCCCTCCTCTGCAGTCTGCGGTCAGCTCTCCTGCCCTTGCTTCTTCAAAGCAGACCCTCCTGTGTTCCTGCCTCACCCCGCCCAGCTAGCTAGCTGAGCTTGGCCATCAGGAAACAGAGAAGCGGTGCCGAGAACCGGCCCTGGCTGCTGCTGCATGAGGGGAGGGCTGCATGTGCTCAAGGCTTGAAAAGGTCGCCCTTCAAAGGGGGCCGAGGTCCGGCCTCTTCCGTGGCGTCGTGGACCCCGCACGACGCTCGTTTCACCCCCGGGCTGCGATGGAGATCTATGGAGCACAGCTGTCACAGGCGGAGCTTAAAGAGATCACCAGTGTTGCTCCCAGATGTAGCAGAGAGCAACCGTTTCAGTAATCAATAGAGAAGGCATCTAATTTGTAAACCCCTCTTTCCGTTGCTAAGTTTAATCAGATCAGCAAAACTGAGGGGAATGGTTGATGACCAAAAATTATTTTCCATGCCCGAATCTGGCCAGGAAACCTGACTCCTGGTGGAAATGGCCTGTTGCTCTGGCAATGGCCGGGGATGACATGTGTCATTAGGCTAACCCAATTGTTGCTTATTGAAAAATGTGTTTAGACCAAAATCGATTTAAAACTACACTGGCGCTGAGGACCCAGATCGCTCTGCAGTGGGCTGGTGTCGCTGAGTCCGAGAAGCAAGAATCTCGCCAGGGAAGCTACGGAGATCTCTAGCAGTGGCCCTCCCTGAAGGGCCCACAGCCCATGCGATTTCCTCGGGGCCCAGGGAAGCAGCCAGGGATGGCCAGATGGACCACTGTGTGCCCAGCTTGTGATGGGGGAGACAGCAGGTTAAGCGAGCAGCCCCAGCCCTTGGGTGTGTTCACAGTGAAAACATTTGTTGAATGAAAGAGACACAGAAAAAGGGAGGTCCGTGCTGCCCCCACCCCCCACCCCCGCCCCGGTTATTCTTCTTAATAGTTTTTTCATGACTCATCATCGTTAAAGATTTACTTAAATTGTCATCTGCAAGCTATTAAGTATTTCCAGGACAGGGGCCGGGCTGTGGGTAATTTACTGTTTCATTATTTCTGGACGAGGGTGACCATGATGAAGACATCTAGGATGGCCCCCAGGGAGCGTGGGTAACGGCAGCCATCCTGAAGGCTTGGCCAGAGAGCACATATATCATCACTGCTCCACATTCCGTCTGGGGTGACCTTTCAGATGCAAAGCAAGTGGCCCTAGCTTCCTCCCCTTGGGCTGCCCTTTCCCTCTGCCTTCTCTGCTAGACCAGCACAGTGGCCGGGCTTCCGATACCCCGAGCGCCACTACTGAGTACTAAGAGTGACATCGACCATTGATCAAGGGCCTCCTCTCTTCTTTTATCTTTGACCCTGGCATGAACCCTCCGGGACTGGCATTATCATCTCCATTTTCAGAGGAGAAAAACTGAGCTTGCCGTCATTTGCTAAAGTCTGGGAGCTCACGGAAGGCTCAGCCAGGACGTAAACCCACCTCTGTTGGACTCAAAACCCCACCTCCTACCTCCTCTCCTCCCTTTCCACCCTGGAGACCATGCCCAGGTGGAAAGAGGTGAGCACCAGGGCCAGCGCCAGCAAAGAGTGGTCCTGGTTCGTAGGAAGAGCAGGTGGAACAGACAGAAGACGCAGCGAGGCCGCGCCAGCACAGGCCTGCCCGCCGCGGGGAGAGTGTGTGCGTGGGCTCAGAGCACCGTGCCAGGAAGTTAAGTGAGCCGCGTGATTTTGCGTGTGTGTTGTCCTCCGTGCGTGTGGCAATTGTGTTAACACTGTGATGTTGTGGTCGGTTATGGAAGAAAGAAGGGGCTATAACTCCCGCAAGAGTTAGAGTCTCCAAAACCCGCGGGGCAGTTTCACCCTGCGCTGTGGGTCTCCTGAGTCCGAATGGACTTGAGCAATGGCAGTGAACTTGGTGTGGTTTGGTTGGTCGTCCATTCAGGGTTGAATAGTGTCATGAGAAAGTGTGAAAGGTGGTGAGAATGGCTAACCGGTGGCACTGAGACGGGAAGGGAGCCCCCGCTGTTGGAATGATGGTGCCAGTACATCCCCACGAGGTAAGGTTGCCATAAACCTCTGATTTTGTAGAAAGTGCCCCATGTAGAGCAGAGCAAGCATGCATGATGTGCCTGTCCTCCCTCCGGGACCTCGGGCCTGCCCCCTCCCTCTCTGGGCCTCAGTTTCCTAATATGTATCATGAAGACCCAAGGGCTCCCTCCAACCTCTGGATCCCCAGGGAGCACCCTCATCACCAGAGCCCTCGCTTGCTCTTTGAGGCCCATCTTCTGAGAAGAATTGAGTGGCTCTTCCCCTTCTACACACTGGCCTGCGGTGTCCTGGTGCTACCTTGTCCTCCCAGTGGCACGGGTTAATTATCCTTGCTTGGTTAATTACTCAACGCTAATTGCCTCTGTGTCTTGCCTCTGTGTCTCTGCGTCTCTGCTCTCCCTCTGGCCTGCCTTACATTCCCATTAGGAGGTGTGCCTTTAAAAGCATTTCCCAGCACTTCTCTCTCTCTCTCTCAATCTCTCTCTCTCTCTCTCTCTCTCTC
>NW_022110173.1:3653265-3660985 GCF_000313985.2 Echinops telfairi
ACACGAATGCACACTGACTTTCTGAGGCCAATCAGAAGCCGTTAACAGGATGCGTCCTTCACACACGGTAATGAGACGGGCCCTAGAACTCAGGACTCCTGACTGGTATATTCAATTCCTGGACAGTACAGCTGCTTGCCTCTCTTCTCCCCACCTGCCCTGGTAGATGTGGTCCCCCTCCCTCCCCTGAGCTGACCTCTGCCCTTGGCCCCTCCCATGGACAAGAACCATTCAGCCCTCCATAAAAGAGTGTCAAACCGAGGGAGCTAAGGCTGGTACGATCTGAAGACGGAGAGTAGAGCTAAGAGCCTGGATTGGAAGGGCAACTACTGGGAAGAAATGGGGAAATGAGGTGCAATGGGTAGAATCGTGCCAAATGACAAAGGGCTAATTATATGTGTGCTGAGGATGTGAGACCAGGAACCTGAGGCTGGGGGAAGATTCCCCTGGCAGACATGAGAATTAAGGGGGAGCCGTTCTCTCTGTGCCCAGCCCCCTCACCCCTCACAAATCACCAAGCTGTTTCCTCAGAGGCAGAGCTGCCCTTCCTAGTGAAGCCCCATTTCTTTTCTCTGCAGAACACGAAGTCGTGCTAATCTCCTGTCCATCAACCCTTGGCAAACGCTTGGCCAAGGCTTTGCTTGGAAACCTTTAGGCATGAGCAATGCCTAACCTCTCCAGGCAGAGCTCTCTGGGTGGAGGTATCTGCCTTCCCAGTGAAAACCTTCTAAACATGTAAGACGGGGATGAGGTCTCTTGAGCCAGCATCTCTAGATGTGACCCTTTCTTCAACCGTTGCTCATGGAACATGACTTCAAGACCTTTCCTGGCCCCAGAACTTGACCTTCAGCCATGTCCCTCTTTAAACGAGGTCCTGAGCCCTGAACCTCTGTTCTGACATAGGAGGCGAGCCACTGCCTCCCTGGGTCTTTGCCCATAGAAGTGGGCCCAGGAGCACGTGAAGAATGCCTCTGGAGAGCCTCTGGGTGAGCGGCGTGGGAGACCGCAGCAGCGAGATGGGCCAAGACCTCTGTCCTCGCCAGGACAAGGAGGAGGAAAACAAGCGCGAGCCTTCAGCAGGCAGAGTGAGGCGATTAATTAAAGGACTCTCTGCAGAAGGGGGCAAGCTGATTGATATTCTGACAGCTGCCCATAAACTCACTCACGAAATTATGGGGCTGAGCAGGCACCAGGGGGTTAGGAGCTAACATGACTCACTTCACATAAATGCCATTAGTGGAGGCAGCCCAGAAATTTAAGGCAGCAATTTCCTTGCATGCATGTGGGCAGGGAAGACAAGGCTGAGACCCTTCCAAAGCATGTATGAGCCCTTCTTTGAGATGACTGGCCCCCTGCGGACACCAGGTTGTTCTGGACAGGGCTGGCCCCCGTGGAGCCTCTGCAGGAAAGCTGAGCAGGGTCCGTTATGTTGATCAGCAGAAAGCTGTGTCGGGTTGAAGGTCCCCAAGAGAAGAGAGAATCTACGAGTGAGTCACGTGCTCTATAGAGCTGTCATAAACAGCAAGGACTGGGTGCAGAGTTCAAAACTCATCCACAGTGGGCCTTCTGGGAGGCTCTGGGACTGTGCTCAGTCGTGGGGCCTTCCAGCCCCTCCATGATGTCAATACATGACAAGGATGGGGAGAGGGCCGCACTGCCAGGTGCAAAGATTATCACCCCTCTACTCGCACCTGCTAGGTGACCCTGGCCAAGTCACGGACCCTCTCTGCACCTGTGAAATGAACGGCTGCCCTGCAGGCATTGTGATCCAGTCCCGCGCTCAGATACACACCTCCTTCCCACAGCAGGGAAACGGAGCCACAGAGGAGCAAAGTAACTTGCCCAAAGCCACGGGGCTACAAGGTCGGATTCAGATGCATGACACATGGCTGCAGCGCCCAAGGTCCTGACCATGCCCTCACCTGCCCTTGCTGGCAACCTCAGCCCCTCTTAGAGCCCCAAGCCCCTCCTCAGTACGCCTTCCCTCTGTCCTCTCATCATGGTTAGGAAAGGGTGCTGTAAATCCCTGCAGTGTAAATGGCCATGAAGGTAAATGGCACCAGTCATTCTGTTCAGGTCCTAGATCTGGTGGTTCCGTTCTGACTCCCAGTGGCCCGCGTAACCAAGCAGACCTGCTCCGTGGCGTTTCCTGGGCCACAGGCCTCGTGGGAGCAGATTGCCTGGTCTTTTCTCTCATGGGTGCAAACCATTGACCTTGCAGTTAGCAGCCAAGCACGTTAGTCACCTTGGCACCACATAGCCTAGTTCTGATCCACTGCTTGTTTGAAAGAAGATACTCAGTTCTCTCAGCTTCAGTTTTCTCATCCGTGAAATGGCAACCTGGAATACCTCCCTTGTTCTGAAGGTCAAATCAGATCATGTACACAACAGTGGGAGGCATGATTCCCAACCACACTCAGCAGCCCTACCGGACGGGTTAGAACTGCCACTGTAAGTCTAACTCGTTACAAGAGTAGAAAGCCCCGTCTTCCTCCCACAGAGCAGTTGGAGCTTTCAAACTGCTGACCTTATGGTTAGCCGCTGGACTGGTCACCCCTACGCCACCGGGGCTCCTTCAAAACCCAAATCAAACTCACTGCCATCAAGTCGATGCTGCCTCCTAGCGATGTCCCTGTGGGTCTCCGAGACTGACACTGTGTATGGGAGTAGAAAGCCCTCTTTCTCCTGAGGAGCGGCTGGCGGATTCCAATTGCCAGCCATGTGTATCAGAGCCCAGCCCTTCACCACTACAACACCAAAGCTCCTTCCAGGGCTCCTAGCAGGCATAGAGTGAGGAACCAAAAAAAGAACTGTTAATGTTATTAATAGAAATCACTGATGCTGCTATGGTGCATCTCCAAAAGTATTTGCACTCTGAGCAGACAAGGCCCTACAATGAATGGGATGGCTGTAGCTTCACGGGGCTGGGCTGGAGAGCGACTGGGCCGTGTCCCTGTGAGGTCATAGCCCCCAGACCACCACCTGCTGCTGAGCCTGGGCTCAGGCACTGGAGCAACTCTAGAACTCTATATCCTACAAGCAATTTTTTGCCCCAAAGAATCAGCTTACCAAAGAACCCTGTTCCGAGAGCCCCCCATCATCTGCATTGAGAGGTTGTCCGCCTCACCTCTCAAGGTGGAGATGACCTTCTTTCCTTTGTCACTGTCTTAGCCTCCCCCCACCCCCTCCACCAGTGTCATCTGTTATCCCAACTCCGCTCACTCTTGGATCCCAAGAGCCGCAGAAGGGCTCCTGCTGTCCGGTCATCCCAAAGGCAGGTGGCGTGGGAGCAGGGAAGGGAAGGGGAGGCGAGACAAAGTGCCAACATGGTGGGGACAAACGTTCTGCCTGGGTGTTGATGGCCTACGGAGAGCACCCCACCCTGGGGTCTTCCTGGGGGTGATGGCCGCAGATCAGGGCAGGTGGTGCGGCCTCCTCCTGATTTCTAGCGGCAATAGTCATGATGATGGTGGCACACTGTGCTTGTGTTGTGTCTTTTTAATGAGGGCCTCCTTGTTTGGCTTCTTCCTATTTAATCCTGTTTTACATTTACTTTCTGATGGTTTGAAATCAGCCAGGCCTTTAATGGTTTGAGTGGAGGGAACCAAGCTGGGCCTGGGCTGGAAGTGGTTGGGAAGGCTACCAGCACCTTCTTCCTCCCGAGACCTTTCAACTCCGACAGCTGCCGTGGCCTGGGTGCCCCACTGCAGTCCCTCGCCTTTTTCTCCCTCCCCGCCTCTTTCGTCATGTGACTTGCTCTCTGCTCTGTCTTCTCCTCTCCACTCTTTCTTCTCCGTAGAAGAGACTTGTAGTTCATCATCCAGTTCAATGTATTCATGTTGGAAATGAAGACAGCGAGGCCCCTATGATGATGGTGTGGCTCCTAGGAGCTATTTAGTGGCGGGGCCACGGCAAGCATTCCATAACCCACAGTGCTAGGGAGATCACCAAGCTTCTGAGTGAGACCAAGAGCTAGCTGCTTCATCCACTGGTCTGGGACGACATCTGGCCGGGTGCTGGATCTAGCCAAGGATGGGAAAGAAATAAGGGAAGAGTTTCCGAATCATTTCTCCCCAAGACAGTAAGAAAAGCAGATGACACACAGCATCGTTCTTTCCGGAAGCATCTCCCTGCGGCAGTAACGACCACCAGAAAGTGTGGTTCTGACCTCCGGGAGCTAAAGCCACCACCCCTTGGCACAACTCCAGACCACCAGTGTTTATTGGCTCAACCCACAAATAGGTTTTGGGAGAAAGTTCTTCTGGAGGTTGTCAGGTGTGGCCCCAAAATCCCCGGACTCAAGGACTGTGATTCTCTGCCATTGCTGATTCTCACGTAATCTCTTTGGGATGCCCCCTCACCTGTCCACGAGGATGATATCCATCATAGAGGTGTATAGGTCAAGGTCCTGGTGGTGCCGGGGGAGGATAACACTTTTAAGCTGGGTGATTTAAGGAGAGTTTAATGCAGATGAAGGTTGTGTTTAGGGAACTCGTGTGTGTGTGTGTGTGTGTGTGTGTGTGTGTGTAAAACACCATAGAAGGTGCAAAATCATAGGCCTGAAGGGACAAGGTGAGGGAGCAGTTATCAGAGTCTGGAGACTGTAGCCAGAGAGGGTCACATGATGGGGCCTTAAGAAACAGGATGCAGCCACATCATGTAGGAGCCTCCCTCTCCTCAGACCCACCTATCAGCCTCCACTGCTGCTTCCCCTGGGCCAACTCTAGGAGGATGCCCATTGATATTGCTTATAAAGATCAGCCTCCTGGGGTGCAGGGCATAGTGGAGATGGGTGGAGAGTGGGTCTCAGGGCAAATTCCAGATGCCCAGCATAGGGAGCTGGCCTGACCACTCTATGATGATATGACAGGTTTTAATTAGCGTCCCCTGTCCAATAGCACATGGAGTCGCTAGATGCAAACCATGAATGTTGGCAGGTGGAAAAGTGGGTGGTTCAAGTTCACCCAGAGGTGCCTTGAAAGAAAGGCCTCATGATCTTCCTCCCCCACAAGTAACCATTGAAAGTCCCGCGGAGCAGAGTTCCACCCTGACCCCCTGAGCGGCCATGAGTCAGAGCTGACTGGGGCAACTGGTTATGCAGCACCATTGGGCTCTGGAAAGGATTCCAGTGAACCCAGAGATGACAGCCTCCAGCCTTGAGAAAGTGACGCGCAGGCAGCGAGGGACAACTCAACTCCCGTGGAAATAACCACGAGCTCTACGAAAAATAGACGTAAGGTCGCTGTTAATGTTAGCAAATACTGTTAGTACTTAACCACGGTACAAAGTTCTTGTGCAGGTATTATTCCAGTTAATCTCTTCCAGAAGCTCTTGAAATAAATGCTATCATGATCTCGGTGTACAGCTGTGGGACCCTGGGCTCCCAGAGGTCACATAATTTACTCAGCTAGGAGAGGGTGGGACTAAGACTTGAATCTGTTCCTTTTATTTAAAATTCTCGCAGACCCCAGTCTTGTGGGAGCCCAGAGAGGGGGCTCAGCGGATGGTGGGGTGGTCCTGCAAGCTTACAAAGAAGAGGTGAGGCTGGAAGGGGGGTGTCCAGGAATGGCTGCTCTTTAAAAGGCCCGGGGCTGCCTTGTTTTCCTATAGAGCAGCAGTTCTCATCCTGTGGGCTGCGACCCCTTTGGGGGTCGGCCGACCCTTTCACAGCGGTCACCCGATTTATAACAGTAGCGAAATGACAGTGATGAAGTAGCAACGAAAATAATTGTATGGTTGGGGGGGTCACCACCACATGAGGAGCTGTCTGAAGGGGTCTCAGCGTGAGACAGGTTGAGAACCCCTGCTGTAGAGGCCCGATGTTAATGCTTCAGGTCCTGCAGGCCACGTCCAGTCTCAGTTGCGATGTGAAAGCGGGTCCCCAGAGAATAGACAGACAGAAGGTGCGTGGGCATGTGCCCGTAAAACTTTATTTACAAAAACCAGGTGGCAGGCTGCAAAGGCCCCAGCTAGATAGCCTACCCCTGGAGGATGCTCAGGCACACCAAGCAGAGAGGATATGCGCTACAGCGGGTGGGGGGCGGGCCTCCAAAGAGTTTGTGGGGGAAATGGAATCAAAAGAAATGGAGTTTTTCCCTGTACTTATTGAAGCCCCTGGTACGCTTGAGATACAGCTATAAATAGATAGGCACACACAGATAGAAACACACTCAGACACAGACGCATCTGCATTCCAGGGGTTGGCTCAGGAGGGCACATTCAAAGCATTCATGGGGCAGTGAGGAACGCAGCCTGGTTGGTGTTGGCCGAGCGTTTCTGCAGGAAGTAGCAGGCAATAAGCGTGAATAGAAAGGGTGAGGGCAGACTAACAAGGAGCTTTGGATTCAGATTAGAGTCAGCCAAGTAGGAAATTAGGAATCCTTTTGCTTGTTAGCCATAACTTTGATGAGCACTCTGAGAAAATGAACACTAATTATATCACTCGTCTGTAAAGAGAAAATAAATAAGATGGGCATCTGGCCAAGCCAAGGGCAACATACACTCTTCAGTGCTAGTCCAGTCTGGGCATTGCGGCCCAGCAGTCTGGCTCACCGGGGTCTCGGCCCACTGCCTCCATATGGCAGCCGTAGCACGGGAGACGTTCAGGCTGCGTGAGACATGCCTCCGCTGCATCTGCCTTCAGCACCCCAGCTACTGCCTGGCACGGCAGCCCCCGACATGCCAGGCTTCCTCCAAAGGGAGGAGGCAGATTGACAGCAGCTGATGAGTTCTCTGACCTTGGATAAGGGACGACCAGCTACCTTCCAGAACAAAGAGTGGCCGTTCCTCGCGGCAGATCTCAGGCGTGAGCCCTGTCAAGTCGGCATGAATCACTGTGGCCTGCCTGATGGGAGGGAGAAGGCGAGGAAAGAAAGACAGACACACCAAAGCTTTTGCTTACTTTTCTCTTGGAGTTGCTGCTACGTGGCCTTCATGCTTTTTTTCCCCCCAACCTGTTTCTGACTCACAGTTTTGCCCAAGCCCCTTCTGGAGTCAGTTTTTGTTCCTGGGAGGGGTGTGGTCATCTTTGGGCACACACTGCATCGTGCTTGCATCATGGGGGCTGGAATGCAATCTAATTTCTTTTTTTTTATTAAAATACTCATTTATTCTAGTTGATCTTTATAGATTCTTTAAGTTTTTATGATTATGTCCTTTTTTTTTTTTAAACATTTTATTAGGGGCTCATACAACTGTTATCCCAATCCATACACACATCAATTGTGGAGAGAAAATGTTTTGAGAAACGATGTACAAATGCGCTTTACACAATTGATGTGTGTATGGATTGCGATCTAATTTCTTAGGAAGGAGAACGCGTGAGCACTGACACGCCGGCACCGCCTGTCACCCATTGGCCACTTGGCGGGTTGTGTTGAGTAGAAAACTGTGTTGCTAGCCTGACAGAGAAAGGCGAGGTGTGTCGGGAGCCCGCTCACTTCCCGTGGACCATAGCTGAGGAAAGGCTGCAGGTGGAGCTGTGCAGGCAGACTTTCAGGAGCCCACCTGCCTCGGAGATGACCTACATGATTGTAAGCACCCCCACCCCTGCCCCAGTATCCACACAACTGTTCTCCCAGCAGATCCGGGGAGACATCCGTCCCTCTTAAGCAATTCCTGCACAACTTTCTCCAGACAGCCATGCAGGAGTGACCACCAAGAATAGTTGCTTTGGAGTCAGGAGATGTTAATTCAAGGGTGTGATCAGATGCTGGCAAGA
>NW_022110173.1:3661091-3674990 GCF_000313985.2 Echinops telfairi
GTGGTCCTCGGGGTGGTCGTAGTTAATGATACACTGAACATGCCATTGTTATCCATCACCTGCAGGGGCGTTTGTGCTTTACTTTTGCACCATAATTTCATCTCCATTTGGAATCTTCCCAGCAGAAGCCAAGGGGCCAGGAAGGCCCAGAAACCCATGTTTGACAACCCACCCGCACCCCAGCCCACCCACACACACAGGTTTTGGTAACAGTGAAATGAGAGAGTCAGACAAGGAACTTCCTCGTTAGCAGCCTCTCTCCCAGACCCATTCAATCAAGCATGCTTTCTTCTCTAGCAGGTGGGCTCCCGGCCTCGCCTGCAGATGAACGATCAAGACTCCATCTAAGAGCATTGAGGGAGTTGCTTTTAGAGAAAAGGTGCAAAGGGACAGCTGAGTTCTTTGCCTCAGGTCCCCGCCAACTCTGCAGGCAAAGCCAGGCTCGGCCTTCCTGCCATCTCATTGGCGACAAGCACCGAGCAGTTATAATCGTGAAACTTTCAGCAGCTTAGGCACTCCACTTCCGAGCAGGCAGTCAAGCCCACCTCACTGGGTCAAGAAGTCTCCCGATAAGTCAGCTGTGACTGCTGTCTCATTCCTCACCCATAGGGACACATGGTCCATCTCCACCTGCTTCCCTCCCTCAAATGATAGGTGTCTATGGGATGCGCCATCGCACATGAGTGGGCACTAATGCATTTGAGAAGGAGCCCTGGTGGCACAGCAGTGAGGTGTTGGGCTGCCCACCCCAAGGTCAGCAGTTCAAAACCAGCAGCCACTGCACAGAGAAAAACAAAGAGTAACAGTCTCAGACACCCGCAGGAGCAGGTCTGCTCTGTCCGGCGGAGTCGCTATGAGTCAGAATGGACCCGAGGAGAGTGAGTTCGGGATTTTTAAATGCATTCGTGTTCAGGAAAATGGGGTTGCCTGCTCTGGGAAAGATGTCCAGCCTCAGAAACCCACAGGGGCAGTTCCCCTCTGTCCTGTAGGGTGGCCAGGAGTCAGAATCGACCCCATGGCAGTGGGTCGGGTTTTCATATGCTGAAGTCTTATCAGGCTGCGGTGTCTTCATTGCATCTAGGCCAGTGGTTCTCAACCTGTGGGTCGTGACCCCTTTGGGGGTCGTAGCAAAATGACAGGAAGTAGCAACGAAAATAATTTTATGGTGGGGGGGTGGGTCGCCACAGCATGAGGAACTGTATGAAAGGGTTGCAGCCTTAGGAAAGTTGAGAAACACTCATCTAAGCCATGATAAATGCTTCTGAAAACACTTTCACACAGGTGGCCGCCAACTTTGCCCAGATGAAAGGCTTGCAGTTAGGTCAAATGCAGTTAGGCATTCAACCGTTTCATCCGGCCCCTTCGATTGTTTTGATCATTGCTGCAGTTATGTCTGAAATGGCAGGAGGGTTAAGGGCTCGTGGGTCGTAGCTTCAGGGCTCTGGGACCTTCCCTCGAGCACATCCCCGAGCAGACTCACAGCCACACCAAGACCCTCACATGGAGACGCTCACTCCTAAGACTGACCATGGTGTCCTTTAGAAGGGAGACCTAAGTCACGTCATTCATGTCAGCGGACACTCACCATCCTTTTTTTGTTTTTTCTCCCTATAAGGATTTTCAAGAAGTCGGGGCAGGGAGAGGGGAGGCCACAGGTGGTGACATGTCTGTCTATTCAAAGCTTTGCATCCTAAAGACGAGTGTGGTGTGGGACATGGTCTTGGATGTGGGTTACAGAGAAGCCTGGCCCTTCTCTCCCGCAAGCCGATCCTCAGAGCCCTCGCCAACAAGCAACGATCTAGGAACTGCATTGAATGCCATCCCCGTCTCGGGGGAGGAAGATGGAATGGAGAAACATATCCCCCTCGGTGCCACCTTCCCGTTAGACCCCCTTCCCAGGATGGGAGGGACCACCTGCTCCTTCTTCGTGAGGGGTAGCAGACCCCCCCCCACTTCCATACAAGGCCTCTCACTAATAAGGTGTGACCCCGCTTTACTGGTCAGGCATCCCCTGCCCCTCCCCGTGGCGCATGTGTGTATCTTCCGTTGTCTGTAGGGGGGCCGCTCTCCCAGAGGAAGGAGCTGAACCATTCTGACGCCAGAACTCCGAGCTGGTTGCAAGTCTGGATCTCCTCTCTCCCCTTTGAAGTCCTTGGGGTCCGTATGCTCACTCGGAGCCCTGGCGCTGCAAGGTTAAGCTTCTGGTTGGCAGCTGGAATCCAGCCCATGGCTTTCCAGAAAAGCCATCGGTTCCCATAGAGATCACAGATGAGGATATGCTCTGGGGCGGTCCTATCCCGTCCTCAGGGTCTCTATGACTTGGAATCGACTGGAAAGCCCCTAACAGTCACACTCCCCCTATCACCCTCCTCCTCTTCAGCTATAGACCAGAGACGATCGAAGCTCCCAGAACTCTTCTCCCTTATATAGAAGCACTCCTCAAAGGCCACCCGCTGTCACGCCATGCAAGGGCATTGTGGCCCACTTACACTAATTAGACACAGATGCATAAATGTATTGGAAGGTGATCGAGCCTAGGGCAGTTGATGGAGATGCATCGAATGGAATTGACGAAGGATTGGTCAAAAGGGCAAGTAGAGTAATGCCTTGTTTTTGTACTTCCAGGGGACACCATCTGGCTGTATGTGGTCAGGCAGTCCCTGAACCTACTGCACTGGGAATTTCTGCAGTATTGCTCACCTGACCATTGGGTCAGGATGAGGCGGGGCATTGGGGCTCCAGTTTGATTACAGCGCTCGGTAACAGGGGCCCTCCCTGAACAGGTATCATGGGAGAGGCGTGGCTCCTTCCTACCAAGACCCCTCCATACATCGTCTAACTCGATAAACCCAGCCACACAGATACCTCTGCTGGAGGGTTCATCACCTCTTCCATGTTCGTCCATGTGATTTGGGGTTTGGGTTCCATTTTGTTATGTTTCCTTATATGTTTTTAGTTTATTGCCTGTTGTTATTATCATTATTGTTGTTTTGTTTATTTTCGGAGATGAAAATGAATGTTCTCTTCTGTGAAAGCTGAGTTCCTCGTTTTTGTTTTTGTTTTTGCCCGTGGCTGACTGCATGCTCTGTTGCTGTCTGGTTCCTGGTTCTTGACCCTGGCCGTCTTGGCTGGGAAAGGAGGCGTGCCGGCGGGCTTGCTTGATCAGAAGAGAGGGAAGTTCGCTTGGTTTAGTCACTCCACAGAAACCCATGGTAATGTCCCCTGGGCTCTGTGTGGGTCATGGGTGTGGGTGCCCACCGGACCAGACGGGAGGGTGCTCCTCTTGTTGGCTGTGATACCGTGGTTGTGTGTGTATGTGTGTACGTGTCGATGTGTGTAGATGTTCGTGTGTGGGTGTGTGTGTGTGTGTGTTTTGTGAGGGGGATTCTACCCTGCCCTCCTCAATGCCACTACCTTCAAATCTCTTTATATGGAGAAGAGCAGCCAATCTTGACAAGCGGCGACAACTCTTCATTGATGGAGCCCTCCCCGGGGCAGTGCTGGCCAAGAGTGAGTGACATCATTGTCGACGCAGGCATGGTACTGTTTTAGGAGTGCCTGGATGTCTAAGATGACTTCGTTATCCCCCAAACTCTGGCTCCACCATTCCTAATTTGGCGACCTTTCCAAGCCTCACACCGCCACCCTCTCACCATCCTGCTCAGTGTAAGGGGCCCTGTGGGACCCGCATGTCCCTAAAGCAGAGAGCTTTGCTTATGCTGCTCAGCCCTTCGAGCAATAGCACCTGGGCTGTTAAAGGAACCATAAGTCCAAAAGAGCTGGAGAGAGGTATGTTGAAAGACTGAAGACTTCCATGTTAAGACGTCTTCCTTCTACTGGATGGAACAAGGAGCCTTGGCAGATCTGTCTCCAGCTGCCAGTGATGAAACCACTGTCTGCGGCCAGCTCCCTCGGACCTTGGATTGTCAAGGGCGGGTACCTTCTCTTCTCTAAAATTCTCCACTGCCCTTTTACTACTCACTGCCTTCCCATCATACCCGAAACCCCATCCAGCTTTCAGAAGTTTGCCCTAAGGATAGAGTAGGGAGTTGGCCAACCACAGAGCCAACCAGCTACACACGGTGCAGGCAGCCATGACACTTGTGCTCTCGTTCCCACCTGAGGTGAGCTTGGCCTCAAAGCCCTGCTCCAGACCTCCGTTTCCTCTCCTGTGGAGGCGGGGCGGGCACGTTAGAGCTGAAGAAACCCTAAAGTCCCATGTGGCTCTCCGTGTGCATGAAAACCTGTCTATTTTTACCCAACTCTACTGAAAAGGACTCCCAGCTGGAGAGGTCTCTTTGACCTTACAGTCAAGAATAGGGCTACGTTCCGAGATTCCCCTTTGTAGCTCCCATGTCGTGCAAATGAATCTCTTTCCATCCACCTGTCCAAAAGAGGAGCGATGGGAAGATCCGTATCCATCAACGTGATTCATAGAGCCAGTGAAGCCCTTCCTGGGCTGTAGCAGCCTCCTGAGGGCAGGTCACCTGATAGGCACCCTTGCTACTTAGCGATTCTTTGGCAGCTGTTGGCCAGTGACTTTTCTCAGCAGGGAGGGGACCTGTTCTGGGTGGAGAACTGATCCAAGACCATTGTAGTGACTCTTCTCAACAACAGGACTTGGCCAAACCCAGGGACTGGTTGTGCTGCGTTAACTGGGGCGAAAGAAGGTACAGAAGAGGAAGAAAGGATCTCCTGGAGATGCGCTTTTCTGGGAGAGAAGAACCAGGAATGAAAAGAAATGCCTGTGGAGGAGCCCGGCCCGCTGCTGCCTTAGAGAGAGGCTAGAGACCGACCGGAAACACGGGCTCTCCTGGCCAAGTGAGAGGATTCCGATTATGAGTCAAGCTTGACCTGAGACCACCCGGCGAGACTGCTGGAAGGTGGAAGACTATCCCTGCAGGTTTTACTCAGGCCACAGACAAACGTTCCCACTCGTGTTCCTCCATCCCTGATGTCTGCCAGGCGAAGCTGCAATCTTAGTTCTTGCTTCTGGTCAGGAGCTTCCCATTTCAGCTCTCTGTTTCAGGCCAGCTCCTAGGGGTGAGAAAGTCAGGACCCAACGTGGACCATAGGAACAGGGAACATGCTAGTCAGTACTTCTTGCGAGGCAGCCCCACCCTCAGTCTGGGGCTGGAGCCTAGAAGGGTGATGAGTGGAAAAAGGAAGACAAGTGAACTACTCGCATGAAAGCGTCGCTTTGGATGAGGAGCCAGGGACGCAAATGGAGAGGCTTCCCCAACTGTGAGATGGCCTACGTCCCTCATCCGCAGTGCAGAGAGGTGAGGGCAGAGAAAAGTACCTGGCCATCAGTGTTTCAGGATGACTCCTGTCGGGTCAAATGATCTGATCGCCTGAGGTTCTCTCACATGCCCACGGGTCTGCCACGTCCTCGGCAGCAAAAGCTCCCGGGACGGGCAGCAGGTGTCTGAGTCAAGGACGTCCCCACGCCTGGCCATGCAGGGCCCAGGCCTCGCCCTGCTCACAGCAACAGTCCCTGCCTGGCCAGCAGAGGCTGCCCAGGCTCCCCTGTGCTCCAACAGCTCGCAGCCCTGCGATTGAGTGTGTGTGGTGGCTCTGCTCCTAGTTTCTCCCCCACCCCCTCACCCCCCCACTCAATGCCTTGTTCTTCGTCCCTTTGACTCTTGCAGTGAGCATGCCCACAAGTGAGACAGAGTCCGTCAACACAGAAAACGTGGCCGGAGGTGACATCGAGGGCGAGAGCTGCGGGGCCAGGCTGGCGTGAGTAGGCACGGCGTACCGGAGGGCTGGGGCTTGTCCTGAGCTGCCGGCAGGGGAGCTGCATCTCCAGGTCAAATGAGCTGGCTCCTCACGAGGAGGGCTAGCAAGACAGCCACAGAAACCTGAGGGGTCCAGAGGTGTAGTATTAAATTAAAAAATAATGACGCAGAGGGAGGTGGGGACCAGCCCCCACCCGCTGCTACTCCTACGAGTTCAGTAATACTACTTTTGGGTTCAGTAATGCACAATTGTACGGTTGAGATATATAAGTATTATATTAAAGTCATCGAGAGCATGAGAGATAATACAATAATACAGTCAGACATGTTACATAGTACCATCGCTCACCTCAGCCCAGCTTGGTGGTCCACGTGGAGAGAGGGGGAAGGGAAGGAGGGAAAGGGAACAAGGGAGAGGGGAGTGACCAGGGAGGGAGCAGCAAGGAGCTCAGGGTCAGAGAGAGAAGTTCTGCTGACTCACACCTATATACCTTTTGGGGGCAAGCCAGCCCACTAATTACAGGTAGAGACATACGTCACAGGAAGGGGCTGCACTATAGGCTACACAGCAATGAGAGGGTGGTCTAGGGGGTGGTCTCTGGGTCTCCATAGGAACCATTATCAGTAGGGTGTAAACCCCTCCTACAGGAGTCCTTCCATTGTCCCCAGAGGCAGGGAGCAGGCCCACCCCTGTGGAGGGATGAGACACAGTCTGGCAACTGATTGCCTTCAGGGGGAGAATGCCTGCGCATCTGACCTCCCCCCACACAGAGGGGCTCAGGGTTGAGTGTGGCCCCTCAGTGTGGGCCTGAATGGTCAACTAAGAGTCCCTGCTAATGCAAAGGCTGGTGCTTCCTCGGAGCTCTCTTAGAAGAAAGGCCCCTTCCAAAACCTCAGCCCTGGGAAACCCTGTGAGCACCTGTCTCTGTTGACACCCGTGGGGCACTGGGAGCCAGAGGCAGGGAATGTCAGGGCAACTGGTTTCAGCTCGTCGCATCAGACACACGGGCTGTGGGGAAGGAGCTCTCAGACCTGCTTCTTCCTCACTCCCGTCACCTTGTCTCCCAAGAGGTGGCTCGGTTAGTGCCCCTGGGTCCTGCTCACCACCCTTCTCATTCCACCGAAAGCAAAGCACACAGGTGAGAAAGCACAATAGAAAGATGATGAGCAAGTTGGCTCTAATGGGCAACTCTAAAGGAGCCTTCCAATGCAGGAAAGCAGAGACGCTCCGGCCTGCAGCCTTACGTTCACAACACTGAGCTTGGCCTGGGCTACACCAGTCAGCCGCCTGTTGCTCCAGCAGAAGCCCGTGTGTCGGGGTGCATGTGCCTGGCTTTGACCTGGGCTGGAGCAGAGGCCGGGTTACCAAGCACTGTTCCTACAGAGGCAATCACAGTCACCCCACCTTTGTTCCGTCTGGAAAACGGAAGCCAGTAGCCCCTGTGAAACGTCCCTTCCCCAAGCCCCCTAAAATAATTTTTTTTTTTTTAAAGCCACCTCAAGGGTGAGGCCTCCAAGAGCATTCCAGTTCCGCTTTTTTTTTAGCCTCTTCGTCCATCCTTTCTCTTGAAATGGCTCGATACTCTAGGAGGAGGCCGATCCCTAAAGGCAAGCCATAGTTAAGCCTAGACCTAAGCGACGCCCACCTGACAATGGCGTCCAAACCCAAAGAGAAGGGGGGGGCTCCCAGCCCCGAGACCCAGGGCCGGGCCTCGGAATCGCTCACGCTGACAGCGGCACAGCGAGCTGCACTGCAGAGCCCTCAGCGTGGTTGGGAAGCAGTTAGTGTCAAAATGGGGCTGAAATACGGGGCTAATTACATCTGTAAGCGGCAGACCCAGGCGTTTTTCCCTTCTCTTGGAATCATGCAAAACAAGCTGTTCTGGAAATGAGCCCCGAATAGACACATCAAGGCAAGGACTATAGGAAGCCTTCGAAGCCCCTCAGTTCTAGGCCTCTGAGTTGCCTTCTCCCCAGAAAGAGGCTGAAGAGATGGTGATGGAGGACCTTTGAACTCTGCTTTCAAGCCTGGTCCAAGGGGTAGACCAGCAGGGGTGTGCGGCGCTGGCACCAAGAAGTCACTAGCAAATGCATGTCAGGAGCACGTGAGACTCTGCATGCTGGGCCCCACGGAGGGAAGCTAGGGTCTCTCAAGTGTCTGTTCTCTCCTTGGATGAGCGCCTTCTGCCAGCTTAGAGGGGCTCTGTCCAAAGGGTCTCTGTAGGGCCATCCCTGTGAACACCCGCATGTCCGCATCTATTCTGTGCATAGAAACTACCTGGTCGCAGTGCCAGAATCATAGCATATACTTAATCCACGATGCCCCCCCCCTACTCCTCCCCATTCTCCAGACACAGTGGGATAAGATGCTGCCAGTATTCCTCGTGAGCGGAACAACATGAGAACGGTCTGGGAGTTCAGAGAGAGTGCGATGTCCCGAGGAGACATCAGGACAGCCAACCTTTTGAAGCTCAGGGTAAAAAGGCTTAGGTAGTCAAAGCAGCTGAGATGAGAATTAATATAAGCAGAACAGTGTAATTAAAAGATAATAGAATCTTTTCATGCACTTTTTGAAGCCCCCTGGTATACATGGAGGGCCTGGGATGGGAGGGGGCAATATGGGCAAGGGAGGTGACGAAGATGAAGGGCGCATCGGGTTTGAAAGCAGACATGGAAATGGCAGAGCTGCTGGTCACCTTGCGGTGGAGCCCAATCGGAGAAGACTGGACCTGCAGGGACAACGGAGATACCTGGACAGCAGGCGCGGGAGGTCATCAGTATCAGCAACGCTCAATGTGCTTGTAGGACACGGCTGTTCACAGAGATGTAGACGAGGAGCGGTGTCAAGGCAGCGTTGTATGTGCACTCAGAGCCAGGTGTCATCGCCAAGCTTGGTGCTAGCCATAAAGAGACAGACATTTTTCCCTGGGGCTTACACTCCAGTGCAGAAGTGGCCTTCGACAAATAGCGGGGTGATCACAAACTAGGGGGGGTATGAAGAAAAGTAGATCGTGCCCTGTGAGGTGAAGAGCAGCGTCTTTGAAGGATTTAAAGTGAAGCTGAGAACTGAGAGGTGAGCCTAAATTATTGGGAGGAAGAAGAAAGGGAAGTGTCCCAAAGGTGGTCACAGAGTGAGCCATGGACCTTGCGCAGACGAACTGAGGGAAGGACATGGTGACCAAGGCAGAGTGTGAAGGGTGAGTGGGAGAGATAAGGCTAGCGTCTGAGTGGGCCGGGTGGACCCCTACCCAGTATGGGTCTTAATCATGAGTGTGAGACATCACGGAAGGGTGTCAAGCATGTGGGTCAGAAGAGGGAGATCGATAGGGTATGTCTGCATTCTTGAAGCATTCCTTTGATGTTCAGACAATGGCTAGGCTTTGGGAAGCAGGAACAGAGTGAAGCAGCAACAACAGCTACTGGGTTAGTCTGGGTGGACCAGAGAAACAAATTCATAGACACTCATATGTGTCATACAGAACTATATATCAAAAAGTAATTGTTTATTCAGAAAACATCCCAGCCCAGTCCAGATCAAGTCCATAAGTCTGATATTAGCCTATATGTCCGATACCAGTCTCTACTTTCCTCTTCAGACTCATACAACACATGCATCGGGTGGAAAGTCTTGTAGATCCAGTGGCAGTGGAAGTATCTGAGTGCTGGCAGGGGTCTCCATGTGGCTCCTCCAGCTCCAGGGCTCTAGCGTAGATCCATGTGACTTGTCATCAGGAATATAAAGCAGAGAGTATACCTGGCCTCCATTGAGCTATTTATCTCCCCCATGCCTCCAAATGAAGTCATACAGCTTCGACCTGATTGTCAGGCTACTCTACCCCTTTTCAAGCTGACAGGAGATTATGTAATTGCCACAGCTACCCAGGGGAGGCATGAGGGGGTTTCAGCCTGAGGTCATGACAGTGGCTAAGGAAAGAAGTGGGTGGAATTTTGGGGTGCTGTACATAGAGCTCGTATGGCAGTTGGCTCTCAGTAAGGGAATGGAGGGAAATGAGTCAACATACAACCCTCCCTGTAGAAGTGAGTCCGTGAAGACAGGAGAGAAGGTAGACTTGCATACACAGAGGAGGCAGGTTGGTGAAATGAAGGGTGGCTTTCCAACCCAGTCAAGACTGAGACCGGTGAAGAGGCAGAGACTGGAGGTGCTGCAGAGGAAGTGAGTTTAAGGGGAAACTCTTCGAGGAGAGGGGAAGGTCGATGTCAAGGACATCAGCTGGAAGGTGCTGCCTTTGCACAGGAGGAGTTCATTTGCTTCTGGAGCTAAAACAACAAAATGAAACAACTCATGGTGATCCAGTCCATTCGGACTCACTGCAACCCTGCAGGACAGACGAGAACTACTCCCGTGGGTGTCCAAGACTGTAACCCTTTATGGGAACAGAAAGCCTCCTCCCGTGGAACAGCTTGTAGTTTCGAACTGCTGACGGATAAACCAATAGGCCAGCAGGGCTCCTACCCTTAAACTAACTGGAAGATGAAAAAGGGATTTGGCTTCAGAAGTCCTGGGGCCTAGTGCCAACTAGCTACCTGACCTTGGCCAAAGCACTTCTGCTCCGGTGGTCAGCCTCTTCCTCTGAGAAACAAAACGATGGGACTCATCGTGGCTTTAATGTGCTCTCAGTACAGCGCTGGGGTCCTGAGACCCACCGGCGGGCAGGGCCTACGATACAAAGGGAACTGTTTTCATCTCTCTTCTGTAGGCGACTTCCATGTGAGATTTCATATAAATAAAGCACTATACAACTTTAAATGTTACAAACCATAGGTCCAGGTGATATCTAAGAGGCCCTGCCTACTCTCAAAGCCTGCAGTTCTGTAAAGATGACTCACTCAGTTCACTAACATTGAGTCAGTGCTGACTCATTGCACCCCCTTGTGAGTTTCCAAGATCGGAACTGTTGACGGGAGTAGAAAGCCCGGTCTTTCTCCCTGGGAGCTGTTGGTGGTTTTGAACTTCCGACCATGCAGATCGCAGCCCAGCACTTAACCCACTATACCTCCAGGGTTCCACCATCTCAGAAAGAAAGTTCGATGAAGAGGGTCTCTGATGGGAGTCATTGCAAATGATCTCAGTTGTCTCATCACCGAAGGTGAGGTTCACAGGTCATCGGAACTTGATTCTTCCGATTCAAATGATGAGTTAATGAGAGGTCACTAAAGATGTGAAAGAGCGCTGAGCAGGGCCGAAGCCTCCATGGAGAATGACATAGTAATATGGAGTCAGCCTTCCAGAGGATTGGGCATCTTTTTTGGCAGCCTCTGCAGCCTGAGAGCCCTGAAACCAGACAGTGGTGTGAACCAGAATGGAGGGTTAGCCAAGCAGAAGGCCCAGGCAGTCTGCACGCTGTTGAGGGCACTGTCGGCATGGCCAGGAGTCAAGCTGAGAGCCAGAAGTCTAGCCTGGTGTCACCCTGGAGCCCTGGAAGAAAGTGAGTGAGCAGGAGGCTCTGGAGAGGGCACATGATTCCGGAGTGGGGGGCGGGGGTGCTGGGGAGAACAGAAGGGATGCCAGACAACGAAACTCCAGTCAGAGATGCGGAGCTCTGAGTTCACTGCTCGGTGGTTGAAACAATGCTAGATGGTGGCTAGGACTTGACCTTCTAGTAATCATGGCTGTGGGTGGTGATGGAGCGAAGGAGGCTGAGTCACACACGTTGTGGTGCATGATGGACTGTAGCGCCGTCTGACTTATATTAAAGGCAAATTGGGGACAACCGAGGGAACTACTCCTGTCTCACCCAGCAGGTAGTAAACATATGGTACTCATTACTGTAAGGAGGAGTAGAGACCGAAAATATAAATAGCTCCCAGGAAGTTCAAATATTTGTCAAACCAAGACAGATGCACATTGAGCAACTGGGTGAACCAAAGGAGAGTTTGGGCTTCGTCTCTACATTTGAACTTTCATGTCATGGAAGTAAATGAACCCTGGGGGTTTGTCTTGGAGGCTTGGTCACAAAAAGCATCCTGCAGAGAATGAACGTCAGCCACAACCCCGTGGAGCTCCTTGGAAGGTTTGTGCCCTGGCTGCTAACATTCTCTTTCTTCATGCTCTTCTGCAACAACCCCGTGAAGATAGGAGGCGGGAATCCCATCTTCACCAGAAAAAGAAGGATGGATAAAAAGGCAAGAACCCATGCTGTGCGCACTCCGTGAGGCTGGGAGAAGCTGGAGGTCTCTACATTCGGAGGCCGCTTGGCTCTGTGTAAATCTCACCCTCAGGGTGGTTGGCAGCTGTGATTCCAAGACATCCATGTGCTCCCTGGCTGGCTTACACCGTGAGGCCGCCCGGCTCTGCAAACACTGAGCCGGTGCTCACCGACCAGGAGGGCTGTCCCTCTGTTTCGCTGACGTGGGGTCCTGCAGTTGACTTTCACCTGGATGGCAGGATGGCTGAAGAACCAGCACATTCAGACCCGACAGAGCGTTCTAACCAAGGACCCCGGGTTTCCCTTTATGTTGAGACGAGTGTCGCAATGGGCAGCATCCTCTGTTTTCTTGAGGATTCTGGTGATTCGTGTTTCGGTTGACTGCTTAGACATTGTGATCTTTTGAAAGATTCGCCAGTCTTCACACGGGCTGCACGTCTCTGAGCCAGTGAACCTGAAATTCTGTTCGCCAACCCCTGAGAACAGCAGCAAAACCCACCTGCAAGTTGGGTGTCCGGCTCCATTTCCTCTGCTCGCAACATGCTAGGAGGCTAAGGAAAGACTTCTCCTCGGTGGCCTGCCTGAAACTAGGACCTTGTCAAATAATAAGCCCCAGCTCACCTCCCAGGGCCGTGTCCATGGATAAACCAGACACTCAGACCCCGATTCCCACACGGGAACCCACTTTCCCCAAAAGTAGCTCACTAGGAGGGAGAGGCAGCCTGAGAGGGAAGGGAGGACAAGTGATCCGAGTGGAAGCGTACCCCCTTCCCAAGTGATTCCCTGAGAACTTTCAGGGAGCAGGCTGGGCACCAGCTGCTCCTCTACTTTTGCTTGCATATAGCAGCAAGGAGAGGCAAGCCTGAGGAAGACAGGTCCTGAGCGTCGCCTGGCCCCCCTGGAGAGGAGGGCACCCCAGATTCCCCATCACCCAATTAGCAGCTGGAAAACATTTGTTTCCCCCATGAGTCTCTGGCTCTAAATAGAAAACACTGCCCTGGGCTCCCAGTCCTGAGCCCACTCCTTTGTTAACGTGTGATTAAACCCTGCAGCCCGAGCAGGCAGTCTTGGGGGGGCGGGGGGGTGAGGAGGTTATTAGCCAACGGTGCAGAGCCGTAAAGGCACTTGGCTGGCATCCTCAGGGCCCCAGAGATATAATTATCTCATGCACGATGGCTTTGCCACCTGTCATATCTTCTGGCTTAATTTTTTTTTAAAATAAAAAATAATGAGAGGGGTTGGTGTTTTCTTCCCATGTAACACGGCTTGCTTTGAGCAGAGCCCAGGCTGGCAGGGCCCCTGTCCTCCTCTCCCTGCTCGTCCCCCCTGCCCTGCTCCCCTGGTCTCTCTGCCTCTCCACCTCCATCCCTTTCTCCCTCTCTCGGATGCTGTGTCTTTCTGCTTGTCTGTCTGAGCAAGGTTTCTCCCCCTGACATCTCTCTAGTGGCTTCTCCTGTCTGTTAGCACCGAAGCACGGGGGCTTGCTCTCTGCTCTCTCTCTCTCTCTCTCTCCCCCTAACCTGCCCTTCTCAATGCTTCTCTCGTATAGTCTCCCTCTGACTCTCCTCCAGCCTCCTGCCTCCTGTCAGCCCCCGGACCTCCTTGAAGCCCCTCCCCCATTTCACAGCAGCCTCCCCTCCCCACACAAGGACCTTCGAGGCATCCACCATGATGGCACATGCCTAGCAAAACCTGGACACGACCATTCCTTTTGGCCCAGTTTGCAGCTCTTGGGTCAGGACTGGCCTCTGCATTTCAAGTTGACTCTTTCTGCCTTATGCCCCCATCATAGCCCACCTTAGGCCGGGCTGCAGTGCTGGCGGCATGGGATGTATGCAAGGAACTTCTTCCGGTGGGTGTTCTGCTGGGAAGATGCTCCTATCTTTAGGAGAGGCCTTCCTTCCCCCTATGGCCTCTCAGAGGCTGGACAAGATGCAGCTCTTCCACAACCGCTGAAGACAAAGTGGGTGCATAAGCAAATGTGGTGAAGA
>NW_022110173.1:3676189-3679723 GCF_000313985.2 Echinops telfairi
TAAGTCACAATGTTTAGCTCAAGAGAGATGAGTAGATTAAACATTAAATACTACTGCAAAGAAGAAAAAAAAAGATGCAGCTCCTCCATGCTCCCTTCTTACCAGGACCTCATGCAACTCGCTGGACACACCCTCATTACCTGAGGACATAATGTTGCCCCTCTTCATGAATGACTGGCACTTTTAGAAGATAATCGGTCTGTAGATTTATCTACTGTCTCAGTTCTTGGCTTCAGTGTCCAAATGCCCAACCTCGCCAGGAGATGGTTGGTGAATAGGGTCCTCTCTCCCCAAAGTTTTCTAATGCATGCCACATGCCCTTCAAGAGCCCACATGCAAGGGGGCTTCAAAAAATGGTAAAGGCAACATATGTACAAATGGTCTTGACCCAATGGATGCATGGATTGTTATAAGAGCAGTCCGTGCCCCCAATGAAATTATTTTTTTTAATTGGTAGAAAAATTCCATTTTCCATGGACTTTTTGAAACCTCCTGGGTGGCTCCCAAAGACCGTCAGCCATCTCTGGGACCGTTGACTGTGTTTTGAACAGAAGAAAGCCTGCACATGCCATCTGGTAACATTTCCTTCTTCTCTTCCAGCCACCGGATCTCCAAGTCCAAGTTCAGGTGAGTGAGATGCCGGTCACTGAGCATTCCGTCCACACCCAGCTCTCTCTTCAGCTGCCCTTGTAGATGGCCCAGTGCAATGCCGTCCAGTTGTTGGAGGGGGTGGAGGGATGAAGGAACAATAGAAGGTGTCCTTCCAAGAAAGTAAATTGCTTTTCATATGTCCGGCTATCAAAAATCTCAGAACGGTTACGGGTTATAGTTGAGCAACATGATAAACATAATGTTGCTGAATGGTACTAAGATGGTTGACATCACAAACGTTTTGTTACATCTGTCTTTACCGTAACTTAGGATATTAGGCATAAGAAAGGGTGTGTGGAGTCAGATCAGGGCCATACATCCCCAGGAGATTGTGAGACCAAGTGTGTCGCCCTCCTGTCTCAGATGAGATCTAGCTACAGTAAGCACTAGGGAAACAGTTGGGACCTGCTGCATGTTTCGGGAACACCGAGCTGTGAGCTTAGAGGATTGTGGAAAGCGCATTGTCAGGACCTTCCATAAGACCCCGTGATCGTCAGTCCTCACAGTGACCTCCCAACCTTACTTTCTCTACACGCCACCCCACCCCCCCTTCACATATGCGTTGCGCCAACCACAAAGCACGACTGGCAGTGACTCGGAGATTCCTAGACTCCTCACGCACTGCTGCCATTGCCTTTCCATAGGCCCGTTCTTCCACTTGAATTCTCCCTGTCCCCAAATCTTTGTCCAAAGACCCTGGGCTTTTGTGTAGGAACAACTTCAGAATATACAGTGTCCCTGATGACTTCTGCAGACACCCCAGGGAGAACTGACTCCCCTGCCTCCACTCCACAGTGCACTGCTCACACCTCCATCACTACGCTCACCAAACTGCATTCTAACTGCTTGCTTACACACGCCTTTCCTCCGCTCCTCGGTGCATGCTCTGAGGTAGGCAATAACTCGGAGCTATTTATGGAGAGTCTAGCGAAGGGCCTGTCCAGTAATTGTTGAATGAATGGATCAGTGGTCCTCAAACTACAGCCCGCGAACCACATGCAACCCACTGAGGACATTTATCCGGCCTGTTTTTCCCCCTTTCATTTTTTTTACTTCAAAATAAGATGTGTGCAGTGCGCATAGGAATTTGTTCATAGTTTTTTTAAACTATAGTCCGGCCCTCCAACGGGTCTGAGGGACAGTGGACTGGCCCCCTGTTTAAAAATTTGGAGGACCCCTGAAATAGATGGATAGATATGTGTAGCAGGGTGCATTTACTCCCCGTGTTAGTCTGGGTAGACTAGAAAAACAATTTCATACACATGCACATGTGTATAAGAGAGTTTTATATAAAGGGTAATTGTACTTTAAGAGAGCATCCCAACCCAGTCCAGTCCAAGTCCAATATTAACACATATGTCCGATACCAATTAACACAATCCAATCCAATATTAACACATATGTCCGATACCAATTGATAAAGTCCTCTTCAGACTCATGAAGCACATGCAGTGACGATCACAGGCCAATGGGTAGAAAGTCTTTGGATCCAGTGGCGTTGTAATCATCTCGGCACTGGCAGGGGACTCTATGTGCCTTCTCCGGCGTCAGAGGTCTGGTTGCATCAGGGTAGGTCCATGTGACTTCTCCAGCTCATGGCACTACATAGTTCCATGTGACTTGTCAGCTGCAAGCTCTCCCAGGTGCCTCCAAGGAAGAAATCCAGGAGTTCCCACAATCCTCAGGAGAAGGCCACGCCCACACAGGGGCCTCCTTGGCTATGACCCGATTGACAGACTAGACTCCACCCCTTCACTCTTAATCCTCTCAAGTCCTAAATTGACACCTGATCATGTAACTACCGCACCCCCCTTGAACTTTCACCGGCCAAACCATTTGGGTTTTTCCAGAACTGATCTCATCTTGCTTCTGTGGATTCACCTACTGTGGAGCAAGAGAACAGATAACACAGGGTTTACTCCAACGGGGCAAATTTAGTCCGGGGCTGTATTTTGACTAATCCCTTTTGGTTAAATGTTGAGTCTCCCAAATCTCTTTTCCTCGGATCTTTTCCAGCATGGAATCTGGTTGAATGGAGAGGGAGGCAGGGCTTCAGGATCCCAGAAAGGAAGCCGGGCTTGGTGAGGACTGGTCCTTGAATCCTGTGTCTAGAGTGAAGAGCTCTAGTGCGATGCTGTTGAACAGATGTTTAAGGCCAGCCACCTTTAAGGAGTCTAGTCTTTCCAAAAACCAGGCTCACTGGCGTTGAGTTGATTCCAACGCATAGTATCTGAAGGCTTTGGGCTAGTCTAGATCCTGCAGCCCACTGAGCCTAGCTCTGTAGGGAACAGCAATGGATTGAAAAGGCCAGGAAACTTAGCCAAGTATTCTTCATCTTTTTCTCAAATGAAAAAAAACGTGTATCAATGACAAATAATAGAAATGAATCGCCAACTGACCGATTCAGTTTCAAAAACTGACTGATAGCAAAGTTAGCGTTCCTGTAAAAGACGTACTCAAAGGAAACTTTTAGGGGAGAGTCAGCAGAGTGATAGATCTGATATTAGGACTTGTAATTAATGTTATATTACCATAACCTTATACTATTAAGCCAAGTCTCCACGTGGAGGAATTAATTAAACTAAAGCTCAGAGTAGGATCGCTGTCATTCTGGAAGTCTTCAGCAACTGGAAGCGATCAATCAAATAACCGTACGACCTGGCTTTCCATCGGCCAGCTTTACAGAGGTGAGCTCGCTGCCTGCAGGGACACCTGTGGGGCCATCACATTGGGAGCACTGCCAGGCCAGTGGCACAGGGCCTCCACTTTGCCCTTGACCTCCGTCATGCCATAGCAGCAGGCACAAACTTCAGTCTGCTCCAGTCTCTCAGGGTCTCCTTGGAAGTTAGTTACTTGTAAAAGAATGAAATGCGTGTGTGTGTG
>NW_022110173.1:3683007-3708024 GCF_000313985.2 Echinops telfairi
GGGGCTGCCAGGATCACTCTTCTTTCATCTGCTCTTCACGAAGAACAGATTCTAGCTGAGAGTTGGTACCCGGATTTTCCAGGGACATCATGGAGAAAAGTGACAGTAGGAATGTGGATGCGGTCAAGCCTTCCCAAAGACTGAGTTGGTGGGTAGAGGACTTCACGGCAACATTGGTCTACGTCCCTGGCACTGAATACTAGCCATGCCCGGCCTCCCAGAGGACATAGGTGGTGCAGGCTACTAAGATTGGACTCCAGTTTTGGCCTAAAGATTGATGGCTTGAACTTGCTTTGTAGGCACCAAGGGGGAAAGGCCTGGCAGTCTGTTTCCATAAAGATCCCAGCTAAGAACACCCTGTGGAGACTTTGTCCTATACACACGGGGTTGCCCTGCATGCGGAGGGAGGACCGAGAGCTTGGGGACTGCTTGGGTTAGGTTTGAAGGACCTGCTGCCCCGAAAGAAAGTGGAGACGAGCAGAGCATGGAAGGCATTCTACCAGCCCCATGCCCCACTCGGAGTCACAGTGCCACCTGTGGTGTTGCGCCCTGCAGGGACTGGAAGTAGACGTGCCATGCACAGAACCACACTGTCGCACAAATGGAGAGTCCACTCCGTCAGAGACCCTAGGGAGAAATGACTGTGAGCAATCTTACCATGATCTCTGGCCAGAAGATTGGCTTAGAAGTTGGGGCTCTAACATAGAAGGCTAATTTTCCTGAACTTTCACCCTTTGCGGTTTTTTTTTGGGGGGGGTGGTGTTGTCTGTTTGTTGTTATGACAACCCACAATAAGAAATACATTTAAGGGTGAGGGGACACAGAGGAGGTAGTGAGGTGAAGGGTTCATATAGAAAAAGAATGTTTGGAAACTTGACGGTGGTAGCAAATGTACCATTCTGCTGGACGGGATTGAACTATGGAATGATTTGACATATGTAGTAATCCCAATTAATTTTTTTTAAATGCATTTTATATCCTGACCTAATACACACGCACACACACATTCCCCTGAAGCAAAGGTTTTATTTTACAAAGAAAACGAATGCTTTCCCTCCCGCATGTCATACACTCTTGATATTGTCTCTCCTGTGCTGACTTTTCCTCTGCTCCTCTCCACCCCCAGCCCAGCCCCTAGACAGACTTCAGAAAGCCCCACTAATGGGTGGAAGGGCAAGGTTTGAAAACTCCGCTCCGAGGTAGCTCCCGGAGGCTCCATGAGGTGAAGTTCTGTCTAGACTGGATGGATTCAGGAAAAGAAGGGCGTCTTAGACATCCGTCCGTGATGCTCTGAGATTCTCTTTGGTCTCTCCTCCTGCCTCCTTTGTTGGCCGAACGGAAGCTCCATCTCCCGCCGCCTGGGCAACAGCTCTACCATCCTGACCCCACCACCGCTGCCACCACGGACTGCAAGCGGAACCACGCCCTCTTTTGTCGCAGCTGACCTCCCTGCCCAGAGCACGGACACCCCCTCTTCAGTGCCACTCTTACAAGCCACCCAGCTGGAAATTGTGGCAATATCTTCAGTGCTTTTCTCCCCCGTCCTCTGCCCACATCCAGTCAACAGCAAAGCCTTAGTGCTTCCAATACCCACCCTGCCCCCAACTCGGTGCCCTCCTCTCCACTCCTTCATCTTCTCCAAACCAGATGATGGAACTCTGTGGAGTTCCTTAAGGAATTGGAGAGAAGGCTACGCGGTATACATGAGGTTCCCAAAATGATGTCCATGCTGGTCCTCTCCCTCACACCACCACTCTGCCTTGTCACGCTCTTCATGCGGATGCCATTATCAGACACGGACCTTTCCCGTTTATGGATCTCCTTGGGCTCAATGCCAGGCTCATGATGCCCTCTAGACATTGCCATCCCCACCACAACCCGGGCAGTTGGTGTGACCAGCGCGTCACCGAAGAGAGATTGGAAGGTTAGGGAATTTCAGGAACAGGCCCAAGGCCACACAACTAACTCGGTGACAAAGCCCATTCCCTGGGTGGGAAGCCTGTCTCCTCCCCCGCAGGCTTGCGCTGCCGTCCTCAGTGAAGTGCAGGTCGGACGGAAGGCAGTGCGTGAGCCTCCAGGTGGAGGCAACCGGACAGTCCACAGCCCCCTCCCAACCCTCTCCCTTTGCCCCCTTGCAGCCGCTACTGGCGCCGGTGGAATCGGTTCTGCCGAAGGAAGTGCCGCGCCGCCGTCAAGTCTAATGTCTTCTACTGGCTCGTGATCTTCCTGGTCTTCCTGAACACGCTCACCATCGCGTCGGAGCACTACAACCAGCCCTACTGGCTCACGGAAATCCAAGGTGAGAGTGGGTGTCTGCCTCTGCCCCTGTTGACTCTTGTTAAGCCAGCCCCGCCCGAGCCCCAGGGAGGGAAGGACCCAGGCAGAAGGTGGGTGAGGGAGCAGCCGAGAGCCCTGCTTCTTGGCAGGGGCCATGCTGGTGACACTGAGGGTCTGGCAGCACACAGGCCCTTCCGTAGCATGCCTGGCCTCATTGTCAACAGACGTGGCTCACCCGGTGGGACCCACACCATCCTCCAGCCCCCACCAGTGGTCACGGTTGGGTCCAGGTGACCAGGACATGAGCCAAGTGACCCTTGGCTGCCGACTTCCCAGAATGGATGCCCAGTACCTCAGGTGGGCCTGTCTGAAATATCTGCGGATGGGAGGTGCCGAAAGGCGGGGAAGGGGAAACTAGATAGTGGCTTGTGCACAAGGAACCACCCCCAGTGGAAGCCCCCAGTGAGAGCCCCGCGCCTTCTCACTGGCCAGTGCACCAGTGTAGCCCCCAGCAGTCATGCGGACATGATCTGTCCCGGTCGCCATCAACCTGGAGACAGCTGGAGCTAATCGTGCAAAGCTCAGATTCAGACACCTGGCCTTCCACTTTGGGCTGCTTGATTTGGGCCGGTTCCTAGGCTCTCCGAGCCTCACTTCTTAGCTCCGGAATATGGGCGCAATACTGATAGTCCCTTCCCTGATGAGGGCGAAGCCCACGGGGCATCATAAAGCCTGGACTCTAGGGAATGCAAAGAGGTCTTGCTGTCAGGCACCCTCAAGTTGGTGCTGACTCACGGCACCCCTACGCGCAAGAGAACAAAACACTGCCCGGTGGGTCCTGCACCTGCCTCACAGTTGTTCGTATGTTGGGGCCCCTCGATGCACCCACTGTGCCAATCTGTCTTGCCAAAGGCCTTCCTCTTCGTCGCTGCCCCGAAGCTTCCTGAGCGTGATGTTCTTGTCCAGGCTCTCTGCCGACAGCACGTCCAAAGTCCACGCGTACACCGCCCTCCTTCCTCTGAAGGAGCACTCTGGCCGCACTCCTTCCAAGACAGATTTGTTTGTTCTTCCGGCAGTCCATGGTACTTTCCATGAGCTTCGCCAGCAGCCTAGTTCAGATGCACTGACTCTTCCGCCGTCGTCCTTATCCGCGCTCTCACTTTCACGTGCCTGTGAGGCCATTGACAATACTGTGGCTTGGGCCCGGTGCACCTTGGTCCTCAAAGTAACCTCCTTGCTTTGCAACACTTTAGAGAGGTCTAGGGCAGCTGATTGAGCCAGTGCAGTGCATCGGCTGTCTCCTGACCGCTGTGTCCAGGAGCACTGGTGATGGATCCAAGCAACACAGAATCCTTGGCAACCGCAAGCGTGATGTGACTTGTTGGCCCAGTCATGAGGACTTCTGTTTTCCTTCCATTGAGTTGCAATCCATAGGGAAGGCTGCGATCCTGGACCTTCATCAACAAGGGCTTCAAGGTCTCCTCCTGGGCACATAGTAGATGCCCTCAATGACTAGCCTAAAGGTTGGCCGTGGAAGTCCACTAAGTGGCACTTGGAAGAAAGACACGCCCATTGAAACCCAGCCATCTAAACCCCTTTGCAGCACAGCTCCCTGACACACACCGGTCAGAGGCAGCCAGGAAGCCAGCAGTGGTTACTGGGGAAATAACCCAGTAAATGCTTCTTAGGATGAAATGTTGTTCCGCTCTGGCTGAGGGTGAATGGGAGGGGCGTCATGGGTGGGAGGAGTGTTTGGATTTCCCCGTGGTGTTAATTACTGTGTTTTCTTTCTCCCCTCCTTCCCCCAACCCACCCCATGCCTCCGCTTGGGCCCTGCCCTGCCGCCTCTCGTGAACCTGCCAGACACGGCCAACAAGGCACTGCTGGCCCTTTTCACGGCAGAGATGCTCCTGAAGATGTATAGCCTGGGCTTGCAGGCCTACTTTGTGTCCCTCTTCAACCGCTTTGACTGCTTCATTGTGTGCGGGGGCATCCTGGAGACCATCCTGGTGGAGACCAAGATCATGTCCCCCTTGGGCATCTCTGTGCTGAGATGTGTCCGGCTACTAAGGATATTTAAAATCACAAGGTAACCGGCTGCTCACTTTCTTAGCGCACTGGGGCTAGAGGGGAGCGGATGGTGGGTTTGAACCTCCAACCTTTTGTTTGCAGCCAGATGGTAGCGTGGTGTTTAACCCATGGTGCCAAATAATATTTAAGATATATGTGTGTGTTTGTGTGTATCTGAATTGCAATATATTCTGTATTTCTTAATAGGTTGGCTATGGTCAGAACGGTTTGTCCCTAGAGAGCTCTTTCAGAAACACCTTGGAGGAGGGGACTTCAAACGATGTACAAGAGTTTCTACTTTGGTAGCTCAGTTTGATGCCTTGAAAGCACTGTTGGATTGTGTCCAAACAACCAAGTTGGGTGGGTCAGTTACCTAGGGCTAGGGTGGCAGACATACTGTACGTGAACGGCTACCACACAGGCTGTGCTCTCGCAGCCTCGGAGGCTCAAGGGAAGCGTTTCCCGTCCTGCCGACTCTGAGGGAAGGTCCTTGTTTCTGCCGCCATCTGTCGGGGCTCCTTGTGCCGCGAGATCTTGGTGTCTTGGCATCACTCTTCCCCTGGGTCTAGCGGGTTCTCAGCGCAGGAACCCAGGGTCCAAAGGGAGCAGTTCATTCTAGGCTCTTCTTTCTTGGTAGTACTGAGGTCCCGCCCACCTCTCCCTCCCGCCCCACCCCGCCCCTCAACCCCACTCCCCCCACTCGATGGCTTCTCTGTCCTTTTATCTCTTGTAAGATAAAAGATGATACAGGTCACACCTTAGGGAAACCCCTTTACGTCAGCTAAGTGCGGCAACCTGAGTAAAGGTGCAGCATCCCATCCTAATCCCCTTGATTGGCTGGTCACCACAGACTGCATCACGGGAGAGATGGTGGCATCCTTCGGAGCTATCAGATGACATCATTGCCTAACTGCCAAACCACTGAGAGCCACAGTCTAACCAAGATGTCACATGCTGGGGGAGTGGGGCACCACAATTAAATCCAGGACAGAAAGTCAGTCTTTTCTGTCAAGGACTAGGAATAAGCACACCCTGCTCAGAGGGTTCCTCCGGAGTGGACGAGGTGAGGCCTCAGAAGTCCAGAAAGCATCCTCAGGAATTCTCTTTGCAGTTCCATCAACAACCACCAGCTGCGAATGATCCAGAAAGACAGGTTTTCAAAGAATTCCGTGCCAGGGACCAGACGCACCAAAGGTGTTGTTTTTTAATTATCCTAGTTATTGCTACTGTTATCCTCACCCTTCTCATTAGGAGAGGAAAAGAAGGGGAACAGAGCTAATAGTGGTTGACATGGGCACACACTCTTCCTTCTATTTATTTATCCCCCCCTGTGTTCTGAGAGAAAGACAAAATTGCAGGCCAGGAACGAATCCCAGGAGAAATGAATAGGCTGGCTGAGGAGGTGGCGTTTGTGCATATAAAATGATTCAAGGGACATCTAGATTAGAATACAAGTTAGCAAAACATCCGGAGGGAAATACCTGCTATGGGAACTAGGGACTAAGAGAGAGTCCCTGGAGATGGCTCAATATCAGACCAGGGACCTGAAGAATACACAGAATTTGAATTCTCAAGTTCAGCACTCGTGAGCAACTCCCTTCTTCCCCCTGAATATGAAGGCGCTCTTTCCAGTGTCCTGGATATCGTGACTCTGCAGGAAGTTCGGGTTTAAAAGAAAAGTTATAGGAATAACAACTGCAATCATTGTCACCATGCCTGCGTGCTTACTCTGTACCCGACGGTGAAATGCAAACGCTCCCATGCATTCGCTCAGTCTCTCTGTGCAGTCACCTGCCAGGGAGCGTGGAGGATGGCTACTATGATGTCCTCGTGTGTTAGGTGAGAAAATTGAAGCATAGAGGTAAGTCCCTTGCCCAAGGACACACAAACTGACCAGAAGGAACCCCCATCCCACCCCACCCCCAAAATAAGGAAAAAATCCCTTCTATCAAGTTGACGTGGATTCATCGTGAACCTACATAGAGTTTCTGAAGCTGTAAGTCTTGATGAGAGCAGACAGCCTCATCTTTCTCCTGCAGAGTAGATGGTGGGGCTGAACAGCTGACCTTACAATTAGCAGTGCAACACTTACCCAACAACGTCACCAGCTTCCTGGACCAGAGGAGAAGCTGGAATGAAGTGGCAGGCCTAACTTCAATTTCTGTACCCTGACCATTCCAACGCATTGCCTAGAGATGGGCTAACCTGCCAGGTTATGAGCTAAATGGCCCTGAGGCAGGATGTTAAGGATTTTGGCACACTGATGCTTGTTGTTAGATCATTACCAATTCCACTTGGAGTTTTCATTGCACTCTTAAATAATTCTCCAAAGTTAGGGGGGCTTGTTTGTGTGAAGATTTCTATAGAAGAAAGGTAGTGTCCCTAAATATTGTCATGGCATCTTGAAGAGATTTAGTGTTCATTCTATTTTTAATCACCAATTGATCTGCTTCAAATCTAAAGCTATTGCCAAGGAAACCATCTTTTAAAAGTCTATCTTTATCAGAGAGCTTCCAAAAGGATTAGTGGTATTTTCAGATCTCCTTAAAGCCTATAAACAGAATAATTTCATTATCGAATCAGAAGTTATCTTCCGCGAAGGCCGCCCTCTTCCTGTTTTCCAGTCTCCGTGCATACTGGGGCCCGATGAGGACAGCTAGAACAGCAGTGAGGTGCACCGTGCTGGGGGCTCCCAGCTCCTCTGACCGCCATCCCTACGCCCCAGACGTGTGTAGGCACAGTGCCCTCCAGGAACCCAGAAAGCATCATGGTCCCTTAAACTGGGCTTGGATTGGCCATCTGTGCATGGTTCTTCCAGCCAGACAAATATAGCTCTCCCTCTTCTTGTAAAAATCTCTTGGAGAATACTTTGCTAAACCTCAGCATCCATTTGTTGGAGAAGCATTTGGGGGGATGTAGTCCTAAACCCATGGTTGTAATTCTCACACACACTTAAGTTTGAGCTCATTCGGGGAACTCCTGCAGAGCCCTAGAGATCTGAGCCAGCCAACCCTGGGAAGTTCCTGCTGGTGGTCCAACGACCTCACTCTGAGAAACACTAATCTAATTTCCGGCTACTGTCTTTTGTTTACTTTCTTGTCTTCAAATATGATCTTTCCTATGGAATTGGAAAATGTGATTCTTACCTTACCATTCCCTAGACCGGAGTGCAGATTGTGTGTATGGTTGTTCTGAACTGAGAAAATGTATCATGCCGCGACTTTATGATGAATTCAGCATAGCACTGTCTGTCTATATCTTTGACTAGTGGGAGTGCACATGGAAGACAGGCTTGTTTATGTATTCTGCTGCTGTGTTTGATGTCCTGTACATTTATAGATCCCTTCCTGTTATTCCAAACTGCCCTTTCCCCACCCAGGGCGCATGGTCTATGAGCTTCTTAGAAAGACTGATCTGGATCCCTGGCTTACTCGACGATGCTGTCTTGGTACACTGGTATGTCCAAAGTAGTGGCTGTGTGCAGCCATCATTTGTTATTGGCTCAGGGACTAAGGAGCTCTGCGGCTACTGCCAAGGTCAGCAATTGAAACCTACCCGCCACTGAGAAAAAGGCAAGGCAACCTGCTTGTGTAGCTAGGACAGCCTTCTGCGGATAGTACAGCCCAGCGTCTGCAGACCTAAACTCTATGGGGCATTCTGCTGGGCCCTACAGGTCCCTGTCAGTCTGAATCTACCTGACGGCAGCGAGGGTTTTTGTTTGGCTTGGTTTTGGAGGGGAGAGGAGTTTTAAGAGCTAAAATAGGAAAGTGTGTGAATGATATACTTCTGACAAAGTAAATACAAATGAGTTTGGGATTGCCCTGGCAACACCATTACTGCCCATCACTGGTATTCCCAAGGACTCTGATGAATGGGCAAGAATGGGGTGGGCTTACAACTTGTACAGGCTGCCGGAAGGGAGCCAGGGTCTCTGGTGTATCATTGTGAGGAAATGGAGTTTCGGGCGTGCTGAGGTCTCCGTTAGATGTTTGTGCTTGTCCAAATCGGGGGAGGCCTAAGGGAGTATACTATCTATATGAATATCATCCATCCTATGTGTCTCATGATTTAAAGCAGAACAGGGAGACCCCTGAGTGGGTCTGGAAGTCTCTTGATGCATGTGTGCTCATTGTGCTGTAGCACTATTGCCTGAGAAGTTATGAAATAGGGAAGGCATGCGTTCCACCTGAGTGGCGGCTAGCATGCACAGGGCCTGACTCTCTGTCGTCTTTGCTGAATGTCATTTTCATCCCGTGACAGTAGACCATCCAGGCACGTGATGGATTGAGTTCTTTCTCCTGCTTTGAGACTTCAGTGGGTCCCAGATGTTGCTCAGACGCACTATCTGTTTTGTCTACGCTTTGTCAAGCCCAGTCTGACATATTGTTCTGTGGGGAGGAACAAGGGCTTCAATTAGATTAAATCTGGAAATGATTCCAATTTACTAATTACATCTAATTCTTATACAGTTTGTTTTTGAATGCACCAAAATCCCCCTGGCCCTTACGATGTTCCTTCTCAAATCTTCCAACTCTTGGCTTTCTCCTGTGGTTCCTCTTCTGCTGCTCGCTTCCCTGGCCCCAAAGGTTAGGTTGGGCCGACCCAGCCTGCCAATTTACTGGCGACTTATGACCACACATGGACCACCACAATAGTCCATGAGAGCCTGCGCTTATCTCCCAGTTCAAAGTGGTGCCCCTGCCTGGACGAGCCTGGACAGCAGGTTGAGCCCCACGCCTCCCCGCTCATCTCCTCCACCTCCCAGCCGCCACCTTCTCAGGACTCAGGAGAACACAAGGCTTCCTGATGACCATTATTCAAGAAGGACCTTTGGAGTGTTCTCAGTTCCCAGCCAGGGTCCACAGGGAAGGCAGGCCAGACTACAGAGTGTGCGGGTGCATCGTGACTGTCAGTAGAAAGAGCAGGAAGGGACTGGCTGCTGTCTCCGACAAGGGATTGGAAGACGCCATGAGGGACGGGGTTGTGCGATCCTCATCTCCGTTTTTTTGTGGGAACGGGGCCAAATGGGAGTAGCTCCGTGGCCCGAGAAGCTCAGAGAAGCACTCTTCAAAGGTCCACCCCAAGGCCAAGGCCAAGGCCAGACCTTCTTGCAGCTGGACCTGGTTGTGTCCCCCCATGCATGTTCCCTTCTCAATGTGACCAGCTCATGAATGCAAAACAGTCCAGAAGCGACCTTTGAACACGTTAGTCCAAGACGGGCTTTGACTCTAAAGTGGAATGCGTAAAATGTGCTTTGCAGCCCTGCTATAATGGAGGAGGCAGACGTCAGCCAGTTACCAGGCTGTCCCTCATTTGGGCCAGAAGAGTCCAGAATTCTCTATTCGGTTTCTCCTGGTTCAACATACGCCCAGTCTACCCCCTGTCGCATGAGTTTCTACAGGCTCTATTATGTCCAAGGGACCAGTGTCCACCCTTCTTAGTCCTTTGACACCCACCCCCTGTGTCCCTGCGGCTGACCCCACCCAGTGAAGGAGTACCAGCTGTTTCCCAGTTCTCGCCCTTTTCTCCTTCCTCCTCACCCACTTCCTCCCACACCCTTGGGAATGGTGGGTATAGCGCACACACACACACCCCACATACACCAACATACACAAGTTTACTGTCTGAAATTTGCTTTCCGTATACTCTGCCAACTACCAATCACTGTTGTCAAACCTGGCAGATTTTTCTTCTTCTTTCTGACGCCCACCAGCTGAGAGCCATTGGGAACGGTTAAACAGCAACGTCAGTCCTGACCTTCCTGGTGATGGGAAAGGAGGAGGGTGGGGCATTCACAAAGCACTCCAAATCTATAGGCCTGGTTATTTTGACGCTCATTTATTTACGGGGAGCCCAACATTCTGATGTATTACACTAGCACCTAGAGGACCCCGCCCCGGGCTTTGGAGAGCAAAAGGTTCCCAAGAGGAAAGTCCCAGGTCAAGGAAGACTAGGGTCACTCTACATTGTAGAAGAGGAGGACTCATCCTGCAGATCCCTGAACCCAGAAACAGACTTCCGGTTGAGCAAACAGCCGGAGGGAAGCGTCTCCCCAAACAGAGAGCGATGTGAAGGAAGAGATGCAGAAGGAAAGGGTCATTGGGAAGGGAGTGGGAGAGAGGAGGGGAGAGAGTTTTTATAACAAGACACAGACTCCATCAAACGCCTTCAAATGGCCCATATGTTAAAGAGTAAAGGAAGCCCTGGGGACACAGTCAGATAGGCACTGGGCTGCTAACCAAAAGGTTGGTAGTTCAAACCCACCAGCTGCTCCCTGGGGAAAAGGCGAGGATGCCTGCACCTGTATAGATGTACCCTCTCAGAAATCCTACACAGTGTCACTGTGAGTTTGAATGGGTTTGGTGTTTGGGTTTGGGGTGCATGGGGTGGGCAAGGAGATGCCCTTTGGGGAGATGATTCAGACCATCTGGAGAACTGAAAGGAGACCGTGAACCCCCAGGATAGGGAGGGGCGGGGAGTCCTCAAGGCTGGGCTTGTGCCAGCTCGGGGCCATGGACCCCTTGACGAGGATGATGTGTTGTTCCTGTTGTTGCTCTGTACTGTCCACTCGGCCCCTGCGCATCACAGACCCACGCACAATGAAGCAAGCCAATGCTCGCTTCTGCACTTCCCTGCATTCCGGTGGGATGGGCCCATTGTGAAAGCCACAGGGATTTCCGTGGCTGATTCTTGGAAGTTGCTCTCCAGACCTTTCGTCCTTCTCCGCCTCAGTCTGGAAGCGCTGCTGAAACCTCTTTGGCATCAGAGAAACAAACCCGCACAGACAGACAGGCCGTGGCTGGGCATGAGCTGCACTGGCGAGGAAGCGAACCAGACCCCGTGCCTGGACTCATCCCATTGGATCACCGATGCCTGTAGCCTTGCAATCTGTGGGCTTATGTCTACACGGTGTTCTTGTTCCTCTACACCTTGATTTTCCACTTTCCTTATGCTGCGACCCTTTCAGGCAGTTCCTCGTGTGGTGGTGACCCCCAACCTTAAAATTATTTTCGTTGCTACTTCTCACCATCATTTGGCTACTGTTCAGAATTGGGGGACTCCTATGAAAGGGTTCTTCAGTCCCCAAAGGGGTCACGACCCGCAAGTTGAGAACCACTGCCCTATATGATTCATGACCAAAGACAGAGACTGCGACCTCCTGCTGCGGCCTGTTATCTCTGTCCTCTGGGTGGGTGGGTGTCTCTGCTTCGTTATTTCCAACCACTTAGGATGAAAGCCTCAGCTGATGGCTATCTGCCATTAGCTCCTCTAGTTTGCCATCAGCTCATCTTTCCTGAAACCCAATGATTCCAGGGCATGAGGCTGTCTTCCTACCTACAGGCAGGTGCGGGAATAGCCTTCCAGGCCCACATTGGCCTGAAAGAGGAACAAATCAGAGCTTCCTTGGGGCGTCCAGACAGTCCATTCAAATTCTATTCCACACCACCCCAACCCACCTCAGAGGCTGCCCGGAAGAGCCCCTACAATGTCACCTACATGGAGACTCATGAAGCCCCCACCCCAACCCCTGCCATCGCCACTGCGGGCTCAGCTCAGAAATCTAGCTCCTCTCCCCAACCCTGGTGGTGTTCTCCGCCACACTGCCCCTCCCACACTCTCTTTGTCTCCCTCCGAAAGAGAGGCTAGAAACCGTGGCCAATCATTTGCACATTAGGGAGGGGTGGCCTTCTGCTCAGCAAGCTGGGCACCCCTCATGATGCCAGGCCACTGGCACTGGCTTGGCTCTTCTCATCCTGCTCCAGAGGATTGGGAAGGATGGGTGGCAGACCTGCCAGGGAGCAGGATCCACCCCTACCCCACCACCCCCTGCCCGGGTTAAAGGGCAAGGAATAGTGAGTTGAAGACAGTGTAAATAACCATGTCCTGGTCCAAAGTGCAGGCTCTTTTCGGCCCAGATGTGTTTCCTGTGGAGGGTAGCTGGTGCCAGCCTACCTGGCTGCAGTCATCTCTTCGACAGAGGCTGGCTCATGCCCTCAAGTCGGTGGCCATTGGCTTGCCTTTGAGTGAGCAGGGTGGGAGTTCTCCCCTGAGGGATGCTCATGGTCACAGTGCTCCTGCGGGAGTTCTACCCCAAGGGGCTCAAAGCCATGGCAACCCTGTTTTCTGGAGGGCAGACTGATGGGCATTCATTTGACCCCAGGCTGGCAATGGAACACGATGTTTAAAGTTAGAGCACTCGGGAATCCTGTGCCCAGGGCCTTTGGGAAGCGCTAGGAAGAGAAATTATGTGGGAGGAAGTCCTGACTGTTTGACCTGGGTTGTGTGTCTGGGTTGATGTTTCTACCATCCCCTACCTGCCCTGTCTCACACACAGAGAGAACATCTGGGTAACCCCCAGGCCCCTTACCTTGCCATCCAGTGAGTAGTACCAGGATACCATGGTTACGGGAGCCTCATTCATGCGTGCACAGCATGCGTCTATTGGGCCAGGAGGTAGCAGTGAACAGAAGCAGGAAGCCCTTGTTCCCGGGGACCTGAAGCTGTGGGAGAGGAAGTGGCCAGTAAAGACCAAGATAGCTGCTAGCAGGTGGGGAGAGTGTCGTCTAAGCAAGCAGGGTGGAAAGATCTAGAAGGGGCTCTTCTATGCCGTGTGGTCAGGCCCCTGACCCCAATGAGTTGGCACCTGAGCAGGGACCTGGGGGAAGGACAGGTGAGTGTGGCCCGATGTCGGGGACGCTCTGCAGACTGCAGGAGCAGCAGGGCAGGGCAGGAGCAGGGGCAGGAAGGCCGTGGCCTGTTGGGCCGCTCCCGAGAGGACGGGACGCGAGAGGAGGGCTGTGAGCAGAGTTGGCACCACCTGCCTGTCAGTTTGTCACACTGTGATGGTCTGCGGTGAGGCCGGAAGCTGCGCCCCAGTGTGGAACCCTCAGCAGGGTCACCCATGGCAGGCAGGTTTGGTGATCCCCTTCCCAAAAATAGGCCACAAAACCCTGTGGACCGACTAGAATGTTGTTGGGTTTAGCACTGGAAGGTGCCACCCTCCACCCCCAGCTGGACACACCGGACCCAGCAATATGCTGAGGCTTTCCAGCCGGCGTTGAAGGTGGCCCGGGACTGGGCACGCTTCATTCCCTTCATCAGGAGCCCACCTAGACGCAGAGCCGCCTAGGGGACAGCCAGCATGCAGTGTGGAGGCTCCATGTGACTGCGATCTTGACAGGACCCCTCCCACTGCCACGTGGAGAATAGCCGTGCGGGACAAGGGATCAAGCCTGTGACCAGCAATCCGAATGAGAGATGCTGCCCACTGTGTTTCCCAGAGTGGGCAATACCCCCCTAGGGTGCTTTGGACCGATAACAAAACTCCCTCGCTGCCAGCCAGTCCGATGCCGACTCCTCGCCACCCTGCCGGCCAGGGTAGAACTTGCCCTGTGAGAGTCTGACTCTGCTGGAGCGAAAAGCGCCCTTCCGCTCACTAACACCTGTCCCCACACTTTATCCTGAGTGGTGAGCCGCAAGACAAAGAGTTTCCATCGCCGGGGCGCTCCAAGTAGCTTTGTTTCCGAAAAGGGGATGGGGAAGGCAGAACCCGGGGTTCGTTCATAAGAGGGAGCCCGCGGCCTTTGCGGATCTGAATGGCCTGGGAGATAGAAAGATGCGGGACTTTGGGCTTAGCCCCACCCCGGCAGCCGGTGTCCTTTCCTACGATGAGGAAGATGGCAGGTGGAGACTTCAGGAGTTCTATCAGATGATACATCTCGATGTGATGAACCCCGCGGGCCAAATGTGTTCTGACTGTGCCAGCATATTCCTGAGGCGGGGGGGCGGGGGAGGTAGGCTGGCCGTAAAGCAGACACGAGAAAGGACCTCTCCCTTTTAATCTGATACTCTGTCTCCTGGCCGGCCCTTCTTGGTCCACTCCTCTACAGCATTCACTGTTGGCCATTGTTTGGACCTCGCCTTCCGCACCCCACAGCACTCTTCCCTTCTGGAAGACTTCCTTTGTTCTTCTAGACCCCCTGGCACTCTGAGGGGCTCTTCAGACAGGAAATGCCCCGCCCCCAGCACACCCCTGTCTGCCTGCCACACTTCGTCCCCACTCTCCGTGACTTGCTCTCTCGAGTCTTGGGGCGTCCGTGGCTGCCTTCCTCGGAGCGTGGCTGACAGACGTAGCTAACCCTCTGCCGGGGTCTGTCTGCCTGTCTTCCGCATGTCCACGTGTCTCGTGAAAATCAAGGCTCCAACCTTCCATGGCCACTGAGAGCTTTCCAGAATTTCCCATGACAGTTGAGCACACAGAGGACTTCGAGGGGCCTCTGTGGCTTCAGTCCACCTGCCACCATGCTCCCCTCCGATGCAGCCAAAAAGTCTCACTGTGTTTGTGCTCTAGCATCACCGATGCCTAATACGAGCTGACTGACAAGTATTGAGCTGGCTGCATGAGAATCCATCAAGCCCCAGAAACAGAGATCATGATTTCAGGGGCCCAGGGTGGGACCTGGGACTCATCAGGATGTAGGCGGTAGCAAAGGTCAGCTGGCTTTGGGATCAAATCATCAGACAAGTGTTTGCTTCACAGATGAGAGTGGAGGGCCCTGCCTCCAGACAGGTCCTATGACCTCTTGTTTGACACAGAACACTCACTACGCCCTCTTGCCTGCTGGGGCACCAGGCCATCTGTCGCACAGACTGGGCTGTGCAGAATTTGCCTGAGTCCAAAAGAGGGAGGAGCAGAGGGCATGAATCTCTGGTCTCTGCACCTCAAGAACTCAGAGCCTGTTTATCGAGGTGAGGCTGTCACACCTAAGAGCATTTATAGAACAGACCCACCTAAATGTATATTCTTATTCTGCAAATCGAGGAGGTGTGGCTGACAGGCAAAATAGAGATGGGGGCAGGATGAATTTGGGAAGGCGAAAGGAGCGTAGAAGCTCCGGGTTGGGGAGAAGTTCCTGTTTGCATCCAAACTGTTGGCCCATCTGCTGCCGGCACTCACGAAGGAACCAGGGAAGTGCCCAGGCTGCAGGCACAGCTGGGAGGCTGTCAGGAGGGTGGTTAGCCTGTCGCTCACTTAGGAAACAAAACCACTTCACTGCGTGGGTGATGAGCTTGGGCTGTCGTCGGGACAGGGACTCCAGCTTCTGACTGGAGGGCAGGCCGGTGGAACGGTCTGGAAATGGCGAGACCGTAGGGAGATGGAGATTTTGCCCATCCTGCCCTTGCTCTCTGTGGGACTGTTGGACTTTTGCTAAGCAGCACTGGTCGCACATTTGTTAAGCACTTGGTTGCTAACTGAAAGGTTAGCAGTTCGGACACACCCTAGCCACCCTGCTGGAGAAAGGGCCTGGGGATGTGCTCTGGTAAAGATCACAGCCCAGACAACGGCTCACTGTGGCGCAGGATCGACCCTGGGGTGTCTCAGAACCACGATGCCTGCTGCTGTAATGCAGGTCCTTGCCTCGAAATGACTGCGTCAGAGGGGCCCAGCCACACCCAGTGGGCATCTCCAGGCATTTCTTCCTAGCTCGGCTTAGTCTGGAAGCTCCCCGGGAACCTGCTTCACACCACCCCAGAACCAAAGCCTCCCCTGACAGACAGGCAGTGTCGTGCACGAAGTGCAGTGGTCAGGGTTCAAACCCTGGTACCACTGGTCCACCATGACCCCTCTCTCCTGAGGGCTCTTTGGATGATCTCATCCAGCCTTCCAGGGAAATCCATTCTTTTCAGATGGGGAGACAGAAGGAAGCTAAGTGACTTAGCCCGAGGCACGTGTGGTGAGCAATGGCAGAGCTAGGTGGGCACTCCCTTGCTTCACCATTGCAAGGAACCTAGGAACCTTGCATCAGTAGGCCCATACGCGATCTGTGAGCTCACCAGGTCACCACCACCTACCCCCGAGGAAAGGGGAGGCAAGAGGAGGCTGCTGGTGTGCGTGTCACAGTCTAGTGGGTTCTGTGGAGGAGGAGCCAGCGCTGTCAAGGACAGGAATGGGAAAGCAGGTTAATCTCTCCGCTGTGGACCCACAGGTATTGGAACTCCTTAAGCAACCTGGTGGCGTCCCTACTGAACTCCGTGCGCTCCATCGCCTCCCTGCTGCTGCTGCTCTTCCTCTTCATCATCATCTTCTCCCTCCTGGGAATGCAGCTCTTTGGAGGAAAGTTCAACTTTGATGAGATGCAGACCAGGAGGAGTACGTTCGATAACTTCCCCCAGTCTCTGCTCACTGTGTTCCAGGTACGGCCTCTCCTCTGCCGAGCGCCGCCGGGAGGGCGGCTGGGTGGTGGGAAGCAGTTAGAGAGCTCTCGCAGAGGGGGTGGAAAGCATCCTTAGACGGGACAGCCCAAACCAGCCCTCATCAGCCCTGGGGAGCCCATGCCAGGAAACTCCAGTCCTCTCCCCAGTTTCTTCTCCCCCACGCCCCCACCCCCATGAAGACCTACAATTCAGTGGGCCATTGTGGGCTGGGGGGGATTCTAATTGACTGGGCTAAAAACTCTTAGCCAATGAATCCAAATAAAATCACACCGGAAAACCGAAATACCAACAAAGAGAAGTAGAACCACTCTTGTTGGCGAGGAGGAGAAGGTGATGGAGGTCCTATCTTTTCTTGGCACTAGGGGGGAAAAAGATAGATAACCCATCGAATTTATGTCTTTGTAGACATTTTTGCTTAGGATAAGGCTTAAGTAGCACTTATATTTAAGGTTTAAAGACGCTCATTTATAGATTAAAATGAATACTGTGTGGATGGCACAAACTTCTTGAAGACAGGCCCCAAATGATTGTTTGGGGTCAAACTGGTGTTACATTTTACTCACGATGAATATATTACATGATCCAGAGCCTCGTGCAGGCCTAGCCCACGAAAGGCCTGAGGCTGGACATACTGTGGACCACCGTATGCATGTGGATAGCAGGCCTTTGCAGTCATTCTTCAAATCATATCATGCTAGGGATCATGCGCTCATCTAAGGATGGGGTCCAAGAGCCCATGGGGAAGAGAATTGGGGACCAGGAGGAGGGGAGATGGAAGAGAGATTTGTAGACATTGTTGTTAACACAGTGGGGCAGGGCAGGGGAGTTTTGGGGTTTGCTGTTGGTCTAACGCTGTGTCCCTTATTGGTGGGAATGTGTCATTCAGATCCTGACCGGGGAGGACTGGAATTCGGTGATGTATGATGGGATCATGGCTTATGGCGGCCCCTCTTTTCCAGGGATGTTAGTCTGTATTTACTTCATCATCCTCTTCATCTGTGGAAATTGTATCCTTTGCTACTGCCTCCCCCATCCCGGCTACCCTCCCCTCCCTCAAACAGCAGCATTCAGTGTGGCCGCCTTCACTGGGGCTGCCCCGAGGCATGTGCCAAGGCAGGCTCTGGGGCTGGGTTTCCCTGCCGAGAACCCCTTTAGCAGCGCAGGTGATGTGGTGGCAGCCTGGTGCTCGGGCATAGGGGCCGGGGGTGTAAATTCATCCTGCCCAATCAGCTCAGCCTGCAGCTCTGCGGGACTCCAGGGGACACGGGTCACATCGTCATCCTGGCTAATGGCGCCCCTTGGCGTTGTGCTGGCACCAGCCATACACCAGCACGAGAGGGTGACCACACCCCTGGAGTTGCCCTGGAAAGATCACACCTGCTCTGAGGTGCCGTGCTTGGTTAAGTAAGAATGGCAGCGCCATCACCCTTGAAATGACCTTCCTATCTCCCACTTTGGGGTCAGGATCCTTCCTTCTCTCCCAGGACTTGGGTGGCAGTCAGAGATGGAGAGGCTTCACCCAGCCAACCTCCTCCCTGCCGCAGCCCGTGAGCAGGCTTCCCGGGCCTCTGACTCAAGCCCTGCTAGGTTTTCAAGTGGTAGAAGCAGCTCAGGCCCTGGACTCCGAGTTCTCAGGGTTAAGTGCCGGATAGAACCCAAAGCAAACTCACGGCCATCGAGCCAAGTCTGACTCAGGGCCACCTGGAGGCCAGGGTAGAACTGCCCCGTGAGCTTCCGAGGCTGTAACTTTGAGCAGGAGTCGAAGGCCCATCCTTCTTCCATGGAGCGGCTGACCTTGCAGTTAGCAGCCCAGCCCGTAAACCCTACACCGCCCGGGCTCCTCACAAGTCCCAGATAAGGGACACTGTGTGACACACGTGGACATTGAAGTCAGCAGACACAGCTTCCATTGTGACCATCCGGGTGGCCTGGGCCAGCGTGGACCTTCTCGCCCTCACTGTCTGTGGCATGGGGCTGCAGAATGGGGGCATGAGTCAGAATGAGCTCGAGGGCAGTGGGCACGAGAGACTGGGACTCAAGGAGTCATTGTCAGGTCACGTGATCGTGTGCCGCAGAGCCCCCACTCTGCTGCTACCCTGCTTGGGTGAAGGATTCAATGGCCGCCTTGGAAGAGAGAGGTGCCCTTCCCTCCCTAGGTTTAGTTTCTCCTTCCATGAAACGTGTGTGTGTGTGTGTGTGTGTGTGTGTGTGTGTGTGTGAAAGAGAGAGAGGGAGGGAAGGAATGGAGATCGGACTTAAACTTCATGACCCCCTTCTGGACATGTTTTTTGGAGTTGCAATTCTCTGACCCGTAGTCTTTTGGTCAAGGTGGGAGGGGGCGTGTTGGCTTCCACTAGGAATTCCCGGCCCTCCTGGGTCTCTGTCTGCATGACTCCCACTGAAGGTTGGCAGAGATGCCAGGCTGCCTCCTTGGCACACGGTTATAATGAGCCACTCTTGAGAGAAACCATTTTGCCGGAGACAAGGCCCTTTATAATGTCCATTATGACCAGCCGCCTCAGTGGGGAACCCAGTCACAGAACCAAGCAATGAAAAAGTGAGGCGGGGCTCGCTGTCACACTGCCCCAATACCAGCCTGCCAGTGAGCTTCCTCTCAGCTCCGTACAAACTCCCAGGGGAGGGGACGGGGTGGAGCTCAATGGGGCACTGAACCCCTCAAGGTGGGTTCCTGTAGCCTTTCTCTTCGGGGGAACACCATTCCTGCATGTTTGATAGCCCTCCTTGTCCCTCTGAGCAGCCATTAAAGTGCCCAAGGGTTATTTCCTTTAAAAATGGACACAAACAGATATCCTACTGAATGTATTCTTGGCCATTGCGGTGGACAACCTGGCTGATGCTGAAAGCCTCACATCTGCCCAAAAAGAGGAGGAAGAAGAGAAGGAGAGAAAGAAGCTGGCCAGGTAACCCTCTAAGCTGACCCGGGCCCAGGGACCACGGTCCTGCTCTGGAAGGCCGTTCCCATCAATGATTGAGAGAAGCCTGGGGCGTTTCCATCTGTTCCCCGCCCTCCTGGGAAGGCAGGGCTTGGGGCCTTCTATAGGAAGTTACGTGGTCTCCTAGTCCCAGGCCTGGCTCCAAAGTCGAGACCGTCTTACGTTTTAGGCTGTGAAGCTGTTCCATTTCCCCATCCATCTGGGAAGTTGGGCACAGGGGCAGGGTGGGGGCGGGGGTGGGGGTTCTCTTTGGAAAGGAGAGGCCATGATAGGTAGTGGGACTGAAATCCAGCTCCTGCTTACAAAAGGAAGCCCCGCTCCGTTTGGTGCCTCAGCTGCCGTGATTAAGAAGGCAAGGCAGCGCCCCACCCTGCATCCCACCTGGTCTAGACAACCGGACCATGAAAAGCCACCTGCCGGACACCGAGGAGAGGCTGTCCAGCAGCCAATTCTAAAGGGAACCCAGAGCCGAGCTCTGATTTAGGCAGCAGCAGCTGAGAAGCTGGACAAGGCCAGCTGAGCACCAGAGAGAGCCAGGTGCCCACCGGCCAATAGCATTGGTGATCTGCCCCGAGGAAGCGGGCTTGGTCACAGACCCAGGGAATCTGCCCCCACTCGCCCCCAGCAGGCCAGGGGTGGTTCCCTTCTCCACTGTCCCCGATCATCCCAGGTAACACCCTTTTGTTCTCCCTCCTGCTGACCGGCCAGGACGGCCAGCCCAGAGAAGAAACAAGAGGTGGTGGAAAAGCCGCCTGTGGAGGAGACCAAGGAGGAGAAAATCGAGCTGAAATCCATCACGGCGGATGGAGAGTCCCCACCCACCACCAAGGTGAACCACCATCTCCTGCTACTGCTTCCAAGGCCAGACAGCCCCGGGAAAGGAGGAAGGAGGGGAAAGCGGGTCGAGGGAGGGAGGGAGGGAAAGAAAGCCAGCGGAGGTGGAGCGGAGGAGCTGGGAACGGGAAGAGAAGACAGGCTGCCGGAATCCCAGCCTCTGTGCCAAGTGACAGGGACACATAGTCAGCCAGTGACTCTAATGCAGTCAGGGGGCTTAAACCATAGAATACATTTCCTAAAATCATGCAGTGTATCTAACGGAACTCTTCCTTCTTCCCCTCTGCTGGCTAGATCAACGTGGATGATCTCCAGGCCAATGAAAATGAGGGCAAGAGTCCCTACCCCAACCCGGAAACTACAGGTACCAGGCCCCAGACTGGGACCCTGGAGCTCTAAATTCTAAACGGGTGTGGGAACGCTATAGGCATCCGTGGTTCTGGCATCCCTGGGCACTGCAGACATCCATCCCTGCCTCTGTCTGCAGCCAGGCATTACTGTCATCCTCAGGAGGGATGGGGTGGTGTGGCGAGAGGGGGACTATGTTCCTGGTTTCCTCCTAATAGTAATGTAGGGTTACATGAGACCATGTGTTTGACCAGTGATTGGTGGGGGGGCGGGGGGGGGGGGGCCCTTCTGAAACCCGGACTCTCTATGCATTTGAGATTTTACTCCATCCCGTGTTGTAAAAGCATTATTAAGCTATGTAATGTATTAGTATAACATATGTTGCAGCGTTATGCTCACTTAATAGCAATCGTCAATCCCAAGGCTGCCTCGCCCTGACTTGGGAGGCAGTGCTGAGCACAAGGACAGCTGCCACCACAGATGTCTCACTTGTTGCTTTAGAATATTGCTTTCGGGTCGCTTCCTTACTTAAAAAAAAAAAGAGCCCCTACCAACTCTGGTTTCTACCGCTTCTGCCTGATTTGTAAATTCCACTTCTCTTTGGATGACTTGAAGGTGTAAGGTCCTTAGACATCCCTCAAAGATGCCCTTCCCCTGACTCACGACCCTCGCCTCCCGTGTGAGCCTGAGCGTGCCTGCTGTTTACCTAGAACGGCAGCTGTCGTCACTAACAGGGAGCTGGACGTCAGGCACACACGGAGGACGGGATGGTAGACAGGACTATTGATTTTGCTGACACTTCCTTCTCCTGTACCCATCTCACCAGGCCTGGTAACCGTGTTTGGTGGCGGAAAGCCGCCTGCATTTGTGAGCAAAGCGAGGTGTCCGTTGCTCTCGCTTCCTCCATCCAGTCTCTGCAGGACGCGGCAATAGCAGGGCCGCCGTGGGCTCTCTCAGCCCTCGGGAGAAAGGCTCCCTGTCCGGCCTCTCCCTCCGGTCTCCCAGCTAGGGGCGGAGGATCTGGCCTTGTGGGGCTTGCATCGAAAGAGTAGAAGGGTGTTGACACAGGTGGGACCTGTCGACATCCTAAAGACCCCCCTACCAGGGAGAAACTGTTAGAGATTTCCAAAAACACTCAACGAGAAGGGAAAGCCAGCTGACCTTTAAAACGTCATTTCCTTTTCAGGGGGAATAAGGTCAGATGAACTATGGACCAGGGACTAAATGGTATCAATTAGTTCCTATTAGTTTTGTTGGGATGAGGAGGAGGAGGAGGAGGAGGATGGTGATGATGATGATGTTCGATGCCATTGAGGCGTGTGCCTGCACACGACAGAAGGAAGGCTCGCCCAGCCCTGCGCCATGCTCACGGTGTTCTTGGGTTTGAGCCCATTGTTGCACCACCATGTCCATCCATCTTGTGTTGAGTTTTTTTAAGTTGGGGGTGGGGTGTCCTATTACCCAGTAATCCAGGTGCCCTCGGGCTTCCTTCTGCTTCCTGATGAATCTGCAGTGAACCATTGCACAGTTTCCACACGTCCAAGATGCTGCTTCTCAGGATGGCTGTCAGCCGTCTCCCTCCCCCAACCCCACAGCACCTTCCTCCAGAATCAAAGCCTCTTTTCAAACTGGCCATTCCTCACAGGGACGACGTGCCCAGTATACAGTAAACAAAATTAAGCCCATACGTCCCTCGCTTACTGGGTAATCCAGCCCCTGGGTGTGGGCCCCCTGTACACAGCAGACAGTGGGGCGACATCTAGATTTGAGGGTCTTTCGCACGTGTACCAGTTGTGGACAGGTCTGCACCTGCTCGCTCTACATGGCAGTGGGACACCCTTAGATCTCTGGCCTGTACTAAGGAAAAACTCCAGATTTAAATGTGCTCTGTACCCAAAACAAACCCACTGCCATCGAGCCCATTCTGACTCACGGAGACCTCGCACCAGGACAGAGTAGCACTGCTCCATCCAGTTCCCAAGGCTGTCCTTCTTTCCGGAGGCCGCTCGCCTTGTCTGTCTCCCGTGGAGCACCTGAGGGGTTGGAAACATCCCCCCACCCCACACTGTTTGTTCACCACCAAATGCTTAACCCACCGAGTCACCAGGACGCCATGTTCTACAGAGAGCCTCTTCTTAAGCCTCAAACAGGACGAGACAAAACAAGGACATTCATCCCAGATAAGGGAAACCGGTCAGCAGGCACACAGTACAGAGACCAGTGGGCCGGCCAGTTCACAGCCATGGCAGAGAGTGAAGGACTCTCCCCAAGATCATGGCTGATGGCAGGCGATCCATCACTGCCCCGGTGGACCAGGATTGGGATGTGTGCACCACTGCAGGTTTACAAAGGCTACAGGATAGGTTCTGGGGTTTGGGGTACCTGGCAAAGTGGTGGTTCGGATATGACTCAAGACCATGCAGCCTTGAATCATAGCCACAAGGCGGTTGGCTACAAAACAGGCAGGCCAGGGTCCACAGGCTTTGACTTAAATAGCATCTACTGTATACTGGCTACATTCCATAAATGCCCAAGCAAGTTACGTAGTCCTATGGGTGAACCTCTTTCTGCATAGCAGTTTGTCTGCTTTTAACCATACACTTCCTGAGGGTAGACTGTCCCTCCCTGGGCTTGCCCCAGACGTCTCTGAGCACAGCCATAATGCTGGTTTAGTGGTCAAGCACATAAAGAACTCAGATGGAGTCCAAGCTCCCACTGTAAGACTGTGTCCAAAGAAACTCCACCCTCACGGCCATGAGTCCATTTCAACCCATAGTGACCCTAGAGGACAGGGTAGAACTGCCCCTGTGGGTTTCCCAGCCTGTGACTCGTCGTGGGAGTAGAAAGCAGCTGGTGATCTCAACCTGCTGACCCTGCAACTAGCAGCCCAATGCATAGCCCACTGTTCCAGCGGGGCTCCTGTAGACCATAGCCTTCCACAGACCAGTGCTTCGAACATAAGCTCTAATGCAGACAGTCACCTCAATGTCTCAGTTCTAAATCTACTGTGGCTTCTCACGCCATTGCCCTCACGAAACGGGAGAGAAGGGCGCGGAGGGGAAAAGTGACCGGTGGGGTTCTTGTCATGATGCTGGCTGTGGTAGAAATGGCTGCCCACCCAGCGTGCGACGGCTGGCGCCTCGGGGACTCAGGGAACAGGGTTGCTTCTAGACTGAAAAGCTGGGCCCACGCTCTGCCTGATTCCTTGGGCCTCTCTAGATCCTTGGTGTGTTTCTCCCGCCATCTTGCGACCACCGCCTCCAAACCCATGTCTTCCTCTCTCTCAGTCCAGGCATGGCGGTACCTAACAGAGGGCTTAGCCTCTCCGTCCTCTCCCTGGGCCCACAGGTGACTCAATCTGGCCTACTCTTGCCCCACCCACCACCACAATTAGGTCTTGAAACCTGCCTTCGAGACCCCCACCCCCCACCTCTCCACTATCTCTGGGTCCATTTTCCCACCAAGGAGGCCCCAAGGGCAGTGTGCTCTCTAGCCTGGCAGCTCTGCACATCTGCCCTGGCTGGAGGGCTGCCGCTTGCTCATTAACAAAGAAGCATCACAGGAGTGGTTAGGAGCAGATAAAAGAGCTCACACCTTCACGTTTTATTATGCACCAGGCATTCCGGAGCTCGCCCCAGGCTGCCCATCTCAAAGGATAAATCAGCTTGTGCTTCCTGCCTGCCTCCCTTCCTTTTTGCTGCAGTCAGCCCCTGGGTCCTTTAGTAAGGGAGCAGCCAAGTCCCCAAAGCCCCCTCCCCAGGCCATTTAGTCTGTGCTCTCTGCTCTCTCCATGGCCTTTCCCTCTCCCTGCTCATTCTCTCGAATCTTCAAAGGCATAGAGCCTGAGGACCCTTGCCCGCCTGATTCCTCCAGAAAGCAAGGGGGTGCCAAAGAACACTTCCAAGCTCTCCTTCTGCTCCACTCCCCTCGCCTCATTCTCTCCTTGCCCCTGACCTTCACCCTCCAAGGTCGCCAGCTTTGGTTTTCCAGGGTGTTGTGACCCTAGAGGCTGAGTGCGAGCGGAAGTTCAGCCTGCCCCTCTGCTGGCCATGGCCACAGTGTTTGCCCTGCGGCTCTGCAGCCGCTAACCACAAGGTCAGCGTTTCAAACACACCTGCTGCCCCGCAGGAGAAAGAGGAGGCTGTTCTACCTGCCCTATAGGGTCACCACTAGTCAGAATGGACTGGATGGCAGTTGGGTGTTTTTGTTAGATTTCTCAGGTGGGAAATACAGTGAACCCTCGTTTATCACGGTTAATCGGTTCTAGACCCTACCGTGATAAATGAAATTCCGCGAAGTAGGATTCCTTATTCAAGTC
>NW_022110173.1:3708863-3714640 GCF_000313985.2 Echinops telfairi
GGCATGAGTGGGGCAACCCCTGTCCCTGTGTGACTCCCTGACGTTTTGAGTGGGTGAGCACCCAGGGGAGGAGCCTTTTCGGACTCCACGTACACACTTACAGGCCAGTGGTGGCCCTTCCGTCCTTCCTTCTCTGTTAAACCCCAATGCTAACCTCTTGGTGTTAGCCTTCCAGATGCCGAAAAACCCAAACCCTCTTTCAAGCCCATGAGGATGCATAGCAACCCCCTGTGGTTTCCGAGACCCTAACTATGGGTGGGAGTAGAAAGCCCAGTCTTTCTCCCGCAGCATCCCAGCACTTAGCCCTTCCATCCAGGGCTCCTCAGCCTTCCAGATTAGTGAACACTCAACGTTGAAGCTCTCGCTCACCTAAGAAGGAAAGCCCTGCGCTAACAGAAGTTATACTTCTCTGGGTTATACCTCATGACTGGAGAAGGGCTTTGGTGGACCACTTAGTTAAGATTTGGGCTGCCAACCTTGGGACAGGCGTGAGGCAGTGTGCTCCGGTAAAAATGGACAGCCTTGGAAACCCAGTGGAGCGGCTCGACTCTGCTCTATAAGGTCGCTACAAATCAACCAACTTGATCGCCGTAGGTTTATCCTGCCCTAAATACACAGGCCTTTATCCTGCCTTGAATACACAGGCGTTCTTGAGTCTGTAAATGCACACGCCAATGCTCGTGAAGACGTCCATGGTCACTAAGCAGGAAGGTACTCGATGCTGGGGGAGGCCTGAACACCGCAAGAGGGTCCCGAAGGAGAGCAGCGAGGGGTTGTGGAGTCTGAGGAGGCTTCATGGAGGAAGGTCGTCTTGATATGGTTTGAATTCTGGGTGTTGACTAGGGAGGAAGTTGCTTCCTGATCATACTGTTGTCATTGGGTGAAATCTTAAAGCTACTCCCTCATATAGTAACTACTTATGAGGCACCTACTGTGTGCCCGGCGCTGTGGCAGGCACTAGGAATGCTACTGTTGGGCAAGACCAGGGAGGCCTGTATTCCCGGGAAGTATCTTCCCAGTGGGAGAGAAAAGCCTTGAAGTGAGAACAACTCAAAAGAAAGATCCTGCAGGTAGCAGTTAATGACCTGAAGCTCACAGCTAAGGGGCCCAGACTACCTTGATGGTGTGCTCCATACTGACCTCTTTGAAGAGGCAACATTTGGCCCAAACTTGAATGATTCAAAGGAACCAACCAGACCGACTGCCATCAAGTCGATTACAACTCATGACAACATAACACAATTCCCTGTGCTCCATACGGGTTTCATACACTTGACTTTGGGGAAGTAGACCACCAAAGCTTTCGTTCCCAAATACCTCTCAGTGGTTTCCAGTCCCCAGCCAAGTAGCAGCCAAGCACATTAACCATTTGCCCCACCTAGAGATTCCTTCAAAGGCCCAAAATGCAGAAATCAGCAGCAGGGGCTTCCCTGGGGGAGGGACGAGGATGTGCAGAGACTCTGAGGAGCATTACTCTTAGGAACAAGGGAATCCAAAGGAAGGCATGTGCCTGGAACAGAGAGAATGTGGGAGGGAGGGTGCTAGATGAGATAAGACAACAGACGAGAGCAGAGCCCCCAAGACCGCATGAGGGGTGTGGAGGGCCACTGCAAGATCTCAGACATGATCTGACTCCAACTGACCTTGGGAGAGATCCGTCCGCTGCCATGTGAAGAGAGCGCGATGGATGAGCAAGAAAGGGACAGTTAGGAGACTAGCCCATAGTGCCCCTGAGCAGTGACGACCTTCAAGCCAAGGGCAGTGGTGGAGATCGAGAGAAAGGGCTGGATAGGAGCACTTTTACAGGTAGGGCCAATGGGACTTAGTAACGATTAGCTAATAGGGAGAAAGAAAGAGGAGTGCAGGGTAACATGGTTTCCCAGGGTTGCTTAATAAGGTACCACACAGTGGGGACTTCAACAGACATTGATTTTACACAGCTCTGGAGCCTAGATGTACAATTCCAGGTGTGGATAGGGCCGGGCGCTCTCTCTGCCAGCTCTAGGGCACGATCCCTCCTGGTCTCTCTAAGCTTGTGTGTGGTTGCTATTAGGTGCTGTTGGGTTGTTCCTGGCCCAGCACCTCTAAGTGCAACAGAAGGAAACACCACCTGATCCTGCCCCATGGGTCTTATATTGGGGCCCAGTGTTGCCGCCACGGTGTCCATCCATCTCCCTGAGGCCCTCCTGTTTCGCTGCCTCTCCACTTGACCAACCCCAGTGTCCTTCTCCAGGGACTGGTCTCTCCTGGCAACATGTCCAAAGTGCATGAGACAAAGTCTCACCCTCCTTGCTTCTAGGAAACATTCTGGTTGTACTTCTTCCTAGGAGCCAGATCTTGTGCCGGTTGGAAATAGATGGTGTAGGGAGGTGCTGCTTATGAACCTGCCATGCCTTTACTCGCTCTCTCTTCTTCTGGTCCACATGAAGCCAGGTGGTGCAGACACACACACACAAGCCTGGCCCAGAAAGCAGCAGTTAATCAAGCAAGAAGCATTAGGGATCTTTTGCTGGCGGACAGCAGAATATAGGCATAAATCAGATTCCTTCCCTTGGGTAATTAGAGCTGACCAGCGAGGCAATGATATTTTCAGCAGAAGAGAGCATGAGATGAAAACGTGTGTGCATGCCAAGGGCTGACAGCGTGTTGACACCCACCCAGACCTGCAGTGCACACACAAGGTGAAGTCTTCTCCGTGGAAGAGAAGGAGTAAAGTCAGAGTGGGCCTACATACTGGTATTTGTAGTTGAATTGGAAAAGATCTTACATCCCCGGCTAGGGTGTTTGCGTTCTTTTCTGATAGACTTTTGCACATTAGGACACAACATTTTACGACGTGTGTCCAGAGCAATTTTATAGTAGGCAACTGATGTTTCTTTTAATCATTTCTGTTTTAAGAAAACCATATATACTCGCTCAATAGTTTGCTAAGTGCCGGGCGACAAATCTGGGGTGCTCGTTCCATGGCATTCACCGCCCTCTCTCTGTCTGTGCCAGTGGCTCTCAATCTGGGGGTCGCCTCTCACAGGGGTTGCCTAGGACCACCAGAAAACACACACATTTCACAATATGTAATTACATATTGTTTTGTGATTCATCACTATGCTTTAATGAGGTTCAATTCGTAACAATGAAAATACATCCTGCCTATCAGATATTTATAGGACGATTCATAACAGTAGCAAAATAACAGTTCTGAAGTAGCAACGAAAATAATTTTATGGTGGGCAGTTATGAAAGGGTTGCGGTCTTAGGAAGGTTAAGAACCACTGGACTAGGAAATTGTGAATTGATTTCCGTTCCCAGAGGGAGAACCACGTGGGTCTATTCAGACATACCCAATAGCAATGGGTGCTCAGCCGAGAATGACTACCGACCTTTCAGGCTTCAAGGAAATGATTTCTGAAAGACCAACACAGATTTGTAAAGGGACAGAAATTGACAGCACAGATGCATAGCATGTAGTATGACGTTTAAGAGGGAAGCGAATAGATTAGGAACAGTCAGATAAAATTCCGACTTAGGGACTGACAGTTCCCCAATGCCTGTAGACTCCCGTTCCCCAATGCCTGTAGACTCCCGATCCCCAATGCCTGTAGACTCCCGATCCCCAATGCCTGTAGACCCCCGATCCCCAATGCCTGTAGACCCCCGATCCCCAATGCCTGTAGACCCCCGATCCCCAATGCCTGTAGACTCCCGATCTCCAATGCCTGTAGACTCCCATTCCCCAATGCCTGTAGACTCCTTTTGGGATGTTTATTCTCTGTTCCTAGGTTTGGAGAAAGCATGGTAAGTCAGAAACTGCTGTGCTGCGGAGTGGCCCCTTTTCAGGACAGCGGTTCTCTAACATTCACGAGCAAAGCATACCTTGTTCCATTGTGCTTCTCAGACATTGACTTCCCCACACCTCCCCCCCCCCCTTATTTTACATACCTGGAAGGCTTGTGGCAACCATGCATGGAGCCAAGTTTATCAGCACCATTTTCCCAACATCCTGTGCTCACTTCTCGTCTCTGTGTCCCATTTTGGTCATTCTCACAGTATTTCTAGCTTCTTTATCCTGCTGTGTACACTTCAGAGACGACTACATAGTGTAAACATAAATGTCACATGTACCGAGAAATCAAAACATGCGTGTAGCTCGATGTCCACGTTATTGTGGCGGGGTGGACTGAACTCAGAGTACCTCCTAGGTTTGCCTGCATTGTGGAATGCTCCACCTGTTGTCATGGGGACACTGGTGCCTGGTGCATCCGATACTCTTCACCCAGGTGGTCTTGCTCATGGCGAATAAACACAGAGCCATTTGTAAACATCCCATGTAGACGAAGGAGCCCTGAAGGCGTTTGGTTACTCGTTGGGCCGTGGGCCTCAAGGAGAGCAGTTGGAAACCACCAGCCGCCCTGCGGCAGAGAGAGGAGGCTTTCTAGCCCCTTACGGGGGTACAGTTGTGGAAATCCACAGAGGCAGTTCTGCTCTGTCAGCGAGGGCCGTGATGAGTCAGGATCAACTCAATGGCAGTGAGTTTGGTTTCTGGTTTTTGGTTTAGTACTGGCAAGACTTGGCTGAGGTTGAGGACGAGCAGCCATGGTTCTTGCCTTCACGAGGCTTAAAGTGCACTGACAGGCAGGGGCAGACATCCAGAGCAGGGCAGGGTGGGAAGGCTGAGGATGCAAATCCTTCATTGGGCATTTTCTTGTTTCTGGCTCAAGTACAAAACCTAGGATGCATGGAAATCGTCAGGACTGTGTCCCCCTCAGAATCGACACTGGAATCCTAACCCTCGTCCCTGGAAATGGGCCTTTGTTTGGGGAAAGAGAGCTTTTCTTTGCAGCCGTTATCATTTAGATAGACGAGATCCCACCCGCGAAGCGTGGGCTCTAATCCTCTAGTGTCTTACCAGAAAGGGTCCCGCAGACACACAGTCACACACAGAGGGGAAGAGACCATGTGAAGATGCAGCTACAAGACCAGGGAAAGCCAAGCAATGGCTGAGGCTACAGAAGCATTGAATTACAATACTGGCAAAGAATGTTGGAAATATCATGGACTGCCGACAGAGCAGGCACACCTCAGGACAAGGCCCTTCCTCAGGAAGCTCACGCTCGGGCAGAAGTTCAGTCATCCGGAGGAAGTGCCACCACGTGGCAGACATGCTTTCTTCTGCCGGAAGTTTTCGGCATGTAGGATGATGAGATACATTTGAAACCACGTGCCTTTGGTGCTGCCTCAGACCACAGGAAGGTCATCTTGCGAGCCCAGGGGAGGGGTGCTGCCTGGGGCCAGCCCTGGTAGCTCGGCAGAGAGGGGGCAGCAGGGCTGTGGAAGCAGAGAGAGCGCATAGGACAGGAGAGAACTTAGATCGCAAGCTTTATTTCCCACGGTGGCCATAACAAAGTACTGGGTGGCAGGTGACAGGAAGGGGCTGTTTCACAATTCGGAGGCTTGATTTCTAAAATCAAAGATCTGCAGGGGCAGGCTCCTTCTGACTCTGGGGGGAAATCCCTCGTTGCATCTTCCAAACTCCTGTTGGCTTCCAGAATCCCCTGACTGGGAGCTGCATCTCTCCAATCTCCGTCTCCCTCACCGTCACAGGGAACCTCTCCTTTTCTTCTAAGAACACCAGTCACTGGATGTCAGGTCCACCCTAAGCCTAGATGACCTCATTTTAATGTAACTAATTGTGTTAGTCTGGGTTGACTTGAGAAACAAATCCATATGTGTACAAGAAAGAGCTTTATATAAAGAGCAAAGGAGCTGATTTCAATTGGTTG
>NW_022110173.1:3714994-3717120 GCF_000313985.2 Echinops telfairi
CTTCAAGGACAGGACTTTGCAAGGGAGCCCAGGAAGCCCACAGGGCCAAGCCCGTCCCCCCACCTCAATCATTAGAGACGGACGAGTAACACCTGGTCATGCTTGCATCTCATCTGGTCACCCTTTAGTACTTTATAATAAGGGTGACCAACCATTCCAGTTTGCCCAGAGTTAAGGATCCCTGGGGGGTTATTGATCACGCACTGGGCTGCCATCCACATGATTGGCAGTTGGGAACCGCCAGCTGCTCTGAGGGCAAAGGACACGGCTTTCTACTCCCGTCAATGGTTAGTCTCGGAAACCCACAGGGCCCGTTTTACCCTGTCCTATGGGGTCGCTATGAGTTGGCATCGTTTAGTCGTTTGGGTTAAGGGTCTCCCAGGCGATGGGAATTTCCGTTTTAAAGCGTTGGGCAACGTCCCGGGATGAGTAGATGACCCTCCTTACAAGCGGTGCCTTTGTTCTTCCAGGAGAAGAGGAGGAGGAGGAGCCTGAGATGCCCGTGGGCCCTCGGCCCCGCCCTCTGTCTGAGCTGCACCTGAAGGAAAAGGCAGTGCCCATGCCCGAAGCCAGCGCGTTTTTCATCTTCAGCCCCAGCAACAGGTGTGCAGGAGCAGCGGGGAGCCGGTCTCTGCCCCGTGGATGATTGAAGCTGGCGGGCACCTGTGGTTTTTTTACCTGAACCTCTGGCCGGAGCCAGGGCCCTCTCGTCCAGCTCCCCACCACTTTCACAAACAGGCACTGATTGAGGGAAAGGGATCCTGAGTTCTGAATCCGAAGGCCCTGCCATGTCTCTCCCCAGTTTTGTGGAATCTGTACATTCTCTTTCAGTTCTTTTCGTTGTTACCCTTATTTTTATTTTTTTTCATTGTGGGAAAGTACCAGGAAGCTTCAAAATAAGGTGTGGGAAAATTCCGTGATCTTTTCATTCCATTTTCCCACGATTTTTAAAGCGGCCTCCTATACATAACATAAATGTTGCCACTCTTAGGTGTGTGATTCGGTGGCATTCATCACAGTCATAATGTTTACAGTCATCACCACTGTTTCTCAAACGACTTCTTGGTATTTAGCTTAATAAACTCTAAAGTTAAACAATTTGTTAAATCACCTTCTGTTGAGTAGAAGGACCATAGAACAGTTTATCTCCATTTACCCCCTCCTGCCTTAGAGGATATTGATTAATATTTTTATCCTGATCTTTATTTTTAACCCAGGGAATTAGACATTTAAAAAATTATTTTACGTGTGCATTTGGATCTACTGATGATTTACCGCTTTACTTGTTCGACCTTTTTTCATGCATCTCATCCTTTCATCTGCAATTATTTCCTTTCTTCCTCGACAGCACATTCTAATGACTTTTGTCTGTCCATGATTATTTTTATTTCTTTGTCTTGAATGATCGTTTTGCTTGGGTACAAGATTTAGGCTGCCACATTTTCCACCTCAAAGCACTCAGAGTCTGCCACCTCTTGCTGCTTTTAAGTTTCTCTTGCCTTTGGAAGGAGCTTTGGTGCCCCAGTGGGTTAAGCATTCGGTCTGTCTGCTATGGAATCCACCTGCTCCCTTACAGATTTACAGCCCGGAAACCCTGCGGGGCACTTCTGCCCTGTCCTGCAGGGTTGTAGTGAGTCAGAATCGACTTGTTAGCAATGGGTTTGGGTTTTGTGGCCTTTGAGTGCTGTCCAGGTGTATCCCATATGTGGAAGCACGGAGTTCTTCCCCTTTGCCGTGTGTGAAACATGCTATGCTTCCCAAGTCTAAGGATTCGTGTTTTTCTCCATTCTTGAAACTGTGTTGCCATAATCCCTTTAAATATTGTCTCCTCTCAGTTTCTTTTCCATCCTCCTGGTACTCCAGACCATGTATTGGGTCTTCTCGTTCCTCTCTCTCTCTCTCTCTCTCTCAAACTGTAATTTGGGTGAGTTTCCAGAGCAAGCTGGTTCCCTTTTAACAATTAGTACACAGTTTGTTTTGCGATCTTGACCGCATTTCCCCCACTTCCCCTCGTTCTGGTCCTTTCCTGACTTCTCGGTTTTGCTGCTGGGCAGATGCTGCCCTTTCGCTCTCTTGTGGTTGGTAGCTCTAATGAGTGCTTTCCTCCTCGGTGTGATCGATCGTTC
>NW_022110173.1:3717220-3719907 GCF_000313985.2 Echinops telfairi
TTGGTGCCCCAGTGGGTTAAGCATTCGGTCTGTCTGCTATGGAATCCACCTGCTCCCTTACAGATTTACAGCCCGGAAACCCTGCGGGGCACTTCTGCCCTGTCCTGCAGGGTTGTAGTGAGTCAGAATCGACTTGTTAGCAATGGGTTTGGGTTTTGTGGCCTTTGAGTGCTGTCCAGGTGTATCCCATATGTGGAAGCACGGAGTTCTTCCCCTTTGCCGTGTGTGAAACATGCTATGCTTCCCAAGTCTAAGGATTCGTGTTTTTCTCCATTCTTGAAACTGTGTTGCCATAATCCCTTTAAATATTGTCTCCTCTCAGTTTCTTTTCCATCCTCCTGGTACTCCAGACCATGTATTGGGTCTTCTCGTTCCTCTCTCTCTCTCTCTCTCTCTCAAACTGTAATTTGGGTGAGTTTCCAGAGCAAGCTGGTTCCCTTTTAACAATTAGTACACAGTTTGTTTTGCGATCTTGACCGCATTTCCCCCACTTCCCCTCGTTCTGGTCCTTTCCTGACTTCTCGGTTTTGCTGCTGGGCAGATGCTGCCCTTTCGCTCTCTTGTGGTTGGTAGCTCTAATGAGTGCTTTCCTCCTCGGTGTGATCGATCGTTCGTCTTATAGGGCTGCCGATCATTTAGCTGAAAGTGGAGCCCCAGGGGTTAGTGGCTGAAGAGTGTCCAAGGACCATAGTCCAGGGGATTTTACCTGTCTCTGTCAACCCAGTAAGCCTGGTCTCTTTACAACCTTGAGTTTGGGTTCATATTTTTCTCCCACTCTATCCAGGGCCTCTCAGTATGATGCCTTTCAGAAGGATCAGCACAAGTACCCATTCACCATCTAGTTCTTCCCGCCTCGTGATCATGGAGGATGGGGTTGTCCTTCCTATCTCTTACTGGGTCTCACTTATCTTTCATCTCCACGTCACTTTTGTGATGTTCTAGATCATTTTCGAAGATGTATCTTCCAGTTCCTAAATTCTCTCTCCAACTTTATTTAAATTCTTATAAGCATCATGTTTTTTCACTTAAGATTATTCCATTTATTCCTTGGTTTTCCACATTGATATGTCTATATGTGATTGTTTCTTGCTGATTGATCATCATTGGGATTAAGTCCTTTGCTTTGTTAACGGTTTCAAATAAACTATGTCTTCTCTTTGTAACTTGCCCGGGCCTGTGTCTAATGACCTTGGGTTGTGACCTCCTCCTTCATTAGTAGGAACCCTGTGGATGTATAATTTGGAATGGAGGACGTTTTCTTCTAGATGCTCCTGGAGGATTTTGGCTCAACATAGGATCCCCGACTCCCTGCCCCATTGAAGACAAGGTCTCCCCATCCTCACTGCGCAGAAGCGTTTTGGTTCCGACTCTTCCATGACATGTCCTGTGTTCTCCGGACAAAAGGAGACGAGACTTCTGTGGTCTGCCTTCTTCACTGTCCAGCTCTCACTGCGACATGGGGTGATTGAAATGACCGTTAAGTGCACCTAATCCTCAGAGTGACATCCCTGTTCTTTACAGATGGCCTGGGAAGCGATTTCCCCAGTGCAATATGTCGTTTGATTGCGTGGTTGCTGCTTCCATGAGCATCGAGTGCCGACCCTAGTAAAATGAGGTCCTTGCTCACGTCCTTGTCTCACGTTTTGGTGGTATTGGCTGTTGGCCCAGTAATGAGGATTTTTGCTTTCTTACAATAGACTGTAAGCCACACAAAAAGCTTTGAGGCCTTTGATCCTCATCGATCAGTTCTTTGAGTCCTCGTGCTTTTTCACGCTCACCCAGCGAGGTTGTGTCACCTGCATCTCACAGGCTGTTAAGGAGCCTTCCTCCACTCCGGATGCCGCGGTCATCTTCATGCAGTCCAGCTTCTGGGACTATTCTCTCAGAATACAGATTGAACACGTATGGTGAGAGGACACCCCCCCCCACACACACACACACACACCTTTCCTGATTTTAAACCATGCAGTATTCTCTTGCATGTGATATTAATGATATTGTCTGGTAATGTCCACACTCTTCCTCTTGTTGGATAACCTTTCTTTGGAGTGAACACAGAGATGAATCGCTTCCAGGTGATTGGCCAGGTAGCTGTCTTCCAAGCGACTTGGCATAGGCCAACGGTTCCTTCTGAGGCTGCATCAGCCTCGTGAGACACTTCCATTGGGGTTCTGCTGTTCCCGGGGCCTTGTTTCCATGAATGCCTCCAGTGTGGCTTGCACTGCTTCCTTCAATGCCATTGCTTCTCTGATTAAGAAAATAGGATTCTATGCTACCTCTGGAAATGGTTGCACTTGGGCCGGGGGTTTTTGGTCCTGTGACTCTGTATTTCTTCTGTCTTCTCTTAATGCTTTCTTCATCATTCATTATTTTGCCCATACCCACAGAAACCCAAAACCCACCACCACTTGGTTGATTCTGCCTCCTAGCAGCCCCATATAGTGTTTCTGAGACTGTAAGTAGTTTCAGGAGCACACCTCTCCACCCTTCCAGGTAGCAGCTCAGTGCCTGGCCCATAGTGCTGAGTCTTTCTGTATTGCTACTGAAGGCTTGGGTGTTTTGTTTTGTTCTTTTAATTTATATACTTCAGAGCCACTGAGCTTATCTATCTCTTTCTCTCTTGATCTTTTTAACTCTGGGTCTTTGCATATTTTAATGTAATATTTTACTTGGTCTTCTTGGTTCTT
>NW_022110173.1:3720007-3735610 GCF_000313985.2 Echinops telfairi
TGAGCTTATCTATCTCTTTCTCTCTTGATCTTTTTAACTCTGGGTCTTTGCATATTTTAATGTAATATTTTACTTGGTCTTCTTGGTTCTTTTCAGTTCTTGCACATCATCATTTCTGCAACTTGCTTTAGCGCCTCTGTGTTCCAGAGCACTTAGTCAACCACAGTGTCTGAAGGGCTGGGTTCAAGCCCTGACTCCCTCCCTCCACAGCTGTCTTTCTGGTCAAGCCTCTCTCCTACCTGGGCTTCCCTGTATTGATCTGTGAAATGAAGATTATAGTAACACCCATACACCCTTTTCTAGACCATTCTTAAGATTACACAAGATGGTATACACAACACCCTTAGCATCCAGTGCTCTCGTTCTTGGTACTTATGCTGTGGGATGGAAGTGAACTGTACACCTTAAATCCTGTACACCGAAGCACACCACCTAGCCAGATCATGAGCCACATCAGCATTCACATCTCCAGGTACCTCAGTTGTTCCTTGGGCATAAAAATATGAAGTCGATCTCATAAAGTGATTTTTTTTTAATAATAGGGAAAAGAAATCTCCCCCCAAAAGTCAATTGTTAATGTGATAGCAGCACTCAAAATTTCAGAGATGCCCAAAGGTCTCCATGGTAACCCTGCAAAATGTCAAAGATGTGCTGCCCCGTGGAAGCCCTCTGGAAATGGCAAAGTTCTGTAGAGAGGGGTGCGGGGCGGTGCTGAGGGCACCGTTGCCCAGATGCAAGACCGCAGGCTGAGGGCCACTCCCATGCCAACAAGCACTCTTTGCAAAATGGATAGCAACAGAGGGCTCCTGGGGCCCAGAGAGTTGCCCTTGCTTGCTTGTCTGTCGTTGCTGACACGTCCCTCTCCCCTCTCTCCTCCACCGCCCGCAGGTTCCGCCTCCAGTGCCACCGCATTGTCAATGACACCATCTTCACCAACCTGATCCTCTTCTTCATCCTGCTCAGCAGCATTTCCCTGGCTGCCGAGGACCCCGTCCAGCACACCTCCTTCAGGAACCACGTACGCACACCCCCACCTCTGTGCACCTCACCCTGGGAATGTACCCGGGCTCGCGGCTGCTGCTGCTGTTGGTGTTCTTGTTTGCTCGGGAGCCCAATTCCAACATTCAAAATCCAAAATCAGATGTGCAGTAAACGTTCTCTTTAGAGATGATGGTCTTTGGAGAACCCATTGGGGACCAGCAGAAGCATGTAAGAGTGCATGAACTAGGGCTGGCCTGATCACTGGCAACGGTCAGGAGTTTCTTTACCCTGTGAATGGTCTCTGGATGCCTGGCTCCCTGTAAACTTAGTAAAGGGGACCCACTGATACTGGGCAGGCCTTGCCTGCCCTTTGCTAGCCTCTAACCATATTCTGACCAGTCCTAATAAGTTGGGAGAGACGGCACATTGGAGAGCAAGTGCCAAGCATACGGTTGACCTTGCAAGAAGAGAGCCTAGGTTGAGTGCCAATAGTGCAGAAAACTTAATTTGGAGACCCACCCAAGGCTCTGGTGGATGTCATTAGAATTAGAATTAACATGCATTTTCTGTATCTGACAGCCCCAGGTGAGCACAAGAGAGCCTATCAATCTAAAACCATACCTATGCCAAACGGCTTAGTGGCTCCTGGCGCCGCTTGTCCCCAGACTTTGCTACCAGAGGGCTAGCAGGCCTTGGCCCCAGCTCTGTCTGACCCATCACTGGAATCTTGATGAAGCCAGTCCCCAGCCCTGGAGGGTGCTCCCTCTCAGGCTCCAAAGAGACACCGCCAGGACAGATTTCCACCAACAAGAAGCTGACTGAGTCACACCCAAGTGAGCTAGGCATTTTGCACTTCCTGCAAAAGAGAATCCTTTTGACAAAGGAGCCCAGGTGGCATAGTGGTTAGTCATTGGGCTGTGACCGGCAAGGTCAGCAGTTCGGAACCACGAGCCCACTCCAAGGGAAAAAGTTGGTGTTTTCTACACCCATCAAGAATGGCAGTCTCGTAAGCCCACGGGCCGTTCTACCCTGTCCTCTCGGGCCGCTGGAAGTCGGCGTTGACAGGTTGACCGTGAGTTAGAGTGAGTCGCTTTGACAAGCACGCCCTTGGGGCCAATGGGGTTTGTAAATGCATTGGATTCGTGAGGAAAACATCCAAGCAGATGCTGCCCGGACCCGGTATCAGCTGAGGCCTCCGTGGAAAACTTCTTGGCCTACCTGGGGGCTTTCCATGCCGCACGGAGCTGCCTGGGGCTCGCGCCTTCAGAATCCGGCCTTGTGTCTTGGCCTCCTGTGTCCAGACTCACCTCACCTTGGAGGGCCTCCCGGGCCCAGCGTTTTGGGTTTTGAAGTGTGGGTCCTTTGCTGAGCTCCTCCCATGCTGCTCTCCTCCCCCACCCCTCCTCAACCCTCTTCCTTTTTGTTTTGCAGATTCTGTTTTATTTTGATATTGTTTTTACTGCCATTTTCACCATTGAAATTGCTCTGAAGGTAAAGCCCCCACCCCCCACCCCTCTCCCTCTCTTCCCTTGTCTTCCCTCATGCCAGCACCAGCTCTCTGCTGCCTGCCACCTGCCACTAACACACATGCTCCTGTCCACGCGGGCACTCTCTGAACCGCTAATCCGGTTGTGCTTCTTTTTCAGATCCTAGGCAATGCAGACTACGTCTTCACTAGTATCTTTACGTTAGAAATTATCCTTAAGGTAATGCCTGCTGAGCGATGCTGTCTCTCCGTCTCTCCCTCTGTCTCTCTCGCTCTCCTCTGACCCTCCATCTCGGCACGTGGGACACGTCGGGCCGCACTTTGTACAGACTCGGGAGCTATGGGTGCCTCCAGAATCCCACCCCACTGAAGCCTCTCCTCCCTGACCACCACCCAATTGAATGCTCGTGGCCTGGAAGAGGGCCTGGGTGGCCAGTGTGGACAATGGGGCGGGCGGGGTGCTGTGCCCCGTTCCCCAGTGCTCCTGCACACTGGCTCCCACCCACCACATGCTCACGGACAAACCATCCCCGGGGTGGCTGAGTGCCCGGCTTCCCTCCTCCTGCCCAAAGGGAGCGCCGCACGACTTCCCAGTTGGGAAGCTCTCCTGAGCAGCCCTCTTTCAGAGGTTGGCCTTCCTCACTGCACAGAGCTGGGACCAGAGGGCAGGGTTCAGATGCAGCTGGGCCTCCCGTCAGAAGGGTCACCGCCTAGGCAAGATTTCGAGCCAGTCCCCCAACAGCAGGCTTTCCACAGACAAGGACAGGTGACCTCTGAACCCACTGGCTACTGTTGCCACGCCCCTGTCCCCAAGGATGGAGGGGAGAGGATTGGGCTGGCGAGCTGAGCGCAGGGTGTTGAGAAGCCAGTGTGGAGGATAGCTTGAGCTCCCAGGGCCAGAGCCCTGCCTGCTGCGGCCCTGTCTGTGGGCTGGCAGCTCTGTTTGTGAGATTGCCGCACCATCATTACCCTCAAAGCCAGGGGTCCTTAAACTTTTAAAACCAGGGGCGAGTTCACTGTCCCTCAGACCCGTTGGAGGGCCGGACTACAGTTTAAAAAAAAAAAAAAAATTGAACAAATTCCTATGCACACTGCCCACATCTTATTTTGAAGTTAAAAAAACAAACGGGGTGCATGTGGCCCGCGGGCCGTAGTTTGAGGACCCCTGCTCAAAGCCACCAGAACCCCTCTGAACCACATGAGACAAGAGAGAACATTTCCAGGTTCCCCCTTGTGATTCTGAGCCCCTAAACCACCGTGGCAGCCCCTCTGGTCCACCTGAGGTTCAGGTGTGAGCCTGGAGACCTTGAGAAGGTGTGACGCGTCCTCGTGTGTTGTCTCAGAGCAGGCAGGGAGATTCTACCCTGAACCTGGGGTGGCTGCATCCACGTCAGTGCCTTTTCCTCCAGAGGAACCCCCGCGCCCTTCGAATCCCATCCCATCCCAGTGAGTGACTGTCGGGAGCTGGGTATCCACACGGAGCTCCAGCCCGATAGACTCCTCCGTCCCTCCGTCATGAGCCACCCCTTACGTGCACAGGAGGCCCTGTCACCGCCAGACACAGCTGGATTGGGGTGGGGCTGTGTCAGGGGCTCCCTTGTGCTTGCCCCTCCCTCTGTCCCTGGTCCCGGGTTGTTCTCTAATCCTCAGGGAGGGTGGATCTGACCAGGCCCGCTCCCTGCGGGTGGGGACCAGAGAGCTCAGAGAGACCGGACTGCATTCAGTGTCTGGCTGGGGGCTCACACTGTGAGGCCCCTTCCCACCACCACCCCCGCCGTCCTGGGGCTCTGTTTGTCTTGCACTCCAGACACAGGGGTCCGAAAGAAAAGCTCTTGGGCCGTGCTCCGAGCCCCACCACAGAGCTTCCCCTTCCCCGGTGGATTTCAATGGTGCTATTATTTTCCCTTCAAGATTGCCCCCCACCCCCAAGCTGAAACATGAGAAAGATTATGGCAAGACCTTGCCCCCCTTCTGCGCTTTTCCTTTTCTGTGCACTCTTCTGCCTCTGCACCCCCAAGGATAAACTCCAGTCCCCACCACCCACCCTCGGGGGGGTGGGGGGGGGCCCTCTGTCTGAGCCAGAGGGCCCATGTTGAGCCATGGCTCAAGAGACAATGATGGCTGCTTCAGAGGGGCCCTGAGAGTCAGGGACAGTGGAAGGGAGGGAGGACGTCGGCCTTTGCAAAGGAAGGGCATGTAGGACCCAAGGCACTGACCTGCAGCAGGCACAGACCGGCATCACCCAGAAGACAGGAGGTGGGCCACCCAGTAGAACTTCCAGGAGCGTGGTCACTTGAGGGAGTAGAAGTCTCATCTTCTTTGTGGAAACCCTGCATTCCGTTCACGGCCAGTGCACCCTCTGTGGAGGCTGTGGAGACTGTGCTGCTAGGATGTGGGTCGGCTGTCAGTGGGACTTCCAGGCTAAATCAGACTAGGAAGACAGGCCTGGCCATCTGCTTCTGAAATCAGCCAGGGAACAACCCCCCCTTGGAGGCCAGGGGTGGCCGTGCGTCAGGGACTGACCCACTGATGCTTTCAATAACCAGAGCCGCCCCACTGTGGGGACAGCCACCTGGAGAGGTGGGTTGCCCGCAGCTGGCCAGAGGGGGTGGGGGGCCCTTGCCCTTTTAGCTAAGAGAGACTGTGACTTTTTGTGCCCACCCTTTTGTCCTCCCTTGGCCAAGACACCGTCCAGCAAAAATAGGCTTTTCCTGAGTCCAAACATGGGACTTGGAGGAAGCAGGTGACGGGATTGGCACTCGGCCACTCAGATCACGGGCTCTGGCTGCTCCCATGCCCCGATGCAGAGGCCTTTCCACCAAGTTATCCAGTGTTCCGGCCTCTGCTTGCCCCTCCCCCAAGACCTGTCCTTCCTCTCCCCGTTCTGGGACGCACGCACACTCTCACACACGTACACAGACTTGCTGCTCTCGGCCTGGGGCCTCCTGACCAAACAGGAGTCCGAAGTCAGAAGAACGTGGCTCTCTGAGCCCCCTGAGTACCCCTAGTGAAGGGGTTCCTTTTCCCCGTCGAGGGGGGAGGCTCTGCCACGGCTCAGAAGTGGGTCGGAAGGGCCAGGCCAGAAGCAAGGGGAGATGAGAGCCAGCACTTTCTCCCGATCACGAGGGAGACCGCGCAAGAAGATGGACCAAGCTGCCATCAGCAGGAACGGAAGACTCTTGGGTTCAGGCCCTGGGCTGCTGACCACAGGTCTCAGTCCGAAACCACCAGCCGCCCCTGGGGAGAAAGATAGGGCTTTCCACTCCCGTAAAGAGTCTCGGACACCCACAGGAGCAGTGCCACTCCGGCCTATAGGGTGTCTATGAGTCAGCATTGACTCCATGGCTGGGAGAGTTGTAGGGGAGCCACGCAGGTCCGGTGTCTAGGGCCTCGGGTCCTCGTTGAGAGCGGGACAGCAAGCCCCTCCAGAGGGCTGGCCTGAGAGAAAGAGCTCAAATGATATTCCCTGCAGCCCTTTATATAACCCACCCACTTCTGAGACCTAGTGAAGAACACAGGTGCCTGCAGCCCCTGCGGCCCCCTGCGGCAGGAGATAAATGGGAGGAATTCGGTTGTCAAGAGTGATTTTTGCCCCATTTCCCCTGTGTTGCTTGTGAATTGCTCTGTGGATGCACAGCCCTGGGCATGCGCTGACTCCAGAGAGATGAAAGGGACCCCTGAGGGGGACCCTCCCGGCCCCTTGACCATCCACTCCAAATGCATCCCCTTGGCTGACGCTCCGTGGCCCCTGACCTTTTCAGACCCCACCCTGGAACTCCACTGGTTCTTCGTTCAAGGCAGCGCACTGGTCACCGACAGTGCACCCACGCTGACCTCTGCCACCGGAGGGAAAAGCAGCCTAGTCCTCGCCACCCTCATAGCCCCTGGTCACGGTCAAAGGACGTTTGCTGTGTTTCTCTCTAAGGAGCCTCAGAGAGGCAGAGAGCAGTGTCCCGTGGTACATTCTTCCACAAGAACTCAACACCAAGTAATCCCCCCACCACCCCCCAGGTCAGTTCTCTGCCGGGGACAGCTGGCCTTCCCTATGGAGTTCACTGGCCACAGCATGGGGTTCGCAGCATGGGGTTCGGTGTTGAATATCCAGTGGATACTTACAACCCGATGGAGTAGAGCTTCTCACCGGTTCTGTTTGTCGGAGAAGGCAACTCCACCTCCCTTGGGAAGAATTCAGAATCCAAGTGCACGTTCGTGGACCCCAGTGAACACTGATAGGTGCACTTACAACCTCTGGGGAGAGAGCCTTGGCGCCTGTTTTTTGGAGGAAGACACCGAGGCAGAGAGAAGTTATGGCACTTGCCCCATGCCACACAAAATGATAAGGGTGGGTTCCAGTGCATCCAGAGTTTGGGCTTTCAGTCCAGCCTAGCATACCCAGCCTGTGGCCTGAAAGGGCATGCAGGCTAGAAGCAAGACCAGGGAATTGTGCCCAGCATGTGTGGCACACGTCATAGATGCTCTCTGAGACCATAGGGCGGAGGATGCTCATCAGTGGTCCTCATCCATTGCCCGGGGCAACCACTCATGGTGCATCCCAACCCCCGTGGGTGGAACTAGTTGAAACACACACACACACATACACAGAGCATGGCTGAGTGCCTAGCAGCACATAACCTCCCCTCTCCCTCCACCCTACCCATGGCTCCCAGGATCTCCTCTCAATCTCATTGACCAAAGTAGAGACCTTCTATGCGCCCCCCCCCCCACACACACACACACCCCTAGCCTGGTGGTGAGCTACTGCCCTGGGTGACAGGTGACATCAACCTTAGTGACACCTGTCCCTGCCTGCTGGCTCAGTCACTTCCAGGAACCCCGGGGTCCTGTTGGACTCATCAGCCGTGATGGGGGGGGGGGGCAGTGAGGTTGCCAGCACCCCACCCCACTGATGCTAGTTGACAGTTATTGAGAGAATGTCTTGCCCAGGCATTAGGGTGACCAACTCCCCCAGCTGGCTTGGGACGTGGGTTTCTGGCAGGACAGGATTTTCATTGCTGCAACCAGGAACATTCTGTGCGAAATGGGGGAGGCAGTCACCTCCTGAGCATGCCTCACTGTCCACCAACTCCCTAGTTTTCTTAAGCTGGCCCAGAGGGTAAACAGAATTTGGGGGAAAAAGTGAAGGCATTTGTGTCAAAGGGAACCCCACTAGGTGAGGGTCTTCAGGGCTGGAGCTATGGAAATAAAAGTCTGAAGAGAAAGGGTGAGAAATTAGGGGTAGTGGGACCCAGTGTGGAAAGATTTTGAATAAGGCCTGGGGAGTCCAGGCTGCTGTGGCCTGGTGGCTGGCAGGAGCCACTGTCCACCCTGAGCTGGAGGGATCTGCGGTGGCCGCTTTTTTTGGCACCATAGCTCCATATTTGGCGCTGCCTCTGCTCCACCCCCTCCCTCATTATTCTCAGATGGGGGTGCCGCCCCCCCTTACAGGAATCGGGAGTACTCATGACTTTCTCAGGGGTGCTGGGGAAGGAAGGGGGTGGGGGCAGGTCTCTGGCGCTCGGGGTCAGGCCAGTCGCACCATGTCTGTCCGTGTCTCCCTACAGATGACTGCCTACGGGGCTTTCCTCCACAAGGGCTCCTTCTGCCGGAACTACTTCAACATCTTGGACCTGCTGGTGGTCAGCGTGTCCCTCATCTCCTTTGGCATCCAGTGAGTAGGCACTCCCTCGGCCCAAGGTGGGGGGGCACGCAGCTGGGAATGTGTGTCGGAGTGGCCACCATGTTCTGGGGACCCACGGCATGACAGTGGTAGCAACGGGGCTCTGAAGTCACACAGCATGGTGACTGATCCCTGGGTCTGTGCCCTCCATGTTGTGGCTTGTGGGGGGCTTGGGGACCCAACAGGCCACATTGGTTATGAACAGAGGAACGGCTCCAGTGTCCTCCCACCCCACTCACACGTGTCCATTGCCCACTGCTGTCAAGAGCCTGCCAAACCATCCTGATCTTCTGGTCCATCCTCCACCTCTTTGCCCCCAAAGCACCTAATGTTTTCTCTCTCTCTCTCTCTCTCTCTCTCTCTCTCTCTCTCTCTCTGTGTGTGTGTGTGTGTGTGTGTGTGTGTGTGTGTGTGTGTGTGTGTGTGTGCTGTCTGCTCATGGAATTGGTTTGCACAGTGGAATCTCTAAAATACATATTTGCCCTAAATCACACCCCCAGATTTTTTTTTTTTTTTTTTTGGTCTCAACGCAGTCTGGGCTTTGGAATTTTTCCAAGCTCTCCAGGTAATTCCACTGTACAGCTAAGATTGCAAACCTTTCTCAGATTGAAAGTGATCCGATTACCGGTTGCTTCTAAATTCCAACAGCTGATAATGATAATCCTGCACTTAACCTTCCAAAGCCCTTTCACAGAGAGGCTCTTGTTGGAACGATACCAAAAAAACACAAACCCTCTGAGGTAGACTGTGTAGTGTGGGCAAGTGTGGTCCTCACTGTTGTGTAGATGGAGGTTGAGGGCACTCTAAGGCTGGCTCAAGGTCATACGAGTAACAGAATGACTTAAGTCCCAGGGGTCATGGGTCTCCCTTCCCAAGGGTCTTGTTGTGGTGAGCTTAGGCTCACTACGAGGAGCCCTGGAGGTGTAGTGGTTACGTGTGGGGCTGTGGTCGCATGGTCGGCAGTTTGAAACCACCAGCAGCTCCAAGGGCTTCCTAACTCCTATCAACAGCTACAGTCTCAGAAACCCATAGGAGGTCGCTATGAGTCCATATTGACCCGATGGCCGTGAGTTTGGTTTGGAGGGTCACTATGGGAGCCCTGGTGGCATAATGGTTATGTGTTGAGCTGCCAACCGCAAGATCAGTAGTTCAAAACCACCAGCTGCTTCACAGGAGAGAGATGAGGCTTTCTAGTTCGCTAAGATTTGCACCCTCAGAAACCCATAGGGGCAGTTCTACCCTGACCTATAGGGTGGCAGTGAGTTGGAATCAACTTGATAGCAGTGGGTTTGAATGTTTTGACCAGGTGGGATGGAAACGAGGGTTTGGGGAGTAAGACTGTTCTGTGGTCATCAGCTATATTACCCCAAACTTTCTGCCTGGGAACCTGCAGGTCTAGAGTTTCTCATCCCAACACCACTAATAAATCACTCTCCAGCCTTGAACCAAGAACACCCCCACCCCCCCTTTTAGTCTGTGCTTTTCCCATCTGACCTTTAAATCCTTTCCAATTGTGATTCCGTGCAAACTGACTCCCTCCCTGAGATCCACTGGGATAAGATGCCGTGACAGATAGAAGTGCCCTTTGATTCTTGTGGAATAAAAGAGCCGTGAGCCAGAGAAACCAGATCTTTCCGCCAGCTCCCTCCTGAGCACATCCTCCTGACCAAGCGAGGCATAGCATCAGCCCTTGCCGACGTGCCCTGCATGTTTAAGGTCCCGAGGCAGGACGAAGCCTCTCCAGAAGCTTGGGAGGGTGTCTCCCTCACACAGTGTGTGCGGGCAGGCCCAAGCCGCAGGGTTGCTCACCCGCCTGGCATGATGAAGATGCCCCCTCCCCAAAGGAGGATAGAGAATTCCAGAAAGGATTCCAGCATTTTCCAAGGTGGACGCTGGACGCACTGCCTCCCAGTGCCCCCTTCCCTACAGAGAGACCTACAGCAATGACCTACAGCTCCCAGAAATTCTGACTTGGCCCTGACGTCCCAGCTGTGGGGAACCTGCTATATAGAGACCCCCTCCATTGTTCTTTCCGTGGTTGGTTACTGGGAAGTAGATCGCCAGGCCCTTCTTTCAAGGCAATCTACTGGCAGAACCTCGGCATGCTAACCATTCGGACCACCCACAGCCGAAGCCAAATCAATTTCATTGTCCCAACCCTGTGGGACCGATTAGAATGCTCCCTGTGAGTGTCCAAGACCGTCCATCTTCATGGGGACAGACAGCCGCATCTTCTCCCACAGAGTGGCTAGTGGGTTCAAACTGCTGGCCACTCAGTTAGCAGCCCAACTCGTAACCCACTCTACCCCCAGGACGCCTTTTCTCTCACCCAAGGGCCCCAGCATAATAAAAGCTACCATTTATTGGGCTCGGAATCTGTGCCAAAACATATCGCTAGTTGGAGCTCATGCGTTTTCTCCTGTGGTCCTTGCAGTGGTCTCCAGAGGTGAGTCCTGGGAGAAACTAAGGCTCAGGAAAGTTAGGACATCGATCCTCATTGATTTGGCTGGGAAGTGGCAAGGCTGGGGTTTGAATTCAATGGGGGGGGGGGGGGGGGGGGCTTGCTCTAACTCTCCTTGGTAATCATAGAGATCTTCCGAGTTGCTCATGAAATTGCCAGTACCTCATGGTGAGTTATTAATACCTCATGGCCTCCCCACCCCCAACACCCACCACCTGCCAGCCCCAAGACCTGAATTCGCTATCAGTATTTCATTCTTTGGAGCCCTGGTGATGTAGTGGTTACGAGTTGGGCTGTTAACCTCAAGGTCAGCAGTTTGAAACCGCCAGCTGCTCCATGGGAGAAAGATGGGGCTTTCTACTCCTGTCAAGAGTCAGAGTCTCAGAAACCCGCGGGACAGTTCGACCCCGCCCTCTAGGGTCTCCATGAGTCAGGGTCTGCTCGATGGCAGCGCGTTTGCTTTCTCGGTTATATTATTCTTTAGGAGCCCTGGTGGCACAGTGCCTTATGTGTTGGCAGGTCACCCAACGTGAACAGTTCAAAACCACCACCTACCCTGTGGGAGAAAGATGAGGCTTTCTCCTCCCAGAAAGATTTAGTCTCAGAAACGCAGAGGGTCACTGTGAGTCGGTGTGATTTACCCACCAAGAGGAAAGGCCCGGCACCACAGCAAGCTCTGGGTTCTTGCAAGGTGGGGGATGGCATAGGAGGCGGGGCTGGTTCCAGAAGGGAAAGTCACCTGGCAGACAGACGTTGCCGTTGCTCATGAGTAGCCCCTGCAGGGGATTCATTCGCCCTCTCTTTCCTGCTCCACCCTAACCTGGAAAGGCTTACAACCCAGCCTTTTCTTTCCCAGGTCCAGTGCCATCAACGTTGTGAAGATCCTGCGAGTCCTTCGAGTACTCAGGCCCCTGAGGGCCATCAACAGGGCCAAGGGGCTAAAGGTGAGAGACAGGTGGACGTAGGCCTGGACAGGGAGCAACTCACAGGGCCGACAGCCATCAGCTGGTCACTAGTTGGTGGCAACTCAGCAGAAGTGAGCGGGAGGAGGGGAGGGAAGAGACATAGGCCGGAGTCCGGACCCTCCCTGCCTACCTCAGGCCCCACTCAAGTCCTGGGTCCTGGCTGAACCGAATCATGGCAGAATGGAAGCTCCCAGTTTTCCCGGAGAAGACACCCACGCAAACTTAATGCCCTGCATTGGCTAGAGAAGTTGTTCCTCTACCCCTGCTATTCCAATGGGATGTTACCAGGACGCTTTCTTTATCCCTGTTGTCACCTAGAGTCCAGTGGGGGCCTCTGCCTTCCATTGGCTTCCATCACATGTCTCTGGGAAGCTCCTTGCTCCCTTTTGGAGCCTGACTCCTCCCACATTGACTAAGGAGCTGCCTGCCCTGAGAGGCTCCTGACTTGGCCAGGGAGTCTGAGGCTGCAGGCACCTCCTGAAGCCTTGGCCCCCTCCCCCACCCGCTTCCCGCTGCAGCACGTGGTCCAGTGTGTGTTTGTCGCCATCCGGACCATCGGCAACATCGTCATCGTCACCACACTGCTGCAGTTCATGTTCGCCTGCATCGGGGTCCAGCTCTTCAAGGTAAAATCCTGGCCCTCCCTCACCCCCTCCCATCAGCACTCCCAGGGAAGGCATCTTGGTTCCCTAAGGCTGCAGGACCAAAACCCCAGCAAGAGGGTGGCCTGAAAGAATGGGAATTGATTGGCTTGCAGTTCTGGGGGACAGATGTCCAATCAGGGTGTCGGTCCCCATGGTTCCTTCTGCGAATGTTGAGAGAGGAACGATTCCGTGACTCCCTCTTAGATTCGGGGACTGCCTGCAGTCCCTTTGCTACTGGTAGACAGACTCACCTGCTTCTCTCTTGTTCCACGGTATCTGACATCCCCCTGCACATGGGTCTGTTGCCACGGCTGCCCTGTCTTCTCTGAATTGACGTTCAGAAGAGCTCATTGTTACTGATAACATCTGTCTCTCTTAGCAAGTCACCTTCTCTAGCGCAGGCTTAGGACTTCAACATCTCTGTTTGGGGGACATAGTTCAGCTGTACAAAGAAAACCTGAAATGAACCGGAGCTACCACCGATAACGCAGGATAGCCTCGACTAGAGCCCTTCACTCGGCTTCCAGACAGGGGAGAAAATAGTCTGGAAGGAGGCTTTGTCCCCCCTCCCCCCCGGGGGCCAAAGGCCCCTCCCCTTCTCTGATCCGCTTTGCCCTCTAGGTCCTTGCGTTCCTTCTAGCAAGAAGGGCAGAGAGGTTTCCAAGCTCTGAAACCTCCAATCTGCAGCAGCTGCACTGCTGCACCCAGCTGACTGCTTCATCTCCCCCTGCTTCCTCACCAGGCCCTTTGGCTCCCCGGGGCCACCAGTCTCCTGGGTTTCGACTTTCAAGTTCTGCTCTCTGCACACCCACCGCACGCCCCTCCATGTAACCTCAACAGACCTCTCTCTTCCCGCGCAGTCCACCCCTCCCTCCGAGCCAGCTCCTTGGACACCTTCCTCACAAGCCCTTCTTAGGGACCCCAGCTGTCCGTGGCACGTACAGCCCTGAGGGTCTTCCTCCCTGGACTGCTTGGTGTACGGGGTCATGTCTCCCCCAACCAGAGTCTGCGCTCCTTAAGCCGTTTTCTCCTGAAATCCTAAGCGCCCGGCTGTGCTAGATACAAGGGACTCCTCAGAGGGTCTTTCAAATCTGTGTTTCCCATGAACTTTCGGAAACCCCCCTCGGGGGTACTCACTGGTGGCTATTTGAGGGATTCCTCGAGTACTGGACCTCTCCAGTCACTTTGTCCTGCTGTCTTCCAGGGAAAACTCTACACCTGTTCAGACAGTTCCAAGCAGACCGAGGCGGAGTGCAAGTGAGTACAGACTGAGGGCAGCCAGCGCCCACGGCTGCTTAACTCTGGGAGGCTGGGGACGCGGGGTGAGAGGCAGGAGGGCCCAGTGCGTCCTCAAACAGCCACGGCAGCCTGACTTCCCCCCTGTGCAATCTGGTACCCTTGGCTGTGGCGTTTCATCGCATCTGCTCCTGAAGGTTCTCCCCACAAAGCTCTTCCTCAAGGCTGCAATGGTGGGGTTGACCTGAGCCTATGCCATTACCCACCATGCTGGGAGTCACTGTTGAGCTAGACGTGACGGAAGAAGAGGGGGAGGACGCCCCAGAACAAACTCTCTCTCCTCTCTCAGGGGGAACTACATCACGTACAAGGACGGGGAGGTTGACCACCCCATCATCCAGCCCCGAAGCTGGGAGAATAGCAAGTTCGACTTCGACAACGTTCTGGCGGCCATGATGGCCCTGTTCACTGTCTCCACGTTTGAGGGGTGGCCAGAGTGAGTATGCAATGAGGCCTCACCGCACCTGAGTCATGGGGCGCACACCCATTCCCCGGGTTCTGTTACTGCCCCTCACTCTGAACCAGAGGTCACCCCCGTGTCCTCCCAAGGCAACGTGGATATGCTTCTAGAACAACCTGTACAGAGAGCCCATGGTCATGGTTGAAACATTGATTCTTCCTTTTCTCGAAGATGGCGACATGTTGGAAACTCCTAACCAAACAGATTTTCGGTTGCCTTCCCCCACCCACCCACCCCTGGCCTGTGCCATAGTAAGAGGGGCCCCTGCCGTTCCCCACATGGCATCTTCAGAGTAGGGTGTGGGCAGTGTGTTCCACGGGTGGGGCCCTTGGTCACCCCAAGATTCAAGGTTAACACACCCAGTGTGCACTCGGTGGAGAGATGTGACTGAGAAGTCTCTGTTGAGTTAAACTCCACCCCAGTCTCGAGACAGAGCCTTGTCCGTCTTTGCAGAGGAGCAGAAAGAAGCCGATGGAAGCCCAGGTCTGCATGCCTCTGCAGGGCAATGCTTTCGCGCCAGGTGACACGGCCCAGTCTGGGTCACCCCTCTCGGCAGCGGTGGCGCGTGGGCCTACGGGGTGAAAGAGAGATGACACGCAAGAAGTGCTAGGACTGTGGAGAGTGACAAAGGAAGTGGAGGCCATCATCCCCACAGGAAAAGGGGACCAGGTGTGATGGGCACATTGCCCAGGCTTCCATGAGTAGCACACTTGTGCCAACCTGAGTATAAAGCCAAGCCACCGTCTATGCTCTGTAGGAGCGTGGGGGTCCTGGGAGTGTCCTTTTGGGCAGTAATATTTGCTCTCACAGAGATTTATTTTATGTGCACCCTAACCTCCTCTGAATCCATGCCAGTCTACAAAGCTATTTAATATTTCCTGATGTTATCAATATTTGAAACCAATATCCATGACTCAGGTTGCTTTTACATCATTCTTGACGGTTTCTAAACTCCTACATATGCTGTGTTATCAACTGCCCTGAAAGGTAGCAAAGTCCGGAGCTCCATTTTCCAGAGGAAACATCAAAGACTCAAAACGGCTGATGATTAGCTCAGGGTCATGTGGCCAACGAGGTACAAGCCTGGGCCTTGAACCCAGGTCTTCTGGCTCCCAGCTTAGTGTTGTCTCCAGCACCCCTGCCTCTGGGGGACTACCCCACCCCCGCCCAGGAGCAGAGGTGCCATCATCCTGGGGAGATGGCACTGCTTCTCCAGTTCCCCTGTGGGGCCTGTCTCCTCCTCCAGGCTGCTGTACCGCTCCATCGACTCGCACACGGAAGACAAGGGTCCCATCTACAACTACCGCGTGGAGATCTCCATCTTCTTCATCATCTACATCATCATCATTGCCTTCTTCATGATGAACATCTTCGTGGGCTTTGTCATCGTGACCTTCCAGGAGCAGGGGGAGCAGGAGTACAAGAACTGTGAGCTGGACAAGAACCAGGTAGGTTCCTAGGAAGGAGAGGAGTAGGGAGGTGAGGTGGGCAGCAGGGCGCCCTTGAGCAATGACAGCAGCAGCAGCAACTGGGCCCACCCAGAGCAGAGGTGACAGCCAGTGGAGAGACCCATGCCAACACAAAGATCACCCGCCCTGCATCTCCGCCAGGAGCAGAGGGCTCGCTGTCTTCT
>NW_022110173.1:3736315-3737508 GCF_000313985.2 Echinops telfairi
ATCCCGTAGGGTTGTTGTGTTTCGTAATCTGTTTGATGACAAGGAGTTTGAGGTTGAGCTTTTTGGTAACCTGGGGACTTGCTAACGGGAAGAAGCAATGGCATTAAATCCATCTCCACCCCATCTAGACTGATTGAACCACTCATGGGTTCGGATGTCATCACTTTAAGAGTAGACTCAGCTTTCCAACTACCTGGTGGACTTTGCATTGGAAGTAAGACAAGAAATAGGAGAAAAGCAATAGTGTGGATGAGCGATAACTCAGCCCTGGATTCAGTCAGTAGTTAGTATTACAGATGGAGAGGACTGGAAGGAGATATCATCCGTAAGGCCTAGAGATTGAATGTCTAGGCTGAGGGTAAGAAAAGACACTAGAGTGGAGGCCAGGGTCCTGATTTTGTGCAAAGAAATGAACTGGGTCTGTGTTTGACGTCCCAAGAACCTAGTTAGCCTAAGATCTTATGCCTGGTCAGAGAGCTGTGTCTTCTGCCAAGCGAGGCAGAAAGGACAGTCTTCCCTTGTAGATTGATTTAGGACAGGCAAGAAAAACTGAGGAGAGGAGCATCCCAACAAGTGTGTGGCATTGGCTGTAATCAATGTAGACCTGTCGCTCAGTCTGTCAGTAAGTGTTTATCACACGCAAAGTGTCAAGGACAATGGCAGGTGTTCGTGGGTTGAGAGAAAAGAGACAAGGAGACCTGGTATGCAATCTAGGTAAGGATACTTACATAGAAGGGACTCTCTTTAAGGAAGTGATGGAAACTCACGTAGTCTGCCAAGTGGCACCACAGATCCGTCTGTGAGTGAGAGCAGTGGGTTCTTTACCTGACTTCCAGAGCCCCTTAATCCCAGGGTATTGAATTTCATCTACACCCCATCTTTCCCCTCCCAACAGCACCCAGGTAGGTAACTAACCCCACTTTCTCCCCCTCCCCCTCCCATTGTTTCCCTCCAGAGACAGTGTGTGGAGTATGCCCTCAAGGCCCGGCCCCTGCGGAGGTACATCCCCAAGAACCAGCACCAGTACAAAGTGTGGTACGTGGTGAACTCCACCTACTTCGAGTACCTGATGTTTGTCCTCATCCTGCTCAACACCATCTGCTTGGCCATGCAGGTCAGTCCTTGGGAGAGCCCTGGTCCAGCAAAGTCTCCGTGGGGAGAATGCCGGTGACAGGTGGGGGGAGGCGGGGTGC
>NW_022110173.1:3738847-3740972 GCF_000313985.2 Echinops telfairi
TGGAGAACAGGGGAGGTGCGCGCCCCTTGTGCATTCGTGTCCGGAGGCCGTGGGATCTGGAGACGATGTTCGATCGGTGTGTCTTCTGGGAAACCAGCATGTGTGAGAGCCCTCGAGTGCCGGGGGTCTCTGTAAAGTTGTCCCATCCCATCAAAGAAAGAACACCGAACCCTGCTCACCCTCAGTTTTTCAGAGACGGGGATGACGCCTGTGCTCCTGAGCCCGCCGGACTGCCCAGGAGAGGTGGCTCTCCTGCCAGGGGCTGGTTAGAAGGAGGACCTCTGTTTGAGAGGCGCGTCTCCCCAGGGTTGGTCAGAAGGTGGGGAGGGGCTCTCTGCCTGGTTTTTATGGTGTCTCTTCCCCTCCCCCCATCAGCACTACGGCCAGAGCTGCCTGTTCAAAATCGCCATGAACATCCTCAACATGCTCTTCACCGGCCTCTTCACGGTGGAGATGATCTTGAAGCTCATTGCCTTCAAGCCCAAGGTAGGTCTCTGGAAGGGGCTTGAGGATGGGGAGGGGAGGAAGACGGGAAGTCTCGAAGGGAGGAGAGCATAGTTGAGAAACAAACCCCCACTCCCACCTCACCCCAGCAGTGGGGAGCCAAGAACAGATCCAAGCCAGCTCCATGAAACAGACTCTCAGCTCAGGTTCCGCCCCATCGTCCAATGTCCCGGAAGCCAAACTCCTCCCCGAGCCCTGGCTCTCCTTCTAGGAGAAGCAGGTGAGGGGCTTTCCTCCCCTTGACTCACACTGGGTCCCTGGCTCATCCTCCTAGAACATTTTCTACGAGAAACTCTACCCACGGTGTGGCAAACCAAACCTCTCCAGGCCCAACTCCCAGATCCGCTCGTGCCTCTGCGGGGCCCTCTCTCATCTCATCTCATCATCAGCTGGGGAGGAATGTGCTCCGCTCCCGTGTTGTGCATTCAGGAGCTGCCCTGTGGCTTCTAGAAACTGCTTTCGAGGAGCAAGGCAGAGAGCTTTGCAGATGGCTGCTACTCTTCGTGTGCTGGAGGGGGCAAGGAAGCAATGGGCGCTGGGGGGAGTGCAGAGAAAGGAGAAGCACTAACGGAATGAGAGAAAGGACACAGACAGAAGTTGCATTCCCTGGCAATGTGGATGATCTGTGCCCTCTGTCACCAGTGCCGCCGCCATCGTCCTGGGTTAAAGGAGCAGCAGGCAGCAGCAATCAGAGCCTTTCTGCCCTGCGCTCCCTGCAAGCCAGGCTCCCTGGATTCCTAACAGGGGAATCCACTTCTGCAAGAGGGGTTATCAGCAGGCGGAGCCTCCTCAGGTGATGGCGACGCCTTGGGGGGATGGTGGGAAGGAAAGGGTTGATTCTAGCATGGTGGCCTCGCTGACTTTAGACAATGTCTTCGGCTTTCAGAACTTCCTCTCCTCTCCTTTCCGCCTGCTCCCAGATGCAGCACAGGTTCAGGGAAAAGAGGAGTCCCTGGCTTCACTTTCTATTCTTATTCAGAATTGTGCTTGCTCCACAAGTGACTCCTGGGGGAGCTACTGGGACTTGCTCTTTGGCTGTTGAACCTGGGTTAATTGGCACGCTTATCCATCCTCTCTGTCCGGGCGTCCATTCTCTAGTCCGGGTATACTAGAGAAACAAATTCATAAGCACACATATGTGTATAAGAGAGAGTTTTATATAAAGGGTAATTGTACTTTAAGAAAGCATCCCAATTCAGTCCAGTCCAAACCCATAAATCTGATATTAGCCCATATGTCTGATATCAATCTATAAAGTCCTCATGAGACTCATGCAGTGCATGCAATGACACTGAATGCAGGACAATCACAGGCCAGTGGGTGGAAAGTCTTTGGATCCATTGGCGGTGTAAGCATCTCAGCGCTGGCAGGGGTCTCCACAAGGCTTCTCCAGCTTCCAGAGCTGCACCAGGGTAGGTCCATGTGGCTTCTCCTCAGGGATGCCTCTCAGGGAGTCAGCCTTGTCAGTAGAGTGTCTCCAAGGGAGTGTACAGAGAGAGAGAGAGATGTCTCCCACCTCTAAGGAGGAAAAACAGGAACTCCCAGAATCCTTAGGGGAAGGCCATGCCCACACAGAGGCCTCATTGGCTAGATCCTGATTGACAGCCTAGACTCCACCCCT
>NW_022110173.1:3742311-3744013 GCF_000313985.2 Echinops telfairi
CTCGTCTCCTCTGGTAAGGGGTTACATTGTAACCTAACTCCATCCGCCATCATTGACTTCACAGTGCCCTCTGTCTGATGGCAGGGCTGTTCCGGTTCCTGGATTCACCAGAGGCTTAATCCCTGTGGAGACCCTGCAAATGGATGCTGGGTTTCCACCCTTGTCTGTAGCCTTCAGTTTAGACAATATTCTTGCCAGTGCTAGAGCAGGAGACCCCTGGAGGAGATCACCCAGTGATGATACAAGTGGTCTTCCACCCCCACCCACCCCAGAGCAGCAGACGTGCTCTCTCTCCTTCAAAGCCCAGTCCCACGGAAAAGCATAGATCGTTGTCCTCTCTTAAAGATTCCTACGGAACTGCCCTGGTCACCTTCTGCAGGGATCACATCTCTCTACCTATGCTGATACCATTCCAAGTTGCTTGACCCAGGAGTATTGGCAGACTCACCACCCACGGCAGCAGGTCCGGGCTAAGCGGGGAACTTGGGACACTGCTGAGTTGGGCTTCAGTCTCAGATGACAGCCTCTCAGTAGGAGAACAGGCACTGTCTAATTTCATGAGACATATGGTTTAAATATTTCAGAGCCTTGAGTCATTCCACAATTGACTCAGCTGTGTTTCTGATGCTGTCTGATGCAGCCTGTAGAGCCCTGCGGTGGCCCCTCACAGTCGTGACTCATGAGCACGGGAGAGGTGTTGGTCAAAGCTACCCTAGGAAGCACATGAAACTGACACCTGTAGGGGCTTGTCCTGCAGGACACTCTACCTAAATCTCGAAGCTCCTGCAACAGCCCAGCTCCTGGCAAGCAACTAGTCGTGACGGTTTAAGTCCTAAACTGCCCCCGAGTTCCCTTAATCCCTGGCTTTCTTTTGTGAGAATACTGGGTGAAAGTAGAAAGACTTTGGGCATCAGAGAATAGAGCCATCCTGTATGTGGGTGCATTCACCACCCCCCAGGGTCATGTAAAGAGAAAGGAAAATGGTTCCAAACTACGAATAGCCTAAAGGACTTCTGGTGATCAAGAGGTACAGTTCATTGGCTCTGATTGGCCAAGGAAGGCTGGCTAGATGGGCAGGGCATTTCAGAGAATCGGGCTCCCTGGATTCTCATTGGGAAGTGGCCTTCGCTGCTACAAGTCATCCAGGCTGTTCCACCCAAAACGGTGCTGTACATGCACAGTCAAAAGAAACCCTTTGTGGCTCTGTGCCTCTTCACAGCCGTTGCTGCATTTGAACTCATTGTTGCAGCCACTGCGTCAACCCATCCTGTTTGGGACTTCATTCTTTTGGGATGACCCTCTGCTTTACTAAGAATGATGTGCTTTTCCAAGGACTCGTACCTCCTGATCATAACAGGTCTTCAAGTGAGTGAGTCTCTCCAGTCTCATGTCTAAGGAGCACCATTCCAAAATATTTCAGAAAACCAGACCAGAAGCGACTTGAAGCTGTGGTAGAAATAGCTAGTGGGGCCTGGCATAAGAACCTGTGGCTTTTTCACAGTGATCACCAGGGTCAATTTGCTATTGTGCAACAATTTTCTTTTTTTCCATTTTTTTCTTTGGGTTATTTTTTTTTCCTTAATTGAGCTTGCATTTCTAAGCATTAGCTGTAAAAAGACAGGCAGCAAGGATATGGAAGATTGACCTTAATCATAGCCATGAAGAAGTTATCACTGCTTGATTTATTGTATTTGCTTTCTCT
>NW_022110173.1:3744263-3746506 GCF_000313985.2 Echinops telfairi
CATACAATGGGGCTGATATAAATCAGCTTAGAGAAACTCCCCCAAGCAAAAACCTCAGGTGTCTATGGTGGTGGTTTGAAAAAAGTGGAACAGATCGTGGTTGTATAGACTTGAACGACTGGCAGCAAGACAGGAAATTCATTCCCTAGAAGTTGGAAGAATAATTGAGAGATATCTCAATGCCACCTGGGTTCTACAAGCTGGTCAGCATTAAAGAAGGGAAAAAAAGATCGGAATGGTCTGCGGGTAAACAAATAGCTCAATTGTCCTCTTATTATGAACTGAATTTTATTGGCAAAGATAGAAAATAACAATTTAAGATACCCTTAACAGTCGGCATTAAAAAATATTCAATGCCTAAGAATAAATCTAGCCCAAACTATGTGAGATCCCTACAGAGAAAACTATAAAATGTTATAGAGAAGAATTAAAGAAAACCTAATAAATGGAGAGATGTATAATGTTCATGAATTAGAATACTTGCTATTACAGAGCTATTTCTTTTCAAGCCCACCCATAGATTGAACCCCCAAGGTGAGGAGGGCAACAGAGGGGAGCCACACAACTAACCTTTCATGATCAATAAAATGACCCTGGGTGGTCTCAAGATCTCAGGACATTACGCACCCTGGATCGGGATGGGAGGGGTGGAGCGTGGAGAACAGCAAGAACCTAGCACAAGAAGCAATGCCAATCCCCACTACTCTGCTGCCCGCTAGAGGGGGTTTCAGTGCCAGATGGAATGTCAGCTGCCAGGAATCTGCTACTGATGGTATCCTAGCAAGGGTGGTGAGGGGAGGGAGAGTTACAGGAGGGCCTGCAGGGTTCCCCTCTTCAGTGGAAGTGGTCTTCCCAAGGAGGGAAACCCTTACCCCGAAGGGAAATTTCCCAACTACTCTCTTCCCTGTCTTCTACGTGCATCGTGGCATGGTGACGTTAGGACAGCTAGCCTTACCCCTTGGCTGGAGACCTCGTTCTTGGGCTGCTGCTCACTCAGGAAGGAGCCAGCACTCACTTCCTCATCATCATCCTTCTTGTCCAGGACCCAAAGAGGAGGAATCTGGGTGAGATTTGACACCCAGTGGCTCTCTGTGATCAGACATTGGACCTTTCCTTTTGGCCTTCTCCCAGCCTGAGAACAGTCCTGAGAGAGGAGGGGACCAAGTGCAAACCCTGCCTGACCCATCTTGCCCCCGCTTTCTGCAATGGCAGCAACCGATGCCGCCAGGCTCCCTTTCATGTTGCAGGACACATCGCGACCAAAGGCATTTCAAGCCTCCAGGATGAAGTGGAGCAGAGGGGGCAACACCATCCCTACCACTTTCCAAATTAATGACAATGTTCCACGTCTGGGTCGACTGAGCCCTGGAATGCAGCTGGTACAACTGAGTGCTTTCGTTTCATCTATTTTAATTAGCTCAGACTTAAATAGCCACCGTGGCTAGTGGTTGAGCTGATTCCAAGTCATGGTGACCCCGTGAGTCTCAGAGTGGACCCTGCTGCTGCCTCCCGGCCTGCCCGGGGTCCAGGAGCCTCCGCGGTCTCTAGCTGCCTTGTCTTCGTCAGCACCGCTGCTCTGGCTTCAGTGAAACCAGTCCATTCACTGAGCCCTTTCTCCAGCTAGGACTTTTCTGCTGGGCTCCCACGGGGGTGGCGCCCCTGGCAGTGTAAGACGGTCTGTTGCCCTGGGGTCTCCAGTCTCAGGGGGTTTCGCTTGCCTTTGTTGGTCTTCCCATTCACCTCTCGATTTCTCCAGGCCTTGACAGGGGCAAGTGGTGAGACCCTTCCCTGCAGATCCTTTCCCCCTCGGTTCCTGAACTGATCCAAACGAAGGGAGGCAGTGCTGTCGTAGCTTCCCCCTCCCCAGGTACGACCTGGAACTGTAGACCCGATCATGTGCCGGTGGGGGGCCCTGGCCTACTCTTCCTCTTAAGTCCGTTGGACTTGTGACTGGGTGTCTTGAGCATTTGGGTGCCCCAGTAAAGGTGATACCTGAGAACCCTAGTCCCTTGCCTAGCTCTTACCTGGCCCTTACCCTAGCAGTGCAGACTAGATTCCGATCGCTGGACAGGGACGTACCACTCTCCCTAATAACCTCAAAAGTACTTCCAAAGTAGGGGCCAGCCTTCCCACCGTGTCATTTCCCCGGCTCTTGCTCTGCCTGCAGCTTCACCCTGCCAATTGACTTCTCCTGCCAAGCCCTGGGCCTGGTCAGAAGTCAGCTAAGTTATCTGCCGGTGTGA
>NW_022110173.1:3747299-3748940 GCF_000313985.2 Echinops telfairi
ACTTCTTCCCTCCGTACCATTGGTTCTTGATCACTTGCTACCTCTTGAAATGGTTGGACATTAACCAATTATTTTTGGCTGTAATGACCCCCCCACCCCCGTATGCCTACCTTCGACTTCATCTTCTTTAGCTTTATTTCAACTGTACCTCGGGCTCTAACTGCCGGTTGCCAATAATCGCCCTTCTCTGACACAAGCAATCTAAACTTGTATATATGCATAATGCAAATCATTTTCCTCAGCCTTCATTTTCTACCAAATCAGACTTCATGATATGTCTTGACTTGGTTATCCATTGCCCCAAGATCTCAATTACAGAGCAGATTCTGGTCGATTGAGAACCCAGAAGCCTAGGTCCCACCTCAGCTTCTGCAAGCGCTTGCCCTCACCTGGTCTCAATTCCTCTGAGAAATAGGAGGACGGGCTTAACAGATGATGGTGAGACTGAATGAGATCATGTCTAAGAAGCAACTAAGGGCTCTAGGTAAAATGCCACCCAGATGAACCATGGCAGGATGTCTAAGTCTGGGGAGATTGAAGGAGCGTCCACTCCTGCCTTATCCTGCCCTTCTTGTCCATGACCATTTCTCAAATGGATCTTGTTGCAATTCTGGTGTTCCGTCTTCTCTCACCCCGAGCTCATTCATTCTAGCCTTCAACCGGTTCCTGTCTAACACCGCCATTTAATGTCAAGGCTCATTTGAATGCATCCTTGAAGTTGGACTGCATCAGACACAGAATAAACCATGCTGTACTAATGTCTAAAACTATCATTCCGCCTTTGCTGTAGCCAAGGCAACCCATTCCTGGGCTTTACAAGGTGTTAGCTCAGTTATTCACTATTTCCACTCTTTTCCTTTATCTCCCAAGCCTTCTCATCCTTCATATGAGTGATTTCAGTAACCCTTTCCCTGTGTGGGTGGCTAGGGTTTTGTTGGAGGCTGAAATTCACCGACAACCCAACAGATATCTTATTGTGCACAGAGGTACTGGAGTGTCTGCTGGGTAGAGAGAACACAGCAGGGAGTACACGTGCTCTGTGTTCCACTGGCCTGTCAACCGGGCCTGCCAGTGTACCTTTTAGAAAATGGACCTTCCTGACTTTGGCCCATTCCTGAAGTAGGAGCCCCTACTTCATCATTGCATTAATCACTGGAAAGGGTGCTCTTCTGCCTCATACTAATACTCCTGCTTAAGGAACAATCGATGAACACATTAACCAACGTTGCCCCAATCCCCACACACCAGATTAAGTGTCATTAAGCAACAAAGTCATAAGCAAGGAAGGAAGGTACACACCGTGTATTAAGTGGCTTTGAGGAACCAGGCAATGGGTTTGATATTTTACGTCATTATCTCATTCAATTAATACCATGAGTGTTATAGTCTCCCATTTTCTACCTGAGGAAACTGCAGAATGGCTAAGTCATGTGTTCAGGATAATAGAACTGGCTGTTTTGTTTCCTTTTAAGAAAACATTTGCATAAGGGGTCTTTAAAATGTTCACGAAAAAAAATGCATTATCTTATCATTCCGTCTTTCCACTAATTCCTTAAACCCTCCTTGGGTGGCACGTACTCTGTGCCCTTCACTTTTACCAGTACCTTAACTGCATTAATTCGTTTAATCATCCTAATGACC
>NW_022110173.1:3751838-3761164 GCF_000313985.2 Echinops telfairi
GATAAGGTTGTTTTGTAAAAAAAATTTAAATACATAGCTTTGAAAAAAATTCCAGATTTTTTAGGGTCACCCCTCGTATCTGCATATTCATGCATACACATGTTTGCAATGGGCAGACTTACAAATAGCAGGAACAACATTGGATTGTTGAATCCCTGGAAGGCAGTAACTTTCTATAAACATTTCTGTCCACTCAACTTTGACTCTCCCTGTGTCTTCCCCGTGGTAGGTAGGCAAACATTTCATAGACGAATGGACAAGAATGAGAGCCCTAATATTAAGGTCAGAAAGCACCCTTCAGGTCCCTGATCTCCCCTCAGGAGTCTTCACACAGCACTGACAGGGGTTTGTGGCCTTGGAGTAAACACTGTCTGCCATAGAGGATTCTTGAGATGGAGCCAGCTCTGTTGAGAATCTTTCTTAATACTGAATTGACACATGCCTTCTGCAGCTTCCTCTTCTCGGCACTCTTTTTCCTGTCGTTTGTGGCTGTGGAGCGTCCCTGAGTATCTTCAGGGTGTTTGTCCCCTGCTCGTGGCAGGGCTGAGGAGAAGCGGGCACGGCGCCATCTTTACAGGGCTCGCAGTGTGGTGCGTGAGACAGGAGGAAGCCAACAGACAAAGAGGTTGGGGAATGGAATAAGTGCTACAGTGGGAATAGCAGGCTACCGGGAGACGGAGGGATAGGGAAGTGGGCCCTATTTCAGAGTCACACCGGTTACACTGCACCTGGGGGGTTGAAAAGATCCAGAAGAAGCATGCTTGAGACGGTGGAAGAACCACGGACCTAAGTCAGGGGTGAGCTCAGGAACTGAGAGAAGCAAGTGAGTGGGGAGAGGGGATGAGGTTCCCTAGTATGCAGGCTACCTGAGGCGAAGCAGATGTGAGGGAGGGGAAGAAGGAATCAAGAATCGCCCAGAGGCTCCTGGCTTGTCCTAGGTGTTAGGGATGGTGGTGCCATTGGGTGAAATAGAGAAGACTGGGAGAAACCAGTTTAAAGTGGGCTTTGGGGGGCAGGATAAAAAAGTGTCGCAGGAGACAGTGCCATCTGGAATCCAGACAAGCAGTCTGGACTGAAGATTTCATCTCAGAAACCAGCACCGCGTCCTTGGTTCTAGAGATGGAAACTCCAAGAGGGCTAGTCCGTAACCTCCGTGTTCCGGAGAGGGGAGGCTGGAGAAGGCCTGGGCTGGGAGGTGAGCTGGAAGAGAAGACTGAGAAGAAGCAGGGTCTGGAGGGTGAGAGTCAGAAAGGCTAAGGCGAGGGGTGAAGACGATGGCATTGCTGACATCCAAGTCTGAGCGAGTTCAGGCGGCCGTAGAGAAAGAAGGAAACTGTCCTTCAAAGCTTCTAGAAACGGAGGGAGGTCAGTCAGTCCAGAATCCTGCCCTGCTGTCCAGAGGTAAGGGTTTCTTGAATGGGTGGTATCTCACTCCCACACGTCCTCATTTGATGAGCATTACCAAACTCCCAGTAATGCTGCTTCTCCTTCTGCAGTAGAATATCTTGCCTCGGAGGAGCTCAAAGACAGAGGGGTTCCAAGAGCTCACTGGCCATGTCTTCAAAGAAGCCCTCCTTTCCCCTGCTCTACAGGATTGAACTACACAGGCTCTCATCTTTGCCTGAAGGGAGATGCTAAGACAGACCTTCCGGACTACACGTCAATGATGGGATTCCTGAATATGAAAAATATATGGCCAGGGTAGTGAAGTATTCCTCTCTGCTCCCCAGGAATTAAGTCAGGGGCAAGCTTTTTCCTACAGTCATCTTCTTCCCTTCACGGTTCCTCCTCCCACCCCACCCCAACTCCTCCTCCACCACTTCACCTCCACTCAGCCCAGACAATAGGCAAGGCCATCCTAAGGCCCACACCGTCTGGGCTGCTCAGTTCTCCAGTCCTGGTGGTGAGTCTTCTGTAGGGCCCCAGGGCAGGTCTTTGAAGGTCAGTGGCTGTTTTAACCAAGTGGGTACAGCCCGGCCACCAGCTCTTAGTGCCCTTTTCTGATCAGAGGGTTGCTCATCCCCCATGCAGTCCTTAAATATGTACAGGGAATGTTGGGAAATCTTTTCCAGGAATCTGGGTCTTGATCACTGCTCTTTGGTAAGCCCGGCTCTTTAGGAACCCAGCCAACGACAGCCCAAGCTGTTGACTGAAGAAAGAGGCACTAGCAGTCTAGTGGGGGGCAAAGACTTAGGAACTGAGCTGAAAGGGTTCAGTTATGATTGAGCCACATTCAAGAGTCAGGACTGTTGCTTCGTTGTTTGCGTTCTCTTTCTCGCCTGCCCTTTTGTTACTTCTCCTGGGCCAGGTGCAGGAAGAAGCCTCCTAGTTTTGAACACTACCACCAGATTCCTTACCCCACAGTGCAGCATCAGCAGCTCCAGGGTTCCCATTCTCCAGAGAGGCCTTTACATGCTGACCACGGGAAACTTCCCAGCCCTTATCTCCCCTCAGTTTCTGGCCCATGCCCTGGATTTTATTACAATGGACCACCACTTTTCATCTTTCCCATGTAATGAGTGATAAAATATACCCTCAACGTCTATTCCTTCCTTTCAGGAACCTTAGTGGCATAGTGGGTTACTCACTTGGCTCCTAACCCCAAGGTCATCAGTATGAAACCATCCAATGCCCTGAGAGAGAAAGACGAGGCTTCCTACTCCTGTAGAGTTACAGTCTCTGAGCCCCACAGGGGCAGTTCTGCCCTGTCCTAGAGGGTGGCCAGGAGTCAGTGTTGACTCAGTGGCAGTGAGTGTGGTTTTGTCGGTTTATACCATCCTTTCAGGGGACTCTGGTGGTGCAGCAGTTAAGCACTTGCTTAGTAGCCCAAACCTTGGCAGGTCTAACTCACCAAGTAACTGTGAGAGAAAGGCCCGGCGATTACTCCTGAGAAGATTGTGGCCTAAGAAACGCTTGGCCTCTGTCTCTGGAGTCAAAAATCACCTTTGCCTCACCCTCCCGCAAGATCCTTCCTGATCGGCCCAGCCACAAAGGGTCTCCAGAGCTCTTTCCTCCCTCTGCTGACACTCAGTGCTCTGGATGTGAAACCCTTAACCTTCCCACAAGACTGGACAGTCTTTGTGCAAGACTGTCTCTTGTCCATCTTTAAGGGGAAAAAGCCAAACCCGTTGCTGTCAAGTCAATTCCTATGCATGGCACCCCGTGTGTGGCAAAGTGGAACGGAGCCCCGTTGGGGATTTTTCATGGCTGAGCTTTTTTACAGGAGAATCAGTAGGCCTTTCTTTGGCAGGGGGGCAGGGTAGTGGGGGTGGGGCTCTCCATCTGGGCTTGAACCTTCAACTTTTCAGTCAGCAGTTGAGAAGAGTAACCATTCAACCACCTGGGGACTCATCACCCTCATATCTCTCCAAGTGCCAAAGCAGGACCCTTGTCACTCCCCTGTCCTGAGCCTGTGCACTGTCCCAGCCACTCCACGACAAGCTTTAACACCCTAGAAGAAAGCCCCATTGTCCCACCCCCAAGGTAACCACTGCTGGGCCACTGGAGGGAAACCGGATGGCATGTGAAGGAAGTGGCTTCGGACATCCACTGTAGCCATCACCTGGGGCCACCCTGGGCAGGACCTCCATTCCATGGTCACATGCTCCTGTTGGGATGCTTTGTCACCAATTCCAACTCAGATCAACCTCATGTAATAGAGGAGACCTACCTCCAAGGTTTTCTCACCTGCTATCTTTCTACAAGCTGATCTCTAGATCTTTCTCCTGCAGAGCCACTTGGCTGCAGGGTGCGGCCAAGTATTTAACTCCAGGGCCACTACGGCTCCTTTCCGGGTGGCGCACAGATTAAGGAGACCCTGGCTGAGCTGTCATTAGACAGGCTTCTTTAGCAGAGGACTTACTTACATGTGTGATGTGCACTGAACCTTCCCCAGATCAGGCTTCCTGAGGCTAGGCCTCCTGTCTTCCAGTTGGCTTGCTGATGTTCTTGTGTTGGCCCTTGGCCATGCCAATTCACACCTCCCAGCACCCCCGGTCCACAGCACGGCCCGTCTGTGCTGACAGGAGGGATACCTTGTTTGGGGAATGCACAGTGGACACTAAGACTCAGCTTCTCTTCAGGTACTGATGATTAGCCAGGGTTCTCCTGTAGAACACTCTAGAGACAATGACCATCAAAAATGTGAACTACCTGGGCGATGTAAGATTTCCATGTCCTACACCCATCTGGGCGATTAATTTGGCCTTAAAAATCTCAAGACGGAGCAATAATCTTTCCTCATTAAAAACTGTATGGCAACTTCGCCATGCTTCTAGGCTAGTGATTTTTTGCAACAGCCACTTGGTAAACGCCTCATTCATTTCTGAAATGAAAACCATAGGAAACCTATATGTATGTGTGCACAGAACTTCCATCTAGCCCCATGATGTCAAAAATAAAACAAAACAGAAAAGTCAGTATAATCCTTCCACTTACCTCATTGGCATTGAGCTGAGGCCTGCTCCACATGACCCCAGAGGACAGGGTAGCAGAACCCCTGTGTTTTCCCGAGACTGTAAATCTCTTTTGAAGGTGGAGAGCCTCATCTTTCTCCCATGGATTGGGTGGCAGTTTTGAATTGCTGACCTCGCGACCAGTAGCCCAATCTGTACCCCATGATGCCATCACTGCCAACAAGTCAATGAGACTTACAGCAGCCCTGCACTTGATCTTATCTAAAAGGCCGACAAGTAACCATAGCAACCCCGGACCACAGAGAAGAACTGCCCCTGTGGATTTCTGAGACTCTAACTCTTTATGGGAGTAAAAAGCCTCATCTCTCTCCCATGGGATGGCTGGTGGTTTCAAACTGCTGACCTTGCAGTTCAAAGCCCAACATGTAACCTACTATGCCACCAGTCAACCCATTAACCCCTTAGCTAATTGTCCCTAGTCATAGGGACAATTTGAGCTCTTAGAAGTAAGATTTAAAGTCATTCCACACTAAAGTAGTTGGAGATGAAATTGCAGAGATGTGAGGGACCCTAATATAAAATTTAGTGTTACGGGTAAGTGACCGACAAGACTGATTTCAATGTGTTCGCCCAGCTGGACGTCCCTGTGACTGTCAAAAGTCACACAGGACACACAGATCATTCTTTCCTGGGCACAACTGTACCCCCGGCATGGCAGGGCACTTATGTCCTTGGCCGCACCCACTCAATGCCATCGCAATGCTTCTGCGCAGTTGTCGAATGCCCTCACCGGGCCGTGCCAGTCCCTGCATGGAGAGCACAGTCCCGGGTGGAGCAAAGGGGTCAGCCCTTGACTTCTGGCTGAGATGTTGGAGCTTCAAACAGCCCCCCACCCCCATCTTCTTCTGAAAGGTGTGAGCTGACTGCTAACTGTGAGGTCAGCAGTTCAAAATGGCCAGCAGTTCCCTGGAAGAAAGATGAGGCTTTCGAATATTTTCAAAATTGGTGTATGGATTGTTATAACAATCTCTGTAAGAGCCCCCAATAAAATGATTTCGAAATAAAAACTGCCCATGTGAGTTATCAGAAACTCACATGGGGCAGTTCTGCTCTGCCTGGTGGGGTTGCCATGAGTCAGAATTGACTCGATGGCAGTGAGTTTTAAAAGCCCCAAAGCCCATACTCTGTGTGCATTTCATTTTCCACAGCCTTTTTAAGCCCTGCCCTATGTGTCCAGGCGCAGTGGTTACGAGTCGGGCTTCCAGCCACAAGGTCCACAGTTGGAAACTGCCAGCCGCTCCGCAGGAGAAAGACGAGGCTCTCTAACTTTCATCAAGAGTTCCCGTCTCGGAAACTCACAGGGGCAATTCTGCCCTGTGCCGTAGGGTGGCTCGGAGTCAGACTGCACTCCGTGGCTGAGAGTTTGGGATTCTTTTTTCCGTTTCCAATGTGCCCACACTAGTGAGATCCCTCATACCTCAGTGCATATGCCACATGCGAGGAGCCTGGGTGGCCCAGTGGTAAAGCTGGTGAGTTAAAGCACTTGGTTGCTAACCAAAAGGTCGGTAGTTCAAACTCACCAGCCACCCTGTAGGCAAAAAGACCAGGCAGGTGTCAGTGTTGGAAACGGTCCGAGCTGTTCCCCTCTGCCCTCCAGGATCACTGTGAGTCATGGGCATGAAGCACAGCATGAACCAACAGCAATCCGCCGGCCAAAAGGCACAGGAAAGGGAATGAGAAAAAGGCGAGGCAGTCAGTGGTGCGAGGCCCGCCCCTCTGCCCTCCAGCGTGCGATGGCAAGAGGGAGGAGTGTGCTGTGTGGGGCCAAGCAGCCGCCTGCTCGGTGCGTTGGCAGGACCCTGATTATTATTTATTTGCAGCCTGCCCCCGGGGTACCTGATGTGGCACAGCGCAGGCAGACAAGCACAAATGAACTTGGCTGGGGAGGGGCCTCCCCACCACCGCTCTTGCACCCAGGGATTTGCATATTGTTGCAACATTGTGACAGGTTTCTTTCCTGCCTGGCGCTTGAGAGCTTTAAAGTCGCTATGATGGATAAAAAATAATTACATGACTTGCATAAAGCCTTCGTGTGGGAAGGGTAGTATTAGCTATTACATTTAATTATTTAATGTGGAAAATTATTCACGCTGGGTAAAAGCTCGACACTGTGGTTCCCTTTCTTCCTCCCTGCCACTGGGAAGGAAATGGGAATATGCAGATGGAGGATATCAGATAGAGGAGAGCACTCCCCAGCCCTGGCTCCAGCTGGTCCGTATTAGGGGAGGGAAGGCCTTCCACAGTGCTGGAGGCTGCCGGGAAGGGCGACATCGAGCGGGCAAGGCAGAGGGCAGGTAGTCTCTCAGTGGGCGCAGGACAGCAGCAGTGACACCAGTAACCATCGCAGCAGCCACAGCCCTGCAGCTCTTGTTCCCAGGCGGGCTCTGTAGGAGCTCCCTGAGTACTCACTCAACAAATCCTCATGAGGAGTCCCTGGGCTGCTGGGACTGCTAACTTTTGAAAGGTGGGCAGTACGAGTCCACCCCGAGGTACCTCGGCAGAAAGGCCTGGTGATCTGCTTCTGAAGGATTCGCCATGGAGACCCCAAAGGAGGACGGTCCGACTCTGGCAGGAGCCAGCGCCAATTCAAAGGCACCTGGTTTCATCCGACGCAAGCTGAGGAGGGTGGGGAGTCTCCTGAGCCCTGTTGGCAGACACGGTGACCGCACACACCCAGGCCCATCTCTGGAAGCGAAAGCAACAGGTCATGGCACTCACACCTGGCTCACCGAAGCGGACATGGTCACTGGCTCTGCTGACCTTGTGGGTCACCCCTGCCCCACCTGGAAGGAGGGACCCCCGTTTGATGAGGAAGATGATTAGGGGACGGGGTAAGAGGAAGGGGGGTTGCTCAGTGAGGCCATTGAAGCGGTTCTAAATTTGTCAGGTTTAGGGGAGCGCTCTTTTGGACCTGGGTCTGCTGGGTGGGAGGTGGGCAAGTGAAGGTTACCTTCCTCAAGCCAAGGGGTGGAGCTGCCCCTCCCAGTTCTGCCGACTCCTAAGGTTGCCTCACAGGAACCAGGCACTGCCATCGAGCCGGTTCCGACTCTCGGCGGCCCTATCTAGGATTTCCAAGAGCGTATGTCTTCACGGGAGCAGACAGCCTCATCCTCCACGTTTTCGGGGTGTTGGGAACAATGATGGCGTAGTTAGCAGAGCCCCAGAGCTAACTATTCTCTACTTTGCCTTCTGCTCGGAAGCGCTCAGTCAAGTTCACGTTAACGTAAAGCTTCCCACATGGACTGCGACGTGTCTGGCCCAGTCTGGCCCTGCTCCGGGATGCATCCATTTCACATTCCGGTCCGGAGGAATCCTTTGCAGAAATTGGCTCATTGATTCCTGCATTAGTACCCGAAGCAGTTACTGGAATCCCACAACCTGCCAGGTGGAAACTGGGGTGGGAAAAGAACCTCCTGAGGCCCCCAAAGAAGCTCAGCGTGTAACTGTGTATTGGTCTGCTCCCCGTGCAATTCCAGAGGCTGGGAGAGGCTGATTCGTCTCCGTAGGCCCGGCCTTGCCGAATCCCAAACACCTAGCAAGGGTGGTGAGTCGTAAGGTGAATAAATGAATGAGCGCGGAGATGAATGAAGGCCTAAGTGAGGCCTTCCTAGTGTGGGTGTCCCCATGTGATGCAAACAAGTGAATATGGTGAGCTGGGAAACTGAAGAGTAGAGGTTCAGATCCATCCAGAGGCACCTGGTGGGGAGAAGGGGGAGGAACTCCGATGGATCGCAGGGGGTTGTCATGAGTCGGAAACGATTGATGGTCAGCTGACAACTTTTTAGCCAACTTCCAAAATGAAGGAGGCTTGGTGGCAGAGTCGTTCCTCGCTAGGCTGTTGACTTCAAGGTCGGCAGTTCAAAACTACCTGCCGATATCCATAGAAGAAAGACGGGCTTTCTACTCCCGCAAAGAGTGACAGTCTCAGAAACCCACAGGGGCACCTCTACCCTGTGCCGTAGGGTCACCGTGAGATGGCATCGGCTTGATGGAAGTAAGTTTGGCTTTGAGTTTTTGAGTCTAAACGGTAGAAGGAGTGGAGCTGGAAGTGTACGGATAAAGGAGGGCAGCTGTGCCCAAATCCTGTCACCACCGCCCACATCAGGCCTCCTCCTGGGGAGCCAGAGTGGGTGTGCTCAGAGCCACCAGCCCCGCCTGCCCCTGCCCTTAGGCCTTCGGTCCAGAGCTGTCAGTGCAGCGTGAGCCTTGAGGGCCTTCTGAATGAACACATCACAGGGTAGGAGCTGACAGAACACTCAGAAACCCTCCCTCCCTCTCAGGCTGCCAGCGCCCCGCCAGCAGCTGTCTGCTCCTTATGCCTTCTCCATTAGACGCCACTAATTTCTGTGATTACTGTTATGTCTAAATGGCATCCTCATGTAATGCAATTTATATTATCTCTGCTTGGTGTCAGTTGCCATTGTGTTCCATGATCTTCCATGGGATCCACTCCCGACAGACTCATGAGGAGAGACATGGCCTCAGCTGCTGCCGGCTGGATCCATCGCTCGTGGTATTCCCCCATGTCACTCGGTTTTCAACCTGGGCCCCGGCAAGACCCAGGTTCCAGGAATTTGACACACACACAAACACACACACACACACACCATCACCATCACCATCACCACCATCAGCAACTTCTCCCAGCCGCCCACTTCAAATGTTCTCTCAAATGCTTGTTGACTCAAGCCCGGGGCTCTTGCTCTCTATCAGGGACCCTTTTCTGTAGGTAAGAAAAGCGAGCTTGCCCACACCCTCCTTCCTTAGGCCCGGCCTCCACCGGGTGGCTCGGCTGCTTCCTTAAAGCTCACAGGTCTCAGGGTCAGTGGCGGACACTGCATCCGTGCTCTG
>NW_022110173.1:3761264-3779872 GCF_000313985.2 Echinops telfairi
TGACACAAACACACACACACACACACACACACACACACACACACACACACCATCACCATCACCATCACCACCATCAGCAACTTCTCCCAGCCGCCCACTTCAAATGGTCTCTCAAATGCTTGTTGACTCAAGCCCAGGGCTCTTGCTCTCTATCAGGGACCCTTTTCTGTAGGTAAGAAAAGCGAGCTTGCCCACACCTTCCTTCCTTAGGCCCGGCCTCCACCGGGTGGCTCGGCTGCTTCCTTAAAGCTCACAGGTCTCAGGGTCAGTGGTGGACACTGCGTCCGTGCTCTGTGCAGAGCTGTCACCGCGTTCAGTGCTTCTTCCAGGCTGTCTCATCTCTTCACTCTGACCCTGTGGCCATCTCTTTGGGGAAACAGGCACGGAGTGGTTAAGCGTTTGGCTTAAGCACCCAAGTGGCTGAGGCAGGATTCGAACCCAGAGAGTGTATGCCCCCAGAGGTCACCCTCTGAAAGGACTGCCTCTGGCTGCTTGGAATGTCACCAGCGGCAGTGGTGACATGGGTCACAGGAAGTCCCAAAGAGGGGAAAACTCAAAATGTGTTTGAAAGGCATCGCCCGGTGCATTTGCAGCGAGCGAGTTTCCAGTCCCGGTCCTGATTTGCCAGAGCAAATCTCAGCCCGGTGAGCTCGCTCAGCGGCATTCAGGAGAAGGCGCTGACCAAGCACAGGCAGCAGCAAGGGCTGCCAATCGCTGTCGAGGAGCCTGGGCCCTCCCCAAGGGGACAAGAGGAGAGCCCAGCTCCCTGAGCGATCCCCAGAGGCCTGAAACGCGAAACGGGAATGCTGCTAAGTCTAGAGAATAGAAGGGTGTGGAGGGAAATGGCGTCCTGCCCCCTTCAAAAAACCAAGACTACACCCCACGGGCCCTGCTAAGTGCCCCGCCCGGCTGGGCTCTGAGGACTTGGACATAAAGAGGTTTGGTTCCTCACTTCAGGGAGAGCCAGGAAAGCCCTTTCCCCAACCCCCTCCCCCCAACCCCACCCCCACCTGCACCTGGGACTCAAGTCACCAGAGAAATAAGGGAGGGGTGATGGGTACCATTAACTGAACATCCAGGAGGAAACGTCTCCGCTTTCTGCCCCGACTCCTTCTTCCATCCCCCCTCCAACCACCACTACCCGGCAGAGTCCTCTGGCCAGTGGTTTCCAGAGAGTTATAGGGGAGGCTCTCAGTGTGCTGGGGGGTGGGGCGTAGAAGAAAATGAGTTGCCCCCACAAGTGGCCAGGTGTCTCCCTCGGACATCCTGTTGAGTAACATGGGGGCTCTGGGGCTTGTTCTGGAGGGGCTGGGGAAAGGGTGGGGGTGGAAGTGTGGGGTGATGAAGTGAAAGGAGCCCTGACACTGGGTCTGATACATCTTCAAGGTCCTGGCTTGGAGGGCTGAGGGGTGGGACAGGGTGGGCCGGGCATGGTGAAAAGCTGCCTGCCTCTTAAAGGGATCCTGTCACCCACCACCTGCTCCCTCATCTCCCCCCCCCCATTGTTCAGCTCTGTGAACCCTTCCTCTGGGCCACTCCCCAGCACCCCACGAGGGAGTGTACCACCGAGGTGCTGGGCTACAAATGGTTGGCTTCTGCCGCCTGTGGAGGCCCTGGCTCTGAGCTTGCTCGGGAGACACAGAGGAGTGGAGGCATGATGGAGAAGCCTCCAGTTGCATGGCCTGGGGAGGGGGAGGCACAGGCACCAAGCCAGCCCGCTGGAGCTGAGGGCTGGGACAGGCCTCTGGCAGGAGATGTTCAGTGGCCTGTGTCTCTCTTGCATCTGAGCATGCACAGGAAACTCAAGAGAAACCGTGACCATGAGCCAGTGAGGCCCAGCCAGGTGGACAGATTGACAGGGTCCCTTTAAGTAGAAGCCCTGCAGCCAGGTCGGCCAGTTGGTCAGTCGGTGGGTGCACAACTCCTTGGAATTAACCCGAGTGTTTCTCTGGTTTGCACATGTTGCCTCTGCCCTGCACGCTGCCTTTCTTCCTCTCCCTTCCCTCCTTTCCAGCCGGCTGGCGGACCGGGCCAGCTGACCCCTTTGTTTCAGGTCCCTCTGGAGATGAAAGGATTCCAGCGAGCCCTCTTTTCGGAAGCACCGAGACACACACACCCCCTTTCCTCTCTGTCCTCCTGTCCCCAAACCAAAGAACGTTTTGTGAGCACAGTCTCTAGGCTAGCTGCTGGGCCACCGTGGATTCTGCTCAGGTTCCTGCGCCTCTCCCTTCTCTCCCCGTCTCTCCCGAAACAGCTCTGCCCACACCGATGGCACTCGTCTCTAGAGAGAGCTCCCCCGTGGTCCACAAGCGCCTAATGTGAAGTACACATGGATGTGTGGCCGTGGAGCTGGGGAGGCCCTTCATTCTGGGCAAAGTCACTGCTCGCCATTTGCATCCCTGTGAATGGGAGATGGGGGCCTGGGAGAAAGGATGGTGTTTTCTGCTCGTACCATGTGACTGCGATGGGAGGGAGACGTCTGTCTGTCTGTCTGTCTCAGAGGCGCTGGGATAGCCCAGGAAACACTCTGGGGGCCAACAGGAGAGACATGGCATTCAGCTGACCCATGCCCTCTGCTTCCCCGGCCTGGCCAGCCACAGTCTGCACCATGGCGTCTGGGTTTTTTTTGGCAGAAATGCCTGGGAACTGAGAGGCCCCTTCCCCCATGACCTGACCTCCCAGACTAAGAATAACAGCCCCAGGACAGTGTGTCTTGCTGTCCCACTGGAAAGAGGACCTGGTAGGGACGTGGGGCAGTGAGAAGGCAGGGCAGAGCCGGAACGAAATGGATGAACACAGAGCTTGGCTCTTGGGAGTCAAAACAAACCAACAAGCCACAGCAGGCAACCATCACGAGAGCTGGGAGACACGCAGAGACCTCTCCGTGCTTTTGAAACTTGCTACTCTCTAGACTTCCTCTCCTGGAAGCCCAGGCCATGCCTCTGAGAGAAGGGATGGGCCAGCTCAGGCTTTGCAGAATCACAAACTCCCCGCCAGCGAGTCAATGCCCACTGGTAGTGACCCTATAGGACAGGGCACAACTGCCCCTGTGAGTTTCTGAGACCGAAACTCTCCCTGGAGTAAAGGCCCCCCGTCTTTCTCCCACGGAGCAGCTGGTGGTTGCCTGGCAGCAAGCAGCCCAGTGTGTAACCACCCTACCCCCAGGCAGCATCGTCCTGGATGACAAGGGATCCTGTGGGAGAGCAGGCTAGTGTCTTAGTACTAAGTCCTTACCATCCCGCCCATGAGAAACACAACTGCCTGGAGTTTCCTGAACTGGGAGTATGTCTCCCCGGTGGTCACGGAACAGCAGCTTGCTCTTGGCTCCCATACCCTCCCTAGAGGCAAATGGTACAGACCCTAGAAACCACTCAGCTCTTTACGAAAAAGCTCCCCGCCCAGGGCTCCAGGCTCCTCCAGGCATTGGGGGACGGCCCATCCTTTGGTGGACCAGTTGTCCACGCGCCTCAAAATATGTTTCAAGATCAGTGATGTCTTGCCTTTTCAAAACCGTGGCTGGAGGCCCATGTGGACACTGCTCTCCCATTTCTGTTGTTGTCTCCCCTCCGCGACACCCGCCTTCCTCATTTCCTGCCTAGGAAGGCTGTGTCCGCACCCTTCTACCGAGCAAAGTGGTTCCGGGGAAGCACCCAGAACCCGACTCCCTTGCGAGGCGGAGGTGATTGGTTTGTGTTTCAGCAGGAGGCTGTATCCGCAGGCCATGCAGGGCCCTGTGCTGCAGCACCACCCCTGCACCTGGCCTTGACTCAGGCTCCTTTCAGTTACTAAAAGCCTTGGCCTGAGCAGAGCTGCCCCCCACCCCCACCCCTGCCTGGAGCTCCCCCGTTATGCCCAGAACAGCAACAAGAGTCATTCTGCTTCAATCTGCAGAGAGAAAGACAGAGCCCCACTTGGTGATTATTTGCTCCTCTTGTTACTTCTGACCTTGGCCTGCGCCCTGACGACTGGCCACCTGCTGGCCACACCGACAGTGTCTTTTTGTTCCCAGTAGCAACCCAGAGGACACCACCCCGGTACCTTTCCAAGAGGTCCCCCGCTGTCTTTGTGCTCCCTTCCTCCAGATGGGCCCTTCTGATGAAAAAGAAGGGGGTGTAGGATGCTGAGCGGGGACCCCAAAGAGAGCTAGCCCTGGACTGCTCTGACTCACACTCCCCTGCCCTCACGCCCCGTGGGGTGTGGAAAGGGGCCCCAGGAAGGAGTGGGGCGTGAGGTAGGACAGATCAGCAGGATGGGGACCACAGAGCAGGCAGGCGGGTTGGACTAGATGCCTCCCTGCCTCCCCCTCCCCTGCGGGGCTCGGGCCACAGTGTGGGCGCTCGGACTCCAGCAGCAGCAGCAGCAGCGCAGCGGCCGCCGGACAGTGATTCTGATGGTGATGTTGCTCTGTTCCTGGTCTCTCTAACACTCCTTTTCAATCCCCGTCCTGCCTGCCCCTCCCTCTATGTAGGGTTACTTTAGTGATCCCTGGAATGTTTTTGACTTCCTCATCGTAATTGGCAGCATAATTGACGTCATTCTCAGTGAGACTAATGTGAGTATTACTCTGCCCTTCCCCAGGAAACCTCCCCCCTCCCTCCTCTGCCTCTGTTTCCTTCCCTGGCTCTCGCTCCGCTGCTCGCTCTTTCTCTCTCTTTCGCCTCCTTTTCGTGTTTTGGTTGGTTTTTTTCATTTCCTGGTTTTTCACCCCCCTCGCCCTCCAGTCATGCTTTTCCCTGAGCCGCCGTCTCCTGTGGGGGAAAGAGCGGGAGCCGCTCCCCTCATTCTGCCCAGCTGCGCCCTGCCGTGCTGGCCCCAGGCAAGCTGGAGAAGCCCGAGGGAGCAGGTGGTGGAAGGCGCCGCCCGGCCCTCCCAGGGCAGCCGCAGCCATGCGTAACCTTTGAACTAACCCAGCTTTTGCCAGGCTTCTCCACCCGAGAACACCAGGTTACCCAGGTGGGAGCCGCCAGAGCTGTAGAGTGGTAAGAGAGTTGTTGACGATGCCCACGTAACCTCTTTCTTTTCTCATTTTTTTTCTCTTCTCTCCCTTCTTTCATGCTTTTTTTATTTTATTTTTTCATTTTCTCCTCTTCCGTTTTGTTTTGTTTTGTTCCTCCTCTGTTGTTGGTTTTTTGTTTTTTTTCTCTCTCTCTCCCCTCTCTCTCTTCTCCTCGGCTTCTCTGCCCCATGCAGCACTATTTCTGTGATGCATGGAATACGTTTGACGCCTTGATTGTTGTGGGTAGCATTGTTGATATAGCAATCACCGAGGTAAACGTAAGTACATGGCGTCTGTCCCTGACTGTCCTGCCTGCTCTCGCACTCATTCGTCCTGCCCCGGTTTATTTGGTAGTCTGTTTTTATTTTCTCCTCCATACACCTTTATTTTGATTTTGTTTTTATTGATTTATTTAGTTGGTTGGTTGGTTGGGATCAGTTCAGAGAATTTCTTTCTTGTTGCCTCATTTAGAAAAGTTTTGATTTTTTTTGGTTTTGGTTTTGATTTGAGTTCTGTTTTGTTCCACTTTCAGAACAAGCTAGGATTTCCTTTTCCTTTCCCATTTTGATTGCTGCATCCTTCTCTCTCTCCCCCTATAACCAGCCTGGCATGACTCACACTGTATAGGAGGCTGCAGCTAAGGGAATCGTGGAGTGAGAGAAAGTGGGATATGGACTGCTTCTGGGCACCTGCTGAGGCAGGGACCCGGAACTTCTTCTCACCCTCTACCTTTACTCCCAACCTCGGGCTCTCCCCCTCTTGCCTGTGCATTCACACAGCATCTTGAAACACAGCTCTCTAGTAGAATGGCACACCTGGAGTTAAGGCTACGACTTTGCCTGTATTGTCAGCCTTGGCCGACCCTCACCTAAGTACGACCCATGAGATTCACACTGAATCAGCTGGATCTCAATTTAACACTAGCTGCCTATGCAGTCTGCCTGGCCTCCTATAGGTTCACTTAGAGAGGAGAGTGGGTCCCCTGGTGTTCGTTGGACTCTTTCTTGCACCCTTTGCCTGGGGCTCTTCTCAGTGGACCTTTCTTCCTGGTGGCTATGGAAACTACTCTGTACAAGTGCCTCATCCAACAGGAATTCACCACAGACACTTGCACCTGCCTAACTCTCCTGCCTTCCCCAAAGCCCTCCCAGTGCTGCCCTGGCTCCCTGGCCTCAGAAGACACTCTGGTCCCTACACTCCTGCTGGGTTCTCTTCCCAAGAGTTGCTTCCTCCTATACAGTTTCTACCAGTTTCTGCACACGTCTTTTTGTTACTTCGCATGTTTAAATCTTCTCTCTTTATCCATAGGCAAGCCCTCTTGCAGTTAGTCTTTAACATGTGTTGTTTTATTTTTAGCTTTTTTTTTTTTTGGTCATTGTTTTTCTTAATTAAGAGACTTGGTAATGTTTGCACAAACCTTTGATGCACTGAACCTTTGAATAACAGCACGGAGCAGATGCTTTAGAGTTTAGATCTAAGCTATTTGAAACTACCACTGACCACCGCCATCTCCCCCATGTGCCCACCCCTGCACTCCCTCTTCTGCTCCCAGCCAGTTGAAATGAGCCATTCTCCTATCTGCCTGACTCCCCCTGATTAGAAGCCCTGCCCCTAGCTCTTCTTCCAGCAGAGGAGCTTTGGACAGGCTGCATCTCCCCTCCCTGCTCTTCCTGTAGCTCCAGATTCTAATGTCCCTCTGTCTCCAAGATCTCTAGGTTGTCTTTGTCGTGTGTGCGTGTGTGTGTGCGCGTGCGTGCAAGTGGACTTCCCCTTGATAACAGAAAGACCTCAGATCTCAGAAGGCCCATTTTCCTACTCATGCACTACACCACTCCCACCGCCTCGACCAGTGCTGGCCAGTGCTGCCAGTGTTGCAGGCTGCAGGATCCCCGAGTTGTACCCCACATTGTTATCTGAGCTTGTGGGTCACACACCCATGTCTACCGAGCAGAGCCGCTGTGCTCAGAGTCGGAGCATCTGCAAAGGGAGCCTGGTGGGCCCTGCCTTCAGAGGGTGTGGCCTCGGGGACAGCCAGCCCCGGAGGCTGACGGCCCGGGGGAAGGGAGACAGGAGACAGCAGCACGCTGTGCCCCTGAGCACAGAGAGAGAGGACCCACCACAGACCCAGGGGTGCCATGGGTAAGGCCTGTATCCTCACCCATCCTGCCCAGCCTGTCGTATTTTTACAGGAAAAACAAAACAAATGCTTTTCTGAGATACAGCATTTCTGTAATTTAAAAAAAAGAGGGGGGGCTCTGTTGTTCACGAGGGTCGAGCAGGACCAGAAAGGAACATGGGAAGCTTCTTGGCAGAGCCTCACACGGGTGTGATGGTTCTGTTGGCCGTTTTCTCTTGGTGTGGACAGTTCAGAACGGAGTCGCTCGCCATGAGGAGAGCAGTTCAAGACCACCAGCCCCTCTCCAAGAGAAAGACGAGGCTCCCATAAAGAGTTACAGTCTCAGAAACCCACAGGGCCAGTTCCGTTCCACTCGGACGTTGGAATCAGCTCCGGGGCCGTGGGGTTTGGTGGTGGTGGTGATTGGTTCAGCTCTTGGTGTGTTGGGGTTTGGGGCTTCAACTCTTATGAGTTCCACAGGAAAGAACGCCCACCCCATTTACTGGTGGCAGAAGTGAGGGTGGAGAGACTTGCCCAGCCCCATAGAGGGGCTCCAGGCTCCTTGGATCCACTTACACAGCCCACCCGGCCCTCTCCCATCCACTCCCAGTGGTCAGGATCGGCCGGATCCCACTGTGCTCTATCTGTATTTTAAATCACCATCAAGCTGTTGCTGTGGCTTTTAAAACAAAACCCGTTCCTCAGTCAGCCCACCTCCTGAAGCGCCACCCCCCCCTCTTTGTCCTCCCAGGCCGCCTCAACCCACTCTGAGGCCCATGTCAGCCCTCCAGAGAGGACCCATGGGTCAAGCCCGGTATGGACTGAGGAGTCTGAGCGTTAGAAGCAGTGTTGTCTGAGGATACGATCGGGCAGTGTATTTGGTCAGGAGTCAGAGCACCTGTCGGGTAACTCAGTGTTCATATCTGGACGGCTTTCTCCTCTCTCTCACACAGTGAGTGGCTTCCAACCATAAAGAGCAGACAGACCTCGCCTCCCCTCAGGCAGGAGAGCAGAATGGAAGAATAAAGAAGGGCTGGATTTGAAGTCAAAATACTGGGAGGTGGTTGAATCCTGCTGCTGCCTCTTCCGATAGCTATTCACCAACCTGTCCCCAGAGGCACTCTGGCGACTTCTCTCTCGTTGGGCAAAGGGAGTGGGTTTGTGAGCTCAAATAGCAGTATTTATCTTAAAACTCTTTGTAGACGCCAAAGCCCTATTGGCTAGGAGCGGCCATTGTCACCCAAGCAGACGGCGTTCTTTCCAAAACCATCTGCTGGGAGAACTAAGAGGAACTGGCCTCTACCCAAGGCCATCCCGGTAATCTAATGATGGCCGCCCACGGGCAGTGTCAGAGCCCCTGTTGCCTGGACAGCGTCATTTTCTTGGAGACAGGCCCCAGGTACAGCCAGATCAAAGCAAACGCAAGCTTACTGACTGTTGCCCTTACCATTGAAGCCTAGATACACCAGTTTCAAGGGCACAGTTCTAGCAGAACCTTACTCCCAGAAAACCAGCAACAACAAACACTTGCCATTGAGTCGATGCCAACTCGTAGCACCCCCATAGGACAGGGTAGAACTGCCCCTGTGAGTTTCCAAGTCTGTGACTCCTTATGGGAGTAAAAAGCCTGTTTCTCCCAAAGAACAGCTGGTGGTTTCAATCCACCAACCTTGTGGATCCCAGCCCAATGTTTAACCACTAAGTCACCACAGCTCCTGCAGCCAGATTATGGCCAATATAATGGATTGCAGTCTTCAGACCACTCCTTCCTCTCATCTGGCCCTTCCTTCAGGTGCTGCAGCTTTGGGTCTAGCCAGTCTATGATTCAAGGGGTTTTATAGATCTAGGATTTTCTTTCCATTCCTGTGGCATCGTTTAGAAAGTCCTGCCTCCCTGGCTGATGCTCCGGGCCCTCCCACATTCTTCTGGTTCCAGTGTCACCAGATGGCCCCTCTTCCCAGACATACATTGAACTGGGAGGACTCGTCTAACCCCAGAGGAATCCGCAAGGGCTTTTCACCTGTAATGCGTGATGATAAGGGTCACTTCTGGTTACCCTGGCCCAATGCCTCATTCATCCCAGCTATCAGAATGACAACATTGCCCACTGCCAAACCCACTGCCCTCCATCTTCCCCTCTGGGTTTCCTGTCTTTCCTTCCTGCCTTTACCAAGGTCTGTGCCCCACCCCACCAGCAGGAAGCCTCCCTCCATCATTCCCTGCATGCACTTCATAGCCAGGCTTTCTCCCCGCGCGCGCGGGCATTGTCTTAGGCTCGTTAGTGAGACAACAGATTCATCCCCCTACCTCCTGAACAAGTCTGTTGGAGAGCAAAGTCATTCTAACGGTCAACAGTGCTCCGACTACAGTCCGCCGGGCCACTGGACAGTATGTGGGAGGGGGGGGTCACTGATTTGGGGAAACTGACTTGGGGGGATCAGAGCCATGGGGGAGCTAGGAAGGCAGGTGCTATTTTCAGTAAGATGGGCTTTATTGGGGAGAAGACATTTCAACAAGGGTGTGAAATGGTGAAGAGCCATCCGTGCACATATCTGGAGAAAGGACTTTGAGGGCAAAAGGAGCAGCCAGGGTGGCTGGTGCAGGCTGAGCCAGGGAGAGGACCGGGCTAAGGGGTCGCGGGAGGTGGGGGTGGGGAGGGTGCAGTCTGACTTTTGCTGAGAGAGAGAGGTGGCCTGGCGTGGTTTTGAACAGTGGGTGTGAAATGATCTAACAAACATTTCAAAAGGACCTCGTGGGCAGGTCTGTTGAGCCTAGAAAGCGAATGCAGCATTCCAGGCAGGGAGTTTAAAAGGAAATCCTTGCAATAGATGCAGTGAAACACGGCCCAAGTCCGTCCGGAAGTTGAACTCACGGTATTTCCGGACACACTGAATGTAAGTGGAAGGGACAGAGGAGTCCGGGCTGGCTGTGAGGTTCTGGCCAAAGCAGTAGAGGGATGGAGCGGGTAGCACCAGAGCCAGGCTGGAGGTGAGGCGTGTTGGCATGAGACTGGCCCAGAGCTCTGTGTCAACTAGACGTCTGAGTGCAGATGCCAGGAAGACAGTGCGATACAGAAGGTGGGGTGTGCAGCGATCGGCATCTAGATCAATTCAAAGCCTGGCCCTGGAAGAAATGACCACGGGCGGGGGCAGGAGTCAGAAGAGGCAGAGCCTAGGGCCCCTAAGAGGTCAGGGTTGTGTGTGCTCAGGGCAATTTCATGGCTCCATCTCTGTTCCCTCGGAGAGGTCTCGGAACAGCTGCCAGTTGTGACTAGGAGATCCAATGGTCCCCAGATGGAACAATTCCCTACCCTGCACTCTGCTTGAGTGTCGGGGGCCCGGCCAAGCAAAAAGCCCTGTCCCGCCTTGCCTGACGCTTCAGGACTGTGCTCTAGGGGAGCCCTCTGGCCTCCCTCTGTTCCTTGGGCTGAGCATGTACTTTCCAGAGGCAAAGCCCAAAGAGTTTCCCCTTGTGGTTGTTAAGAAGCTGTCTTTAGGGCACTGAAAGCTGTTCCCTAACGCCCTCATGAGAAGCCATGTGGGTGTCTGAGCCTTGCTGTGCTTTGATGTTGGTTATACAATGCCAAGGGCAGACAGGCCCGGGATTCTTGCATAAGAATGTGCTTGTGGAGAAATAGTCCCCAAGGGAAAATTTAAAAGGCCGGGTTCTGTCTCTAGTTCCGACACTATTAACCCAGGAGACTCAGCGAGATGAACCCCACTCTTTGGGCCTCGGGTTCCTTGCAGGCAAAGTCAGCAGGGAGTCGGCGGGTGTGGGGCAGGGGGTGGATTTGCGACCCTCTCCCAGGGCTTCTCCAAGTTGCCACTCCATGGTTCAGAAATGGGCATTTCCTGATAGCGTCAGGGACATGTTTACTCCTGTGTTTCCAGAAAGTCCAGTGGTTAGATCCCTGGATTAGCCTGGTGTAGGCATGACTTCTATGGGGGGCAGCGGTCAAAGGCCCTGCCACTCCCAGAGGTGATGGAATTCAGTCCCAGGGCCAACTCACTACCATCAAGTCCACTCTGGTTCATAGTGACCCTGGGAGCCAAGTAGAACTGGTGGTTTTTGAACTGCTGACCTTGTGGTTAGCAGCCCAACACGCTGCCCACGAGGCCACGAGGGTTCTTTAAGCTGACACGGAGCTCTTTCACTTCCCTGATCCTGTTGGTGTGGGCGCTGCCTGGTCGGGACACCTTCAAAGTACACGTATGAAAAGCAGTCTGCACCCCCACAATCCACGGGCCAACTAATGGGGCTCTGAAGAGAGGGCGAAGGAAGCGCGGAGCCATATCCACCACCCAGGCCCACTTGACAGCTGCCGCTTGTGAAGGAGCATTGGAGGAGAGGGAACAGGAGGAGGGATGTGGGAGGTGAGGTTAGAGTTAAGATGGGCCTCAGCTACTGGAAGTATCCAGGGAGGGGCAGGCCGAGGCCTCTTGAGTCCTGACCCCAAACCTTCCTGACCCAGAGTTCCTGAGGCCGGTGGTATCTTTGCACCATAGTTTGGCAGGCACAACCTTCAATCATGGTCCCTCATTGACTCCTCCGATCAGTAGTCCATGGCTTCTTCTCTGGCTTCAAGGCCTGGAGGGGCAGGGTAAGGCAGGTAGCCGTGTCATTGAGAGGAAGCTGCTTGCTGCTCATCATCCAGCCCCTCAGGGTTGAGTTAGACACCAGCCCCCTCGCCCCAACCCTCGCTCCCATCGCCCAGCCCATAGTGGTTATTCAGGGCAGCCAAGCCCCTGCTGAGTCTTCCTCTGGGGCCCAGATGGCCCCATCTGCTCTTTGCTATCGCAGAGAAGGGCAGAACATGCCCAAGGAAGGTAAGGTTGAGCAGACCCCTCCTCACGCCCGCCCCTCCCCCCTCCCGCCAACTACCACCACCACTGGCTTGGAGGAGGACATGAAGGTGGAGAGGCACCGTCCCAAACTGGGATCTTGCACGAATGTTAGCTGAACACAACTTTGGACAGCTTCTCGAACAAGCCTCCATCTCTTGGTTCCAGAACCGTATGCGTTGAGCCCCCACTGTGGGACACAGCCTCGGATTTATGCATCACGTAGCGGGGACATGGGAGGCCAGAGGCAGGAAGCAGCCTTTTGCTTTTTCCTCACAGAAGACGTTTAAGAGCCCTGAGTCCTGGGTGTTTAATGAACAGAAGCAGGCTCCGGTGGGAGGGAGTGGCCAGTGAGCTCCCCATGAAGGTAGTTGGGGTGGTCTCCGAGGGTAAAAGTGATTGTGGAGGTAGTGGCCTGACCCAGGCCCACGTTCGTGGCAACTCCATGCTCAGCAGAGTGAAAGGCCACAGGGCCCTCTCCATCTCCGTGATGACTACCCGATGGAATCACTGTGGTCCATATGGGTCTCACTGGCTGAGTTCAATCACTAGGCATTTCTTCCTGGCCTCTCTCAGTCTGGTAGCTCCACTGAAACTTGGTAAGCGTCACAGCAACATAGACGCCTCCACTGACAGATGGGGGCGTGGAGTGGATTGTCTGGAAATTGGTTTCATGCATGAGGGGCAAAAATCCTGCCGCTGACCGACCCACGTCTTCAGGGTAGATAGATTCAAGTAAGTGTGGTGGACTCCAGACTACTTGGTGGAGAGCACTTATCCTTGTCATCTTCCTCTCCCTCCATTTCCAGTGGCCAGACCCTTCCTGCTAGTGGTAATCCGGGTAGACTAGAGAAATAAATTCATAAACACGCATATGTGTATAAGAAAGCGCTTTATATAAAAAAGAGCAATTGAATATAGAGAATATAGAGCCCAGTCCAGGTCAAGTCCATAAATCCGATATTAGCCCATATGTTGGTTACCAATCTATGAATATTTGTTCAGGCTCACGCAACACATGCAATGATGCTGAATGCAGGAACATCACTGGCCTGTGGGTGGAAAGTCTTGTGGATCCAGTGGCAGTGGAAGTATCGCAGGACTGGCAGGAGTCTCCGCGTGGCATCTCCAGCTCCAGGGCTCTAGCGTAGCTCCATGATTGACAGGCTAAGCTCCACCCCTTCACTCTCAAGTCTCAAATTGACAACAGATTCTGTAACCACCACATTGCTGTTGCTAAGAGGGCTTCCTGCCACGACCTTCCTGATTTGGGGGCCATCCCAGTCCTCACCACCGCCAAAACTAGTGCTCACAATGTGTCTTGCTTCAAAATGAATGGACACCAATCTATTCATGCATACTAAGGTGGTAGTAACACACTAAATTGTCTCTCTGAAAAAAAAATAGCTTTACTTCTGATGAGAATAATAATGCTGCCTTACCTGAAGATTGACTATAGATACACGAGATAGCTTCCATCTTTGGGCCGTGTGTTGAGGTACCTCCTCACCCTACAAGTTGTTCTACTGAAGTTGTTTTCCACTTGGCCCTTCAGAGATGTAGCAGAGCTGCATTCATTCCTGGGAAGGAGACAAGCCACCTCGGCAGTCCAGTGGGAAACAGGGGCCGGACATCCCTCCGGCCTCTTTGGAGAGAATGACTGTGTGGGCAGCAGGCAGAGGAGCACCATGAGGTCAGACATGGTAGGAGGACAGGGAGACAAGCCTAAGGGAGTGGCCTGCTGCGGCTAGTTTTCCCAAAAAGCCCCTGCCTTGGGAAGTATCTTGTGCACTTGACCCAAAGGTCCGTGGGAACTTGGTTTTTATGGGCATCCTGATTGGGCTAATCAAAACAGCTGTATTCTGTTGCCTAGAATGTCCTGCCTTCTACTACTGTGGCCTTTGTCTGCTCTGGGATCTCTGCCTTCTCCTCCCTTCTGCTTGTCTCAGGGACCCACGGGCACCAGCCAGGCATCTCTGTGCTGGCCGTGTCTGCCACCGTGGTTCTCAGGCTGAGCAGGCTCCTGCTGAACTTTGCGCCAGAGAGCTTTCAAAGCAAAGGGGCCTAGATGGCTCCGTGGGCTAGAAGAGAAGGGGAGGGGCGCTACGCTCTGTCCGGCTCTAACTACTCTGATGCCTAAAAGAAGCGTACCTGCCGCTGTTCTAGCCGTTTACTCTCCGATGTACTGCTCCTGCTCTGAGAATCACCTGTTTTGTTCCATTTTTATTTGTGTTCTTCAACTCTCTCTCTGCCTCCTTCTTTCTCTCACTCATTCTAACGCCCTAACCTTTTCCTTCTCTGTCCTTCTAAGCACATGCATGCTCGCTCTCTCTCTCTCTCTCTCTCTCTCTCTCTCTCGCTCTCTCTCTCGTCTCTCTCACCCAGAACTACTGGATGTTGTTAACACTACTGACAAGTGGGTTTCGCCCATTCATCTTCATGGGATCTGTGTGTTTGGATGGATGACTAGATACTGCCTGGCCTGCCCAGAGAAAGAGAAAGTCCCACGGCCGTTTATTAGTTAGCCCGACTTAGCGTGTTTCTGGCCGTGTGGTAGTTAGCCTGCTTTAGCGTGTTTCTGGCCGTGTGGTAGATAGCCTGCTTTAGCGTGTTTCTGGCCATGTGGTAGTTAGCCTGCTTTAGCATGTTTCTGGCCGTGTGGTAGTTAGCCTGCTTTAGCGTGTTTCTGGCCGTGTGGTAGTTAGCTTGCTTTAGCGTGTTTCTGGCAGGCAGTGGCACCTGAGGGGCCGTCGTGTAGCAGGTGAATGACATAGTGACTCCTGCATTGTAAGCTGCTTCCTGACACAGAGCTGGCCACTGGGCAGCTATGGCAACAGCTGGTCAGCACAGCCAGCCCTTCCACCATGTACACAAAATGATGCGAGGAGAGCCAGGAGCCAGTCACATCCCTGCTGTGGGCATCTCCATCTGTCCCCCTTGGGGCCAAGGACCCCACTACCACCAAGGCAATTCGAGGGGCCGTCCAAACTGTATGCCTAGCAGTACAGAGATGTAAGAGAGCCCCTTCCTCTGGGTAGAACTGCATAGGAAGCTAGAGAGGGCACCAGTGGGCTTCCAGTGAGGGGGGAGCAGGGGGGATGCCCTTTCTACTCTCCACCTTCCATCTACTGATCTCCTACCTAGGCCACGTGCCTCCTTCAGAACCCTGGTCTCCCCTCCTGTTCGGATCCAGTCGCATCTCTCGACGGAGACACCAGGCCCAGATGAAAATCTTACTTAACTTGGCCTTGGACGGCCCAGATGCCCTGCATCTGCTTCCAACACCTGCCCTGCGAGCAGCTCCTTTGCCTCACAGTTGGTTGGCTCGTGCTGGTTTAAGCGTGGCCTGGCTCTCTGCCGGGCTTCTCTGTGTGGCGGTAGGAGGCCTGCCGGTCACAGCGCGCTTCACGGTGTGGCCCTGCAAATCTCTTTCCCCGGTGCTAGCCATGGGGGCTCGGAGAACAAGCATCTCCAGATCTTGGCTCCTCCTGGTTGGCAGGGGAGATCAACGGGTAGTTAGAACCTTCTCCGTTGACCTCTGCTCACCCACTCCTGGCAGAGAAGTTGGTGTCCCGTGTCCCTAGAAGCCCCTGACTCCTGCCACTCCCAACTCCTGATAGCAGTCCTTTCCACCCACACGTTCTGGTAGCTCACCAACGGAGCTCCAACGCTTCACTCTCCCACCCCCACCGTGGCGCTCCACTCAACCGGCCACCCTCCCTCGCAGTGCCGGTCAAGGGGGCCTCAGGAGAATGGCGGCAGAGAAGCAGGGCCGGGCAGGGGAGGCGCTGCTAGTGGCCCAACCCAGCTCTTCAGGTGATTTGGAGTGCGGTTGCTCTCAGAGTGCGTCCCTAAGTTCTGGACAAGTGACCTTGCCCAGAGAAGACCCATCCAAGCAAGGGGTCTGTAACCAGGTAGCCGGTTGGAGATGCACCGACTCCGTGATCCTGCTTTGGCCGCTGCCGTGGAGGAACATGGAATTCGGTGACCTTAGTATTACGGCCAGCTTCTCCACGGCTGCCCCTGGGATTGAGCGGCCCTTTTCTATAGGGCCTGTGAGGGAGTCAGGGGTCATCTGTGCCTCTCAGGAGTCACCTCCAGTGTCAGGGTGGGCCCCATCCCTTCAGAATGCCCTCTCTCCACCTGCCCTCCAGACACTCTCCCAGAAGACAGCCTGTCGGGGTAGGGTAGCCTAGATAGCTACTGCCCAGACCCTGCCTCTCCATTGCTCCTGACCCTTGTGGCTATGTGTAAACTTGCCATTTTCCACATGGTTAGAAGACGGCATTGGGAGACACACGCTATCGATTCTCATGTCCATCATCTTGGGGCAAGGCCCTCTGCCTGGGAGGAGCCATTCCCTGGTGGCCTCTGGGATCCCTTGAGTCTCTTCCCTCAACCACCTAAGCGTCCCCTGAATAAAGTTGCCCAGTGAAAGGGAAATGCTGGTACATTCCAGAAATTAAGACTTCCTGCACGGAGATGGTGCTTCTAATTCGATCCTGAATTCAGAAGGAGGGCTTTCCAGAGAATGTTTTTATCCACCCAACGACGGTGATCTGCATGAGTGTACTGAAGTCCGTCATTCAGTTTCTCTTCTATTTGCCCTTAGCCTTTTCTCTGGGACTCTTTTCTGAAAACACTCCCCCCGTCTCAGCTATGGAGATACTAGTTGCATGAACAAACAATGGTCCCATTATCTGGAAGCCCTTGGAAATGACTGGGTCATTAGAAAATGAAAGACGTGGCTGCTCAACAACTGCCCTGTGCCCCTCCATTGGCGGAGATGGCGCCGTCTTAAAACAAGGTGCTGGTTAAGTGAGCAGCCCTGTGCGCTCATCAGAGGAAGGTTGTACAGGCAGACTTCCCAGGCCTGGTGGGCATCTGCTTCAGGAACTCTCCCACAGAGTCCATTCCAACACAGGGAAAACCCTACGGGACAGCATGGAGCCGTTTCTTGGGGTCTGCGAGACTGTCAGTCTTTCCAGGAACAGCCAGCCTCATCTCACTCCTGCAGAATGGTTGGTGGGTTTGAACCGCTGGCTTTGTGGTTAGCTTCACCCACAGTGCCACAAGGGCTCCTTTGGCTGCTAGATGCCAAAACGATTAACTTCCGGTAAAAACTCTGGATAAGCATCGAGGAGATGTATGACACAAGTAGAATAGAAGCCCAGCTGATTCCGAATGTAGACCAAAATGTAGAGCTGGGGCCATGTGGTGTCCCAAGGCACTGTACAAGGTAATCAGAAGAGCCTGGCCAGCAACAAGATCCCTAACTTGGTCCACCAGAGATGCCCAACCCCAGCTGGTCCCGTCGTCCCATCTAGCTCACCTAAGGTAGTCCACACAGAGCCAGGCCAGGGGCCCGAAGACTCACAGACTCCCTGAGGATGCGGAGGGCCACCCGTGTATCCGTAGACCACAGGCTCTCTGAGGGCAAGGTCATGGCTCGCGCTGCGTTGGTTCTCACACAGAAGACCACTCAGTGGTGGCCTTTAAAGAAATCTGTTGCTCAAGTGTTGGTGCCGTTTACCCCCAGTCAAATGGTTCTTTATTCGTGAGGCTCGCTCCAGAAGAAGCTTGTGTGAGATGTCCGTGAGCCGCACTGCTTCCTCGAGTCAAGAGTGCCCCCTGGACAGCATGACTTAAGGCCCAAGTGGGAAACTAAAATTCATCTGTGAGTCTCCCACAGTGAGACTCTGTGGGAGCTGGCATTCCCTGGGCTGAGGAACCTGTTGTAGAGATTCCAGAAAGACCCCCACCTCCTCCTGTCCACTTCACTCACAGCCCCTCTTGGTTTCCTCTTGTCGCCTACTATTTAGATAGGTCATAAGGACCGCTCAGTTCATACCTGTTGTTAAAGTTATAAAGGACAATCCAGATCGTTAGAATGGCTAAGATCGGAGTAAATGATGTTTTAGGTGGTCCAGGTCTTACATGGGGGCTGTAAAAGGCTGAAAAGCAACCAGAGAAAAGACAGTGGGGGTGGAGGCTGAGAAATGGCAAGTAAGGAATTCAGAATGTCTACGTTTTTAAATGGCTGAGTGTCAGTGCAGGGTCCGCAGGTGGCACAAAAGGTTTGCCTTGTCCTGCTGAGCTCAAGGTTGGCTAGTCCAGCCCCCCTCTGTTGTCCCAGGGGAGAAGAGGCCTGGCTGTCCGCTTCTGTTAGGATTGGAGTCCAGAAAACCCCGACAGGCAGTTCACCTCTGAAACACGGGGGTCTCAATTAGTCAAATTGACTCCAGGGTTGGTCAGTCAGACGAGGTCACCTGGGTGGGTTCTCTGGATGGTCTCCATGTGGGTCCTGTGTATGATTGGAGCAGCCCAGAAGCCCGTCTAGCGCTTGCCAGGATTCAGCTGTCATGAGTGAGTAGGAGCCTGGTGGCATAGTGGTTATGCGGTGGGTGGGCTGTTGACCACAAGGGCAGCAGTTCGAACCCACCATCCACTCCCCAGGAGGAAGATGGGGCTGTCTACATCTGTTTACAGCCTTGGAAACCCAGAATTGACTTGATGGCAGTCGGTTTGGTTTGGGGTTTTAGTGGTTAGTCATGGGGGAACCAGTGACCCAGGCCTCCAAGGAATTCTGCCTGATACCCTGGTATTAGGGTAGTATAGATTTACTACCATGGGAGGCGCTGGGAACACAGAACTC
>NW_022110173.1:3780219-3782330 GCF_000313985.2 Echinops telfairi
ACCAGTTTGCTAGGGCCGGGGTGGGTGGGGGTGGGGGATGACTTTGCTGAGAAACCTGTTACCAAAGAAGTATTTTCAGCCTGCAAGAAAATATCTCGTTGTGCACATCCCCATCCTTAAAAAACACCCTTCCACGCTTTCTTTGTTGTACTCTAAAAAGAGAAACACAAGAGCAACCATCTGAAAGGGGGGGGGTGAAGGCAAGTCATAAACTGCTAGAAAGAATTGGCAGCTCAGGCGACGTCAGGGTCTGAGTGCTGTGTGCTGGAGCCCAGAGAGCAGGGCCATCAGCCATCGCCAAGGTCCCCAGGCCACAGAGAGGGGTGGCCCTGGCTACTCACTAACTGAGGCCCATTTCCTCAGGTTTTACCCCAAAATGAGTTGAACAGGCAGACCATGAAAGTATCTTAGGATGTTCATCATCATATCCTAAACTGTGTACAATGGCTTTCAAGGTTTTCTGGGGGGGGAAAATCCTCACTCATTATTTCATGCCAGTGTCCAAAAGTTCTCCACACCTACAGAATAACCGCTAAAAACGGCTGGCTCCTCGCTGAGCATAGTCCGGAAGGGCTTGCCCACTCGTGCTGTGGAAGCCCCTAAGGGCCATCTCTTCAGGTCCTTTTGAGGGAGAACAAGAATTCAGTCTACTGAATGGGCCCTTGGCCGCGAGCTCCTTTGCCTATGTGTCTGTGGGCAGGGATAAGCACTGGGCAGGAGCTGTGCCCTTTCTCCGTCTGCTGGCACTGCCCGGGTGGGGGGAGCCCAAAAGCAAGCACTCAAAGGTGATTGGATGAATAAAAGTTAAAATTCCAAAGACTCCCATCCACAACAGCCAGAAGACCTCTTCGGCCCATAGATGCTTTGTGGTCACGGGTGGGAGAATGCCTGGGGGGTCCTTACTGGACACGGCACCCAGAGTTCATGCTCCGAGGAGGCGTCAGGACCTGCCAGGCCTAGGCTCTCGTCTTCCTGCCACTGTGTTGCTCCTGTGTTAGCCAAAACCTAGACTACTGGGCTTCTTCGTTGGAGACTCATGACAGCTTATCTCTATCTGCCTTTCTTTAAAGCCAGCTGAACATACCCAATGCTCTCCCTCTATGGTAAGACCAACCCTCCAGACCACTCTCCCAGCTTCTGTGACCACCCTTTCTGACACTCCTCCCACCCCACCCCCACTTTGACCCATCCCCACCCCAAGAGTTTCTCAGAGCCCAGCCTAGCTCCTGTTGCATGTAGCCCCCATGTTTGTGATGTGCCTTGCCTGCCTGCCTGGTCTTTTGTCAGCCGTGGGAATGCTGTACGTGTAACGGTGTTCTTTTACCTCCCTGAGCTTCCCTTGGGGTGATAATTCACTGTGATCCTAACCGATCCACGAGCCACTCGGAGAGAATTGGACCCAGGTCATTTCCTGTTAAAGCACCCCTGGAAGCTTTACTGGCTAAAGTCTCTAACCTGGATGGGAGGTGGTGGGGTGGGGGGTGGGGGGATTGAGGGGTGGAGAAAGCACCTGGGAGAGCCAGGGGACAGGCCTCCAGAGACAGGGAAAGACTGAGAAGATTGAGCCTAGAGACGGAAAGGCTGGTGGAAGTGCCCAGCATCATAGTGCTGGTGCCCCTCGAGCTCACAGTCCAAGCCCCGGGGACGGGCTGACGCTGGGAGTTGTCGCTAGGGGGCACAGGGGGTGTGACAGAATTGCCAGTGGCTCCGACCATGTCGCAGTTTTCCTCCATGCCCAAAGCTCATTGGAAGTCGGCTCCGCCCCTTTCGCCTCCGCAGATGCTGGATGTACACCAGGGGGTTGGGTGGTTTGGACTATTCCTGATAGAGGGGCCGATGGCCGGCTTGGGCTCAAGTGACTGAGATGCCACTCGTGATGACCTTGAGGTCTCCTTGGAACCGCTGCCTCACACACTTCGAAACGGGGGGCATGCGTGTGTCCAGAAAAGGGCCCATGCATTGATCCCCTGAGCCCCCAAATCAGCAGGTTGGGGACAAATTGAGGCCGTTGATGGCAGCAGCCACCCTAGCCGGGCTGAACAGCAGACAAGGGAAGGCTGACGTCGGATGGGCTGTCACTCTTCACAGGGACAGCCTGTGGACCTGTTCCG
>NW_022110173.1:3782881-3784790 GCF_000313985.2 Echinops telfairi
CGGAGCCACCGCTGCAGACTCCTCTGGGGAAACGCAGCCTCCTTTTAAGGAGAGAAAATAGAATTTCAAGAAGCTGCACAGGTGCTAGACATGCAGGGATTAAGGCATCAAAGGCTTTAAAACACCCCATCCACAGGGGGCCCGGGGCCGGGCCAGGATGGCTGCCTGCAGCTCCCTGCTGGCCCTGTAGCACTGCTCTGGGCAGGCCCCAGGACTCACTCAGCAGTCCTCTGCCTGGCAGGGAGTTGGGGCTCCCTGGGCAGCTGTGGGGACCCTGGGGTCAAACCAGAAGAAAATATTTGGACTCTTCTGCCTAGACCATCTGAAGTCTGCAGACCCCCTTCGGTCTGATATTTGGGCAGCCTCCAGGGCGAAGGTGGGCCTGCTGGGGTGTAGGGGCTGCCTGGGCATTTCCTGCCCCCGGGGCCACTTACTGAGAAGGGACGACCAGGGCTTGGGGGTTCAAGTAGGAGCAGTGGTGCTCACGGCACCTCCAAGGAGGCCAACAAGACTCGGGTCTTGTCAAGGAGACTTTGACCCGGAAAGAATGAGTGAATCAGGAGGGAAAGGGAAGCGAGTTGGAGGCGGGGACATCCCAGTGACACCTGACCCCCTCCTGCCCGAGGGGGGCTTCTTGAATGGGGCCAGTAACAGGAAACTCCAAGGGTCCATTCTCTCCGGTGCTCACAGTGGGAGGGGCTGCACTAGTTCTGGGGGAGGGGGCATCACCCATCCAGCTGGGAGTGGCAGGGGGGAGGCAGAAGACAAGAAGGGCAGCCTGACCTGAGTCCAGGCCAGGGAAGTCCCAGGGCCCCGGAGTCTTCAGCCAGCCTCAGGGTCATAGCTGCGATCACCTCTTCCCCTTCCCGTCCAGGCTTGCATCAAGGACGATGGTGGGCCCTGAGCAGGATCCCTTGGGTCCTCACATCCCAGGGCTGGGGTTTGCCCGAGAGAATGTCCCTGTCTCATACACAGGCTGGCCCTCTGCCCCAGAGTCTCAGGCAACCTGGCCATGGCTGGGGGACCTCAAGCCACTGCATGCAAAGGCTGAAAACCAGACTGCTACCCCCCCCTCCTGGGGTACTTTGCAACACCCCCACCCCCAGCTCCTTCTCCCCAGACCAGTTTGGGGGCTGGGCAGAGGGTCCTGAGAGAACCACCAGAGCTGGAACACCCAGTGCAAGACGTGGCTCCTGTGGTCTCTTGGCCCGCCGGTCTGCCAGGACCCCCAGGGGTGTCATCCCTCAGGCAGTTGAGGATCCACCTACTCCCCCAATCCTTACAGGAGCCAGAGCCACTCGGACCAGGGACCACAGTGACCCTGGGCAGGAGAGGGACTTCTCAGCATGGGGCGGCTTGCTTACACCAAGAGCAGCCGGCTGGGCCTAGATTTCAAAACCTGCCGAATCCCTTTGGAACCGTCTAGAGTTCCACCCAGGGTGTTCCAAACTCAGAATAAAGAGGAAGAGGGGAGAAGAGGAAGGCAGGGCCATGGGCTTCGGGGCCTGGGCACAGCCTGGCTCTACAGAGATCCCGGGCTGGGTGGTGGTTGTTTTTGAGCCCAGAAAGAAAGGGCAGCCGGCCTCCCACACACACACACACCCCAAACACACACACACACATAGCTGGGCTAAGGAAAGGGGTCCCCGTGCAGCTTACCTCCACCCTAACCTGCCCCCTCCCCAACCAAGGGCTGTGTTTCTCAGAACAAGGCCCACCCAGTGTTGCCCCCTCCCCTTGTGTTGTTGTGTTAACTTCCACCTCCTATTGCCAACGGATGCCAGAACGCGGAGGAGAACTCTCGAATCTCCATCACCTTCTTCCGCCTCTTCCGGGTCATGCGCCTGGTCAAGCTGCTGAGCCGTGGCGAGGGCATCCGGACCCTGCTGTGGACCTTCATCAAGTCCTT
>NW_022110173.1:3784907-3817698 GCF_000313985.2 Echinops telfairi
CTGCTTCCAGACACCCACACCCAGCTCAGGGAAAGGGGGAGGCTGGGGCTGCAGGACCCCGGTGCCCCTCCGCATGCCCGCCCTGGACACAGGGGCGGTGTGAAAGGAGCACCGCTGAGACCCCGGGAGTTACTCTCCTGGAAAGTCCCAGAACCCCACGGCCCTTCCCGTGGTCGCATGTTTAGCATCAGCCGCCTCCTTCCTGCATGGGCATTTCAGCCATGCCCGCCGTCTGTGCCTGCCTGTGCCCATCCCCACGCCCGCTCCTGGGGACCCTGGTGTCTGACGCCGGAGGGGAAAGCATTCTCTCCCAGGGACACACGGGGCCTCCTAACGACATAATTAATTCTCTCTTCCCTGCTATCACTTTCGCTTTTTTATCTGTAAAAACAAAATAAAGACCTCCCCGGGCCGGCTCTTGAAGGCTGTTATGTAAGTCTGGAGCTGAAAAGTAGCAAAGCGGTGTCAGCTGCTTGGCGTCCTTAGAGATTGCTGGCAGAACCGAAGGAACTCCATACCGGTTGCCCGCAAGTCAAGTCCCACTGGAGAGACCCTAGAGGGCAGAGTATAGCTGTCCCCGGCGGGAGGGGAGGGCGGGGGGGTGTACTTCTTTACAGCAGCAGACGGCTCTAACACTGCTACGGAGCAGCTGGGGGATTGGAACCTCTGACCTTACCATTCTCAGGCCTTCATAGGTTCATACTTATTTGGCTTCCTGCCCCTCTTCAGGGGAAAAAAGAAAACAATATATATATGGCACCCTCTGGCAATTCAAACCTTTCGTCCCGTAGCCTCGTCTCCAGAACAAAATGTAGGAGCTGCTTTTGCAAAGCCTCTGGTTCATACCAGCAACACCCCCACCCCACCCAGGGGCCATTATTGTCCACTTTGGGAAGCATTTGCCTGAACCTTTGTGCCATCGGAGCTGAAAAACCCAATGAGTCGATCACAGTGGCCTAGCCGCCCTCAGTGGCCACAGCACAACCGCCCGAGGGCTTCCCCAGGCTGTATGTCCTGCGGAGCTGCTAGTGGGTTTGAACCTCCGGCCTTGCCGTCAGCAGAGAGCTCTGAAACCTCCACAAGAGCTCGAGAAGCCCCTCAGTGTGGCTTCCAGCATCCCAGCCTGATGCCAAGGGCAGGTTGCTCTCCCCATGGAAGCAGTGTTCTCAGACTTCCTGAGTTGGCCCTGGGCCAGACCTGGGCAGCAGCATGGCTAGGCCAGGCCTGGTCTCTGGTCCGTGGTCCATGGGTAGATGGTCCATGAGTTGTCCATGCAGCCATAGGAGAAAGGCTTTGTCTGGCCTGGGGGGCTGCCTGGAATTCATCTCCACGTGTTTTCTGAACCAGCCCCCAAGGTCTCAGGGGCCTAGACCAGCTGTACCTGATGCCCCACCCAGCTGCCCTCCCCATGACCAACCAACACTCAGCCTAAGGGTGAGCTGCTGAGACCCTGGGCGTGGCCTTTGACCCTGTGGGGTGTCTGGGTTCCACGCTGTGTACTTCACCCTGCTCAGACCGTCATCCCCCCCCCCTCCCCACGCTGCCTCACAGGTGAGAAGGGGTGGCACTGTAGCGGTCAGCCATGCCCTATTCCACCCCAGAGTGCTGATCCCCCAGGAGCCCCCTGCTCAGTGGTTCTGCTCTCTGCTGGTGGTCCATGCAGGAGACAAGATGGGAGATGCCGCCCCACACCCTCAGCGAGCTTACACTGTAAATAAGTGATCAGGATACACAGGCCCCATACCCAGACTCCGTGTGTAACGAGGAGACTGAAAACACACACACGTGTTCAAGAAAGATCTCAGGAGACAGCAGATGAGAACGTGCTTACACACATCCCCAGGCCCCATCCAGTCATCCGGGTTAAACGCCCAGCCCTCCAACACCAAGTGTGGCCCAGGAGAGGAACCCATGGGTGTGGGGAGCAGGGGAGAGGACCTCCCTGAGCACCGACTCCCAAGAGACTTGGGAGAGACAGGATGGGCAGTGCCCCAGGGAGCAGCCTGCCTCTCCCGCCCTGGCGTCCTTGGCTGGGGAGGAGTGGAGCCACCTCACACCGGGAAGGTAGTGCCTGCAGGTCCCCCACTTTGGCCCGCTTACGCTTGAGGAGCGGGCTATCCCAAGGCCCCACAAGCTATTTCGTCACCTCTCCCAGAGTCCTGCCTGCCTTCTCCAAGACCTGCTTTTGTCCAGCTCCACCCCAAGGGCACCCTGGGGAGCCTGGAACCTCTGTCCCTGTGGCTCAGAGCCCCAGGGCTCTGAAGGAAAGCACAGACCCCAACACACCCACAAGAAAGAATACTTGAATTGGGGCCTACGTGAAAAAGGATGCTCTGTGGTCTAGCAGTGCCCTCTAGTGGCAATGGGCAGGCGGTGAAGCAATTTCTGACACCCTCATTTAAGTCAAGAACAGACACTTTTAACCAAGTTGATCAAGGTAGATACCGAGAGTACAGCATCTGGAAACCAACCACCTGCAAGGTACCACAGTGCCGTTTAACCACTTTGCCCTTCACCCTTCACAGTCACCCAAGAGGCAGCTTTCCAGTGTTCACGCAAAGAAACGGGCTCCGAGAGGTGACTTTGTAAGCGCTGGCTCCCACTGCTGGAATGTAGCACCCGGTGCATCTGAGCCCGGTCTGTCTTTTCCGTTTCTCTGTATCCAGCGTCTTCAGAACAAGTGTAATGCCCGCTCACTACAACGGGTGAAGCAAAGCAGAACTGCTTAGGAAGAGGGTGGTGACCTGGCAGTATTAGCTCCATACGGACGGTTCCAGGGACCCCCACCCCGGCTCAGACAAATATATTGCCCAAAACAAAACTGCACACACAGACAAACACCAAAAGCGAGTGTCACAGAACATAGAGGAACTTTCCATTGTCTTTGAATCCCATTTTTCCCACGAACCTCTTGACATCCCTTCATGTTCGTTGGCAGTCCATGCGATTCCAATTGGGCTTCTGCCGGTCGCTGCCATGCTCATTTCTCAGGAGCTGTGTCAGAACCAGGCCGCGTTCTAGGGTCAGTTACTCTGAGAGGGACCCTTCCCAGGCCGAGCCTGGGCTTCCTGCTCCGAAAACGGGCTGTGTGTGCACAGACCAGTCCCTGAAGGAGCCCAGTGCCTAAGGCTGACGAATCTCCACTAAGCTGCTGACTGGACTATTGGTTGACTTGAAGGTGACCAGGGGAACCCTTCTTCAAGGGCCCAAGGTCCAAAGGGACACCTAGAGGTCATTCCATCCGAGTAGGTCACCCCGAATTCATGGACCCAGAAATCTGGGTTCTAGGAAATTAAAACTGCCCTGGGAGGATGTCTGGGTCATTCTTGTTCCTAGATGAATGTCCTTTATTCTGCGGCCCCGTTTTCCCCACACACCGCACCAGAGAAGCTCCAGCCCACCTCTGCCGGGGACTTCTCTTGGAAGTGGTTCTCTGTCCCCAACAAGCCAAGCAGCAGACCTCTGGAGAGGGGACCGCACCCAGCAGCCAGCCTGCCCCCTGGCCCTCGCGCGGCCTCACGGGCCTCTGTGCTTCCTTGCAGGCCCTGCCCTACGTGGCTCTGCTGATTGTGATGCTCTTCTTCATCTACGCTGTGATTGGCATGCAGGTAGGTAGAGCCCCACCCCCACCCCCGCTGCGCCCATGCCCGCCACCTTGTCCCTTTCCCTCTTCCCCGTTCTCTGCAGCCTGCCCTCCTTCCTCTGGACACTCTTACTCCAGTGTGGCTCCTCTCCATCTCGAAGTTGGGGGGTTCCAGACGGGGGGTTCCAGACGGGGGTCCAGACGGGTCGTCTTTCTCTTGCACAGCCGCTGACCCGTGTGAGGGGCTGCCTCAGGCTTAGCTTGCAGCACCACCGCAGCCCCTCGCCCCACAGGAAGCTTTGCTCCACCGGCCCTTCAGACCCTCCTGGGTTCGCCACGGTGCACAGGGCCAACCCCTCTGAGATGAGAGGAGCTCCCTGGCCAGCAGATAAGAGGTGGCCCTGCCGGAGAGAAGCAAAGCTTTCGGAGGCCTGTGGCCAGAGGCCTCCAGCCGCAGAGGCAAATCAGGCCTGTCCATCCATAGGCGCCCTCATTGCGTATCCGCCGAAGCCCTGGCAGAGGCCCTGGGACGCAGAGAACAACCACAATGACAGGAGGGCCCTGAGAGCCTTCTCGTTGCTCAGAGGCTCCGTCTCAGGGCCCAGCTGTCCTCAGCCCCAGCTCCCTCCGACCTTTCCTGGTCTTGGGAGAATTTTGTGAGATGTGTGTGGTGAGGAATTAGGATGGGGGCCAGACAGGGCCTCCAGGGTCACTCCCAACCCCACAGGGCACTGCGGGGTGTGACTGCATCTAATGTATGCACAGGCTGCCCTGCTCAGCGTCTGCTGAAGAGACCATGGAACAATGTGGGGATCGGTGGTAGGGGGGCAGGGGGCGCGAGGAGTAGGGGCCTCGCCATCCACGACTCTCCCCCTCCCCCCCTCTCTCGGCCAGGTGTTTGGGAAAATCGCCCTGAACGATACCACGGAGATCAACCGGAACAACAACTTCCAGACCTTCCCCCAAGCTGTGCTGCTCCTCTTCAGGTGGGTCTGGGAGGAGGCAGGTGCGCACACACAGCCCTGCAGGAGGCAGGGCCAGGTGGAGTGGGAGGGCAAGAACTGGACCACCCCCCCACCCCCATGAGAGAGCCCGGCCTCCCGCTACTGACATCAACGTTGCCAGGAGCAGCCCACAGGGCACTGCCAGAGCTGCTGTCGCCCTCTGAGACCAAGCAGGGGCCAAAGTGCAGTGTGAGTGCACCCTCCTCAGGGCCCTCTCCGAGGAAGCCAGCCTCCAACAACCGAAGGGCCAGAAGCCGCAAGCGTATGGTTGAGAGCATATAAGACTGTAGTAAAGCCATAGTGGATAGGAAAGATGGGAGAGAGCATACAAGAAAGGAGTCAGACACAGTTTGTAGCAGCATGCTCATCTCAGCTCCTCTTGATGGACCACGTACGTGGAACTGGGAGAAGTGAGAGTGGGCCTTTACTATCTTGGGGCCTTTATAGGTAGTCTTAAGACATGCATGTTCAGTAGTGCCATGCACCACAAGGTGGGTGGTGTCTACATTAAGGTCTCTGAGTTCACAGGTGAGGAAACCTAGTACCTGCATTGGGGGAAGGTCCCAGGGGGTTGGGTGTCACGGCAGGAAGATAATGTCTGCTTCTATAGGGAGATAGTATCAACCATGTGCTCGCTTTAAGGCAGCAGAGCTGTTAGGGGGAGAATCTGTGGGAACAGTTTTTAAAGCAGGATCGTGGACTTGGACTTCACCTCTAACTTACCAAAGTAGAGGCTTTCCTACTGCGGAATATCAGCTTTCCAGATCCCTCTGTTATAAGTTAGGGAAGATGGTCCTTGTATCTCCCTTCATGTTAAGTTTCCCTCAGGACCCTGAGCAGGATCAACCCAGTGACATCACTACTGACCCCAGGGTAGACCTCTGCAGTGGACAGGCCAGCCCCACAGAAGGGGCCACCAAGCAGCAGCATTGTCCATCACCCAGTACAGAGCCTGTCACCGCCCCGCCTTTATCACCCGATCAGGGTGTGCTCGGGCCACAGTCGCTGCCAATCATCAGAGGGAAGGGTCTCCTTGGCCTTGGGCCTCTCGAGAGGGGGATGTGAGGGGCAGAAGGGCTGGGGCTGTGGCTCTTGGCCCTGGGAGGAGGGCCCTTTGCCCACGAGGTGAGGGTTGACATCCGGAGGTACTGCCCTGGGTGACCCTGAGTGATGGGGGGGCGCCGACCTAGCCTGCGATGTTCTCGCTGTGTGCCCTTGAGGAGGACCGCTGACCTCTGAGCCTGCTTCCTCCTACAGCAAGTGCAGGCATTGACCCTGCAGGGCACCTGTGCCCTGTGTGCTGTCTGAGAGGGTGTACCCACGGCCACGTCGCCGCATCCTCCAGTCAACCGAGGGCCTACAGCCTGGGGGACGGGGGCGCTTGGCAAAGGCACACCAGCGCTTCCACGCCATTGGAAGACACCTCCCTCCCCACAGCTGGGGAGGGGAGGGTTCCCAGGCCCGCCCACCGCACCTGTCTCACTGGGTTATCGCATGGCTCCTGGGCCCCTCTGACGTCTGGTCGCTTTCCTGCTCTCCAGTCTCGCCCTCTGGGGCCAGGGCGTCCAGGGCTGGCAGATGGCAACTATGGATGCTATCCCTGCACCAGGTGAAAGGCGCCAGGTGGCATAGAGGTCATGCGTTGGACTGGTAACCACAAGATCAACAGTTTGAAACCACCCCCAGCCGCTCCTCGGGAGAAAGATGAGGCTTTCTACTCCCGTAAAGAGTTACAGTCTCAGAAATCCACAGAGGCAGTTCTACCCTGCATCTTAAGGTCACCATGAGTTTGGTTTGGGTTGGGTGGCTGCCCACCGCATCTCTACAGGAGAAAGAGGAGGCTGTCTGCTCCCAGGAAGGTTTACAGCCTCGGAAACCCTACAAGTTGCAATCAACCATCAACTCCCTGGCAGTGAGTTTGGGATGAGATGAGTCCAGCTCCTATAGCCTACATACACTGGCCCTTTCTCATCCCCCAGGCTCCTTTCCAAAGAGTCCCACCTTCTGTCAGACAGTCCCACTGTCATCATGTTCTGCAGGGCCCTTCCCCACACCCAAGTCCTTCCTCCCAACCCCACACCATTCTGGTGAAGATCGTGGGCTGCCCTAAATATCGCTGTGATGGACGTCACCCCCGCTCAGACAGGAAGCTCTCAGGAAGCAGCGACCATTGTCGCGGCTCAGTGATAACCGCTGGTCGCATTTCATCCTGGGGTTTGGGCACAGATGACAGGATGAGTCCACTGTTCTGACTCCTCTCTTCCCTGAAGCCCCGGATAGTAGGAAAATGCCTCCCCCCAACACTCAAACATTTTTATTGGCATATAGTTCACATACCATGCAACTCCACAGGTCAGTCGTACCAAGAGGCATTATACCATCATCAGAAAACATCTTTTAAAAGAATGCACCCATTCATAGTGCTAGGCAAAAAGCGAAACATGAATGCGTGCAATTTAAATACACACAAACACACAGTCCCCCGAAAGGAACAAACAGCCACCCCTTACCACTGAGTCCATTGGCTGGGACTCTAGTGGACACGCTCGAAGTTCCCCATGGGCGCCCACGCTGTACGTCTTGACGGCCACATCTGCCTCCCACAGAGCCCCTGGTAGGTTCGAACTGCCAACCTTGCAGTAGGCAGCCAAACGCTCAACCGCTGCACCACATGGGTCATCCAGGAGCATGTTAGATGAATCAAAGATGCTGAGGAATCCCTCGATGGGAAAAAGCAGATGGGATTTAGTTGACAACAGAGCTACGTACACCGTACGCAGCGCCGGACGCGAGAGCAAGTCTGGCTCCTCTGGGGCCACGGCCTTCGGGGTCTTGTATCTGGAGAGCATTTGCGGCTGCCTAGCGGCTGAGACAAACAGTGGGAGTTAGGGTCTGAGAGGCAGAACAGTGACCGCCCCGCTCCCGGGATGGGCTCCCAGGAAGCCCCCCTCTCATACAAGAAGTCTCCAGCCCACCCCACCCACGTGGCAGCACATCTTCAGAGAAAGGCTCTGGCACCGAGAGCCTTGCCCACCGAGGTGGCAACGAGAGCTCTCAGTCACTGAGGGAGGGAAACCCAGGCTCGCATCTCTAGGGTTGTGAAAGAGCCCGGAAAGTACATGCCTCGGAAGCCGCCTCTGAACAATGAGACAGGTTGGACTTCCACAGGGTGAAAGATGACGCTAAGATGTCGAATGTACCAAGGGACAGCTCATCTATGGAAACTAAAGAGTGTGAGTTATGCGTGAAGCACAGAGAAGCGATTTTTAAAATCTCTAAGGAAAGATGTCCAAAGCCCTCACTATAATTTAGAAGTGAAATTCCATGTTATCGCAGCAAACACAGGAAGTGAAGTGGGAGGAGAATCAGAAAGTGCGTGAGCCGTCTTCTGATGTCTGGGGAGGAAATGGACGTTGTAACCACCACCCATTGCCACTGAGTCGGTTCCAGCCCACAGCGAGCCTGCCGTGGGTTTCTGAGACAGTGAATCTGTATGGAGCAGAGAGCCTCTTCTTTTTCCTGAGGAGCGGACAGTGGGTTTGAACCACTGACCTTTTGGATAGCCATCCAAGGCTTACCTAACAGCACCAGCAGGGCTCCTGAACTGTAAGTGTACCAAACCCACTGCCTTGAGCGGATTCTGACTCACAGTGACCCTTTAGAGAATTTCCAAAGCTGTGAAATTTTACAGAAACAGACAGCCCCATCTTTCTCTCAGAACATGTAAAGATGGAAAAATAAAAGTAAATATTTTACTAATCACTGAAGCACACAAAATGAGCTCAATTTCGCCATCAAAAAACACGCGCGGTCGTTGGTTGCTTAAGAACGAATGGCCTACAGAGTAAGAATGAAGGAATGGAAAGGGCCCACAGAGCGCATATTGGGGGGGGGTCGCCATAGCAATAGCTGAGGAGATAGCATTCTGGAGGGAAGGCATTAAAAAGACAAAGAGGGTTCTTGGGTGGGTAGAGGTAAAATCCATCAAGAATATGAGAGGTGTGAGCTAAGAGACTCGTGTCCTGAGGAAATGCATGAATCAGACTCCCAGTCAGTGAGACGCAGGCCCCGTGGGACTCGGTAACAGAGACAGTTTGAAGAACAAGCTGAGATAACTCACTTTATGAGAGAGCAAGATTTACCATAGAGCTATATAGTAAGTAAAACAGTGTGGTGCATTGGTACCAACCAGTGGAATAGAGTAAAAGCTAAGCATAAGACTCACACATCTATGAAAACACGAGTCTTGTCCGAAATCATATTTCAAATCAGTGGGCAGAACGACAGAGCCATGGACCAAACTAGAAGGAAGGGTAAAGACCATCCGAGTAGCACACTTGAACTTCATCTCACAGAAACCGTCACAAAGATTAGCCAAGATTTTAAGACACGAAGGTTTTGTTTTGTTTTTTAATTCTAACACGTCTTTGACCTCAGTCGAGTAAAATACGAAATTAACATTTTTTTTTTAAATCGCCTTCCTGTGTTTCAGAGAGCTGTGCTCCATTGGGTATTTCAGGGTAGATTTTGTCCAAAGGGGTCACCGGCCTTTCTTCTCAGGCGTCTCAGAGTGGACTTTAACCAGCAGCTCAGTGGTAGACAGGCAAACTCCTGAACTGTTCTTGCCATCAAGAGAATCCGTCTCAAAAAAAAAAAAAAGTTTGTTTGTTTGTTTGTTTTTTAAACAAGAGAATACCCTCTCTAAAATGTATGCACTTAAAAATGTTCACTCTTCTGAATAATTCAAAACTAAAACCACCAGCTACTTAGAAATACAAGTTGAGAACACGCTCTCTCTCCAATGTAGGAGATACATTGGTCAATGAAAAAGGAGAATTCAGAGCCTAAAGTTCATTTATTTAAAAAAAAAAAAAAGGTTCCTAATAAATAGACTAGTAACTTACAAAATGAAACCAACAGAGCTCAAAGCCTGCAGGACTACATTCCTAAGATGTATTAATAACAAACCCTAAAACCAAGACCGACAGACCAACCTCTGTCAGACCCATGAAGAATAAAGTACACAACGTAAAATGAGAGAAACAGCCTAGTTACTGCGATGGAGATGATTTTTATAATTATAGTAAGTATTATGAACAGATGCATGCCAACACGTTTGAAAATCTAGGTGAAATGGATGATTTTCATGTGAAAATAGAGATTGCAAAAATTGTCTTCAATGTTTTAGTCATCCTTTACATCTATATGTGGATATACCATATTCATTTAACCAATTATCCTTGGGCATGTTATTAGTAACCACAACTATACTATTTTTAAATAAAATGGAGATAAACATCATTGTAAAAATAATAATAAGCACCATAGAAACAGAAAAGTTGGCACATTTCAGTCCCAAAGAAGGCCCAAGGCACATGATTTTTATTTGGGAGGTCTAGCAAGATGTCCAGGAACACAACACTTCTATGCGATGTCCACTTTCCAGCAATACACAGAGACAGAAAACTTCCTCAGCTTTCCAGGAACACGCAGAGACAGAACACATATGCCTTGGGGAAAAATAAGACATCTAAGTGTGGAAATGAGTAAACATAGCTGTCACTGTTCCAGACAACAATATTATTCAAGCGGAAATCCCAGGAAGTCAGCGAGGAAGCCTTGGTAGCCATGAATGGACCAGTCGGAGGGACGGTTAGCAGAGAACAGTCACATGACCAGATCACATCCTGTCTCTCGTGTTGCCTGGTCAGCGCGACACTGCAAGTTTTAATGCGGTGCATTGATGAAAATAAACGAATGGATAAGAGGTGGGGGGAAAGAACCAAAACTGTCTTTATTCAGAAAAAAATATTTCTTTGTAGAATAGCCAAGAGAAACCACAGATGAATTATGAGAATTAATAAGAGAACTTGGCCCATTTTCTGTGCCTGAAATCGATTGTGTACCCGCTACTTCTAAATCAAACTGAAAATACAATTACTTATATATACACACGTATATAAATATACTATTTATAATAGAAGCAAAATAAATAAGATACCCAGGAATAAATCTAGCAAAAGAAATTATACAATCTTAATAAAGATGCTAAATAAGACCTCAATAAAGAAAGATATCCTATGTTTCTGTCTGGGAAACTTAAAATCATAAGGCTGTCTGGATTCCACAATTATATTTTAACACAGCTCCAGTAAGACTGTCAACAGAATTAGTCATGGATCTTGACAAGTTGATGGTAATGTGTCTATGAATAGGAAAAAGAAATCAGTAACAAAGACAATTTTGAAGAACAAGCTGAAATAACACTTTATGAGAGAGCAAGATTTACTGTAGAGCTATGTAGTATGTAAAACAATATGGTGCATTGGTACCAACCAATGGAATAGAATAAAAAGCTAAGAATAAGATTCACACATCTGTGGAAACACAAGTCTTGTCAGAGGTCATATTTCAAATCAGTAGGCAACGATGTACTTATTCAATAAATGTTAGTAAATTAGATTATCCATATACGTATATGGATATATATATATATATATATATTTAAATCTTACATCAGATACCAAACTCAATTCCAGATTACTGGCTTATTGTGAAAGTCAAAGCTTTAGAAGAACATACAAGAGAACATCTTAAGTAACAAATTCTGACAAGACTTAAGGGAGATTGGAACCTGTATACATATGGCCGATGGGACTGCGCTGTGCGCCAACCACTATGGAAAGCGATTCAGGGCTCTTGAAAAAACTAGGAAAAGAAAAGTTATGCAAGCCAGCATTCCCGCTCCTAGGTGTATACACACACACACACACACACACACACACACACACACACACGGAGTCTTCAAAAATCTCTGGGGAAATGGAACACATCACTTCTATGCCATGTCAGCTTTCCAGGAATGCACAGAGATAGAAAACTTCCTCATTCTTTTCATAAGACGGACGAACGCCTTCAAAAATAAAGAACTGGGAAAATAAAAAGCCCCAAAGTATAACCACTACCCCACCAGGGACTTGGCGGCCACCAGAGACCTAGAATCATCTTAAGGACCTGGAAGCATCTAAGGCAATAGCTAAAACACAATTCCTAAAGGTCCTGTTCTACACCCTGCTCTGGTGAGTGATGCCCATGGTCTTCAAAGCTTGTGGGCAGCCATCTAAGGAGCATCTATTGGTCTCTTCCCACCTGGAGCAAAGGAAAAAGAAGATTCCCAAAGGCCCAGTGTGTTGGTCCAGGTAGAATAGAGGAGCCAATCCAGAGACCCTTGTGGATCCATGGCAGTTGGAAGCATCTCAGCGCTGGCAGGCGTCTCCATGTGGCTCCTCCAGCTCCAGGACTCTAGTGTGGCTTCATGTGTCTTGCCAGCAGAGTTGTCTCACCAGGAGTGAGTGTGTTCCGCCTCCAGTGAGCCATTTATCTCCGTTGTGCCTCTGAATGAGGTCATCAGCTGCAACCTGATTGACAGGCCAAACTCCACCCCTACCTCAAGTTGACAGATTATGTAACTGCCACGCTCAAGAAAGCAGTTCATCCCGTGGGATGCATGACCCACATGAACCACAGAGACGAGAAGAACTAAGTGGTGGCATGGCTTTCCCAGCCCATCATGCTGATTAGGACCACATAGGAGGTCCAATTCAAATGGGTTCTGAGACAGCCTTCTACCTTGAAATGCAAGAAATACCTCTGAGTTAATTAGTTTATTGTGCCAACCTGGCTGATAAACACATGTGGGATTAATTGAAGGGCGGAGGGATAAATGGCTCAATGAGCCTTGCCTTTCTAGTTCTCGGGTCTCTTACTTTCTGATGGTCGGACCGGGGTGCAGCTGCCTTATCCAGTTCCCTGCTTCAGCTTGCAAGGCTGAACTTCCTGCAAGACATCCCCAAGGAGAAGCCACATGGACCTACCCCGATGTAGCCCTGGGTGCTGGAGCAACCGTGTGGAGACCCCTGCCAACGCTGAGATGCTTACACATTCACTGACTTGGCTTTCCTCCTGCAGTCGGCATCATGCGTCTGTTTTATGAGATGGAGGAGGACTTTGTGGATTGGTGTTGGACATATGGGTTAATGTTGGACTTGTGGACTTGGGCAGCACTGGGTTGGGATGTTTTCTTTCTTTCTTTTTTTTAAAACATTTTATTAGGGGCTCATACAACTGTTATCCCAATCCATACACACATCAATTATGTACAGCGCATTTGTACATCGTTTCTCAAAATATTTTCTTGATGCACACTTAATCTTTACATAAAACTCTCTCTTATACATGGGTTGCTGTGGATTTGTTTCTCTAAAGTACCAGACTAACACAACCTCTCAGCCCAATAGGAGACAGGCCTGGGACACCAACAAGAGCCGCAGGAAGGATGTGCTCTTCGTAACAGCCCCCTCCACACGAGGCCCAAACAGCAAGGGCATTCGCCCGCAGCTGACGATGAGCTGGGGTGGGGCAGAGACACCTGATCAAGGGGAACAAGGGGCAAAGGGAGAGGGCTGGCCCTCAGACCACAACCAATGACACGGAACAATGTGTGCAGTGACTAGAAAATTGATTTGTTATGTAAACTTTCAGCTGAAGCACATTAAAATGTTCTGGGGTATGAAAAAAACAGGTGGGGTGGGGGACAGAATAGCTTCTTACGTTAGAATACGAAAGATTTGTTTAAACAAAATGCAAAAAAAAAATAGTTAAAGGGAAAACTATACATTTGATCACATTAGAAGGTAAAACGTGCTTGGATACATCCCAATAGCCATAAAAGATCAGCCAGGCTGGAAGAAGTACTTGCCATGCAGATAATGGGAAAATTGATCATTTTTTAAAATTGTAATGGTTAACCCTGGAAATTACCAAGACAACCCAAGAACAAACCAGGCAAAAACAATAGGAATATCCAATTCAATAGAAGATAAAGTTGACATTCTCAACCCACTCACCAGGGGAATCCGAAACCAAATACATGACATAGCCTTCACAGCCATCGGGTCAGCCCTTGTCAAAGGTCACTGACGCCAAGTGGTGGCCAGGGGGTGGCATTTCCCTGCCCTGCTGGTAGGAGTATAAGTTGGGCAATGCTTAGGGAGCAAATATAGCTAGTCAGAACCTTCCACACGGCAACTGCAATTCGATACCAAGACATGGAACTGCACACTCATTGCGGGATTATTTGTAATAGCAGTGTGTGTGTGTGTGTGTGTGTGTGTGTGTGTGTGTGTGTGTGTGTGTGTGTGTGTGTTAGTCTGGGTAGACTAGAGAAACAAATTCATAGACACTCATATGTGTATAGGAAAGAGTTTTATATGTAAGAGCAATTGAATATTGAGAAAACATCCCAGCCCAGTCCAGATCAGGTCCATACGTCCAATATTAGCCCATTTGTCCAATACCAATCTATAAAGTCCTCGTCAGACTCACTCAACACATGCAATGATGCTGAATGCAGGAAGATCACAGACCAGTGGGTGCAAATTCCTGTGCATCCAGTGGCGGTAGAGACATCTCCCCTGCTGGCAGGGGTGTCGTGTGGTTCCTTCAGCTCTGAGGCTCTGACTGCCATCCGCCTGTCTCCATGTGGCTTGTCAACAAGAATGTCTCGCAGGGACGGAGCAGAGAGACTGTGTCTCTGACCTCCAAGGAGGAAACACAGGAGTTCCCAGAATCCTTAGGCCCACACAGAGGCCTCATTGGCAATATCCTGATTGACAGGCTGGACTCTACCTCTGCACCTCCTCAAAGTGACACCAGATTATGTAACTACCACTATATATATATATATATATATATATATATATATATATATATATACACACACACACATATATATATACATTGTGAAATAAGCTAAATACCCATTAACCGGGTGGTATATCCATAGAATATATCCATAGGAAATGGTGTATCCATAGAATTTTAACTACATCATCCTATACAGTGGTTAAAATGAACGAACTACAACTAGATACATCAAAATGACCGGTTCACTCAAAAACATAACATGGCACGTAAAAAGAAGACGTTTGCAGAAAAAGAAGGGAGGAGTCTGTTACCATTTGCATAAAGTTTCGAAACAATGTTATATATATTTAGCCAGGGTACCCAAATATCCAGGGACCAATAATACCAGAGTCAGTGTAGAACAGTGGTTCTCCACCTTCCTCATGCCGCCACCCTTTCATACAGTTCCTCATGTGGTGGCGACCTCCCAACCATAAAATTATTTCCGTTACTACTTCATCACTGTCATTTTGCTACTGTTAGGAATTGGGCGACCCCTGTCAAAGGGTCAATTGACCCCCAAAGGGGTCACAACCCACAGGTTGAGAATCACTGGTCTAGTAGAAGGGAAGAGAAAGGGGTCTCAGAGGGGTCCAGGGGATGCTGCCATTGTTTCGGGCACGTGAGGTTGACCACGTGAGTATCAGGTTCTCTCCCCCTCTTCCCCAGGTGTGCCACAGGGGAGGCCTGGCAAGACATCATGCTGGCCTGCATGCCGGGCAGGAAATGTGCCCCAGAATCTGAGCCCAGCAACAGCACGGAGGCAGAGACACCTTGTGGCAGCAGCTTCGCCGTCTTCTACTTCATCAGCTTCTACATGCTCTGCGCCTTCCTGGTAAGCCCCGGCGGGACTGCGCGGCCACGGGGCAGGAGGGTGCAGGTTCAGGACTGCCCCAAGCCTTTTCTCTGCACTCGTGGTCAGAGCAACCCCATCCAAGGGGCTGGAGGGATGTCCATCTGCAGGGAGATATGGACAGAAAGCCCTGGCCAGAGCTCAGGAAACCCAGCCAGCCACCATCATTCCTACCCATTCAGTGCTGTCTGTCCGGGTGGCCTTGTCCCAGAAGGCAAGGAATCTATGTGGAGGCCTCAGGGAACTTCTACTTTCTGGGCATTTTGCTGAGGAGTGAGGAGAAGGTGATGAATGGAGTGGCCCTGCTCCATGGCAGCATGCCCAGCAGCTTGGCTGAGGGAAGCAGTCGGGCCGACCTGCGGGGTTGGTTCCCCACAGCTCCCAGTGGAGCGGTATGGAGTTTATAGCCAAGAGGCTCTGTTGCCGGAGCTGATGTTTTTTCCCTGGTGGTGGATGAGTGGTCCTGGGGAATGCCACGCGCAGGCTCAGTTGGCAGCGTGGATTCAGGTGGCTGGTGTGCCAGAGGGTCCTGTGCGAGCGGCCTGATTGAACGCTCTGCTCTCTGCAGATCATCAACCTCTTTGTAGCGGTCATCATGGACAACTTTGACTACCTGACGAGAGACTGGTCCATCCTCGGGCCCCACCACCTGGATGAATTCAAGAGGATCTGGGCCGAGTATGACCCTGAAGCCAAGTAAGTTCCCAGGAGGAGAGCTTGACAAAGCGACTGAGTTGTGCGAACGGCAGGAAGGGACAGCCTGGGTGGTCCACTGGAAACACTGCATCGTCATCAGAGCCCAGGCTAACGGGTCAGTGGCAGTAGGAGGAGGTCAGGCACTTTTAGCCAGTGATTTACAGCCCAGAGCCATGGAGTGGATTTCGACTCGCCAAGCCCCCATGTAAGTTTCCATGGCCATAAATCGTTAGAGCAGTGGTTCTCCACCTTCCTAATGCCGTGACCCTTTAATACAGTTCCTCGTGTGGTGGTGACCCCCCCATCCATGAGAAATATGCGTTTTCCGATGATCTTAGGTGACCCCTGTGAAAGGGACGTTGGACCCCCAAAGGGGTCACGACCCACAGGTTGAGAACCACTGCTTTAGAGGAATGAAAAACCTCATCTTCCTCCTAAGGAGCAGCGAGTGGGTTAGAACCACCGACCTTGCTTTTGTAGCCCATCAGCTTCTAAGGGGGCTTCTTTTTCAGTGGATAGGAGACCTTAATGTCAGGAGTAACTCATGAGCACACACATTAGAATCATATAAAAAGCAACAGTATTTCAGTTCTGGCTAGGCCGGAGCATGTACACAGGTACAGATAAGAGCTCATGACACACAGAATCCAAGTCAGATAAACCCCTCAGGAACAGAAATGGGAGTAGTGTTACCCGGAGGGTAGGGGAAGGTGTGGGGAGAAGGGGAGGAAGGGAAACCGATCACAATGATCCACACATAGCCCCCTTACCCCCACCCCCAGGGGACGAACAACAGAAACATGGGGGAAGGGAGACAGTGGTCAGTGTAAGACATGAAAACAATAATAATTTATAATTTACCAAGGGGTCAAGAGGATGGAAAAGTAGGAGGGAGGGGAAAAAGAGGAGCTGATACCGAGAGCTCAAATAGAAATTAAATGTTTAGAAAATGATGGCAACATACGTACAAATGTGCTTGGTACAATGGATGTGTGGATGGTTATCAGACCTGTAAGAGCCCCCGATGAAATGATCTTTAAAAAAGATCAACAACAACAGGAAGGCAGTCGTCATCCAGTCAGTCCTGCCTCGTGGCGACCCCACAGGGCGAGTGGAACTGCTGCTTGGGGTCTCTGAAACAGAGAGCCTCATCTGTCTCCCACAGAGCAGCTGGTGGGGTTGAACTGCTGACCTTGTGCTGCACAGCCCAACACGTAATCCACTGTGCCAAGGGCAGGCATACCTTGATTCCAGGCCTGCCTCTGATCCAAGGTTACCTTCATCGACCAATTGCATTTGACTGATGCTCAGTAAATACCTCTTGGTTGATTGAAGCAGAGTACATGCCAAGAATCTCAATGCACTACTAAACTCCCTTCTCCCCGAATACAGCACGGATGGAAGATGCCTCGGTAAAATCTAAACAGATGTGGATTGGGGCCGTGTGCTGTGCAGTTCTGTGGCTCGGTACCACGTGTGTCTGGCAGGCTGCAAGCCCCAGGGAGTGTCGACACCCCTCTCCACTGCCCTTTTCTCTTTCCTCCAACCTTGCTCTTGTAGGGGCCGGATCAAACACCTAGATGTGGTGACCCTGCTCCGGCGGATCCAGCCCCCACTGGGTTTTGGGAAGCTCTGCCCTCACCGCGTGGCTTGCAAAGTAAGTGGAGACCTGGATCCGTGGGGGGAAAGCCAGGAGGGGGGGCAGTGTGCCTGTTTGTCTTGTGATCTTAGAAGACCTCTGCTCTTCCTTCCTTTGAGGGCACGGGGTAACATTTCATGTGTCTAAAGGAAAGAGTCCTGAGCCAGATGAGCTTTAAGGCTCCTGGCAGCAATTAGTGCTCAGCCTCTGTGGAGAAATAGAATGACTGCCTCATCACCCACAAGCCCCATGCCCACCCAGGCCTGAATAGATGACCTTGTTCCGAGTGGAGCTCTGCTGCCCCATCAGGCTGCTTGTGGAACAACAGAGAGAAGACATCCCCGCCCAGGCATCTAGGAGCGTCCCCAGCCTAGACTGTAGGGGCGAGGGATTCTTTCCCCAGAGCGGGGGCCCAGTAGAGGGTCCACGGGCTGGCTTCAAGGATTTGTGAAGCCCTAACAGGATAGCATAATCACTCCAACAACGATTTTACCAGGAAGGGGATCCTGGACTCACTCCAACAACGATTTTTACCAGGAAGGGGATCCTGGACTTCCCATCTGATTCCGCAGCGAGTCCATGACTTTCAATAATGTTGAAGACAAGCACCCTCCATTCTATGAGACTCCTGCTCGTGTGGGGCTGGTGTGACACACCCCCCCTCACCCCCCCAAGCAAGTGCCAGCTTAAACCCGGAGCCCTCCATGTCCCGCCAACTTCACTCTGATGCCAGACCTGGGTCCCAACAGCCGCAGAAAGTGTCCTTTCCACTCTGTGTCCTCGCCTGTCCATTGCCGCCTCACTCTCTCCTCGGGCCGGGCACAGGACTGGGAGGCGCCAAGGTCAGAGAAAGGCCCAAGGGCTCTGCTCCGTGGCTAAGACGCTCCCCATCTGACCGCCACTTCAGTCTAGAAAAGATTTCCGATTCCCAAGAGTTCTGGGCCCACAAAGCGGAAGAAAGAATAGACAGTAAAAGGGGTGGGGGCTGGGGTGGGAGGTGCCGCCAGGACAGGGCTGAAAGGCAGTCCCCGGTGTCTGTCCGACCGAAGGCCCTGTGGAAAGGGAGCCTTGGACAGAGGTTCAGTCCACCCTGTCTGCATGAGATGCAGCGGGGCCCAGTCACTCGGGAGGAGACAGGAGGGCTCTGTCACATGATGGCCCCGGAGTGTGCCGATGTCACCAAACCCACAAAACGGAAGCAAATTCTGGTGGTGGGGGGAGGGGTGGCGTGGCGACACAATGCAGTCCGGACTGGTGTCAGCCAGCCCCTGCTCCACCCTGGTGCAGAGGCCGTGTGGTGGACGCCTAGGAAATGGCTGGGCAGCAAACCCAGGGTCCCTCCGTCTCTCCTCCGGCTGTTCGTGAGTGCTGACTGGCAAGGGAGCTCCGAGCTGGCTCTCACACAGCTGGGTGCTGCGGCCAGCCCGGAGCCGCCCCAGATGCCTAAGCAGACCCCGAGCAGGTGGCAGCTGAGTGGGTTTCACGTGGAATCAGAGGTCTCCTGCGGGAAAATGCTCTTCTTCCTCACTCAGAGGGGAGAGTGGGAGTATGTGAAGCCATGTTGAGGACCCCCCCCTTCCCACCTGAAAAGGTTTGGAAGGCATTTCAGTGACCCAAGCTTCTCACCCCACCCACTCCTCACACCCCCACTGACACCCACGGGAACTGGCAGCTCCCCCTGCCCCAGCCTCCTCCGGCTGGGAGGCTCTGTGGGCCCTGGACGCAGGGTTCGCTGACATCTCTGGCTTTGCCTCTCTCCTCCACAGCGCCTGGTCTCCATGAACATGCCTCTGAACAGCGATGGAACGGTCATGTTCAATGCCACCCTCTTCGCCCTGGTCAGGACGGCCCTGAGGATCAAGACAGAAGGTAAGGGCTGCTCTGGAGAAGAGAGAGGTGTCCCGGCCCGGGGATCTGCAGTGCCCTGCAGGCACATTGAAGGCCCTCCCATGGGCCTGCTCATCTTAGAAGGCTGCCTTGCCAAAGCCTTATTTCTTTTGAACTCCAGTCTTCCCTCAAACCCTGGGGACTGCTCGGAGCCGCCTCCTGAGGCTCTGGGGTGCACTTGGTCAGACAGAGGAGAAGCAGAACCGAGTCCCGGCACAGTGGGATTCTACTGAATCTCACAAGCACTCCACACTCTTGTTAAAGGCCAAGGCCCTGTTTCCGGAAAGGGACATAGTAGCCAACGTTGACTAAGGTCTAGGCACTCAGAGGTGGCAGTAAATCTCACTGTGCTCTGCCTACCAGGCCACACCCAGGACTCGCTCCACCTAGAAGGGCTGGCTCCCTCTAGGCTGCACAACAGAGCCCAGGGGGCTCTCAGCAGCCTCGGGGAAGGAAACTCAACTCACTGCCTTTGAGTCGGTACTAACTCAGAGCGCCCCCAGAGGACAGGGTAGAACTGCCCCCTGTGGGTATGTGAGACTGGGACTCTAGCCGGGACATAGCAACCCTGTGTGGTGCAGAGGGAAACACTGCCCTGTCCCTGCCACCCACACCCGAGGTCCGTTGTTGTGGCTACTGTCAGACCTCCTAACTCTGCTCCCACGGGGCACAGGATCCAGACTACGTGTTGCACCCGCTGCTAGAGGAGCTGCATGAGCGAAAGTAGAGCCCCACTGAGGTGGCGCCTACTGGCGAGCGGTCTGTCTTCCTCCCGTGCTTGCTTGTGCCCGTTAGCTCCCCTCTGGGCATCTCAGGTTGCCCGTGCTGTGTGTAGCTGTGGCTCAGTAGAAGGAGTGCAGGCCTGGGAGAAAGGGGACTGACTGTAGGTCCCAGGGCTCTTTCCTTAATCACTCGCCTGCTCTGTCCGAAAGAATCTCTTTCGGTTTCTCCATTTGGAAAATGAGAATGGTAATGGCACCTGGGGATGTCACCCAGCGACTGACCCAGCGTGGTGCCTTCTCTCCTTTTAATCCTCCTGGAAATCGAAACATCAGAAGTGAAGGCAAAGCAGAAGCCATCCAACTAGATATGTGTCAAACTGTGCCCTAATCTCAAAGGATGAAGTAGCTCTTGGTCTACTACTGAACTGGAAATGCATGCCTTCCGTAGTCAGAGAGATGCCACCGCCCGCGGTCGGTGTCAGCAGGCATCGCTCTGCGGTCTGTCAGAAGAAAGAAACGCAGTCAGTCCCCGGGTTGCGAACATGCCGTGCACAACCCAAAGCAACCCCCTAGAAGCTTATTATTTCTAAAATGTAAGGTGCACACATCGACAAACAGGCGACACTTTGCAATGCATATCAAGACATCACCAATTGTTACTGTATGGTATCATGTTAAAGAGGCTGGAGTGTTCAAGTAAACCAGTCCTTAACAATAGCACCACGGAGTTCGAAGGTACAATTGTATGGTGACAATATATAACGATGATAGTACAGTCATTGAGACTAGGAGAGGCAGGAGAGAAGATAAAATAAAGGAGTCAGACACATTTCATGGCAGTATGCTCACGTCCGGGACGGCCATGATCTCAGCAGCCAGGTCTGCGCAGAGAGCGGGAGGAGGAGAGCAGAGGAGCCTCTTTAGTTCTGACCACGGCCTGTATATACTTAGGGGCATGCAAGCCCCACTGATTACAGGGAATTACATACGTCACAGGAAGGGGTTCTACGATAGGCCTACATGTCACAGGAAGGGGATGAGCTAGGGGTGTACAAGTAATAGGAAGGGGAGGGATTAGGGGTACATATGTGACAAGATGGGCGGACCCTAGACTCAAGATGGCAGCCTAACCTTGGTCACCCTTGAGTGGGGTCGACCTTGTCTCTGGGCTCTCCTTCAGGGAGGCAACCCACTATCCTTATGAGAAGGGAGTGGGCCCTACTTAGGGTGGGAATAAACAATAGTGTTGGATTGCTCTAGACGGCTGGTAACCCTCAGGGAGAATAACCTATCAGCAGTTTGCATTGACCTCCAAGAACACAGTCATTTACCATGTACAGCAAGCTGCATCCTAGGTTTGACATATATTTTGGGGAAGAAACCTGGGGAAAAGCCCTTTTGCATCCCACAATTCCCCCTTTTGTTTTATGTATTAAATTCAAAAGAGCTACAGGGGCAGCATGGTTACTTTCTGTATATTGAAAGCTGACAAAGCAAAATTAATGGCAAACATTTTGAATCTGGGCTTGGTGGGTAAAGTCTCCCCCAGGCCCATCCACAATTGTGAGGAGGTAGGAGAGGGGTTGGGTGACACGTGAGGAGAGCTGGAGCAAACAGGGATGTCTGCTTCCACAGGAAGACAGAATCAACCAGGTACTCACTTGAAGGCAGCAGAGCTGTTAAGGGGGAATCTGTGGAAATGTTAGTTAAAGCAGGATAATGTGCTTGAACTTGATCTCTAACTTAACAAAGTGGTAGCTTTCCTACCGTGGAATACTAGCGTTCCAGATTCCCTCTGTTTTAAGTTAGGGAATGCATCCTAGTCCTATTTTCCTCAGGGTTGGTTTCCCACACTGCAGTCCATCTGGAAGTGTTTCTTTAGTCTTTTATGCATGGAATGGTACAAAAACAAACACAACCAAAGAAGCTCACGGCCACGGAGTCAGTGCCAACTCACAGTGACCCTGTAAGACAAGGCAGAACTGCCCCTGCGGGTGTCTCAGACTGTGGCTGGTAGCAGGAGTAGACAGCACCTTCTCTCTTCTGAGGAGCAGCTGGTGGTTTCAAACTGCTGACCTTGAGGTTAGCAGCCCAATGTGTAACCACTGTGCTACCAGGGTGCCTCGAAAATGTGTGTGTGTGTGTGTGTGTGTGTGATCATGAATTGTGCATGTCTATATTCTAAAACAAACATTTGATTCAAGGCATTAGATATAAACCATACCCAACTGTTCTGACTTAGGTGCAAATTTGACTTAAAGACAAATGTAAGGAAAGGAACTCACTCAATATCCTGGGACTGCCTGTACACATTTTATGCACGTGTGTGTGTGTGTGTGTGTGTGTGTGACATAGAAGAAGACGTGGACAGGAGTGTGTTAGCATGTTGGTGTGGACTGAATTATATCCACCAAAAGGAAGCCCTAACCATGGTACCTGTGAACATGACCTTGTTTGAAGGTCTGTCAGTACGCATTTGCACATCCCGGATTACCTGGGTCCTCATTCAACCAGAGTGTCCTCAGAGAAGAGAAGAGACCGCGAGGCAGGTAAAGGACAGTCAGGTGGAGACAGCCGAGGAACACATGGGTTACCAGAAGCTGCCGCTCTCCCCACCCACCCGTGGCGGTTCCTCTAGGTCACACAGCCGGGGGCGGAGGGGGGTGGGTTCCGCCTGCTGACCTTGGTTGTCACAGAGTGGTGGGCTCAGCAGTGACCTAGACCTTCGTCCTTTTCTTTGGATACTTGCCGGATTTTCCACAGTGAATAGTATTGCATGTTTAGAGAGAAGAGGTTTTCTTTTCCAAGGAGAGACTAAGTCCCAAGGTACTGCCAGAAGGGATGTGCTACAATACTTAAAAGAGACAGCACGCTTGTGTCCACTGCCTCATTTCTCTGAGCCTAAAAGCCACTGGTTCCTCGGGAGCAAAGTGGAGAAGACTCGGGGAAGGGAACGTGCAGGCGCAAAAGCACTGAGAGCCTTGACACGTTGTGAAAAGTGCCGCCGGCGTCACTGAGCACCTTGCATGGGAATTGTCAGCTGGGAATCTCATTTGCTGCACCAGCTTTCTTGGAAAGCACGGTGATCTTCCTTTAAAGAAGAAACAGGGGAAACGATGATGCTGCCGACGCCACCGCCTGGCTGCCTCATGGACAACATAGCAGGGCCTTGTCTGGTCCTGTGTCAGCCTCCTGATGGTCTGCGTTTCGTTCTCTGGTACACAGGGTCATCGTGACTCGGACTTGGCTTGATGCGATGTTCAGAAGTAGATCACCAGGCCTTTCTTCCTGGTCTGTTGTAGGCTCAAAGCTCCACTGAAATCTGCCCACTGTTAATGGTCCCTCTCGTTATTAGAAATACCAAATTCATGGCCACACAAAAGCCACCACAGTGCAGCCAGTCGACACCTGGGTGGTAGTCAATGCTTAAAACCTAATATCTACTGATAAGCCCCATACAGGAACAAACAACACTGATACAACATATCACAATTACAGGTGGGAAGACAGAAATACAAACAGAACCATGATCAGGACACATATATTTATGGCAGGCCACAGGGTTCACAAGATCGGTCCAGGGCCTTCTGACCAAGGCAGTGAAGGCATGGCTCTTGACAATGGCCCTGCAGTATCCTGACCTCCATCAGGGACACACTGGCGACGCCCCTAAAGGGGATTGCCCCTCCCTGGGCTGGCTGCGGGGCTAGAGGCAGTGGCTTTCAAATGCAGTCTGCCTGAGGTCAAGACTGTCCAGTCCTGGTTAATGGCCGCCTGGAGGCTCCATCCACGTGGGGACTCTGCAGATGGACTTGGGGCTTTCACTGTTACCCAAAGCCTTCTTCAAACGCAATGGCAGGAATGTAAGCTCCAGTACAGAGAGTAGGCATTCCCAAGAGAAAAGGAAAGCTGCTGCTGTAGGAACTGCACTCGAGATTGAAAGCTCATCTTTTCAACGCAAAGACTTTGCAGAGGAGCCTCTCAAAGGGCCTGCGCGCCCCACTCAGGGATGAGCCTTCACCAGAGACAGCCCCCTTCCCCGTTTTTTGGGAATTGTTGGGCGGGGAAAGAAAGGCAAATCCGTCAGCCACTAGAAAGAAATGCGAGAAAACATTGAAACTGTGAGAGTGAGATTCGTATCCATCCTCACCCTTGAGACTTTCGGGAGCAGAAGGAACAGGAGAAAATCAATACCTGCTCCAGAGGGGCAGAGCCGTGTCCCAAGTCCAAGTCTGAACCAAACAAACGTTCCCCTTGGATCTGCCAACTACAAAACTAGTCCAGACGTTGGAAGGGAGAAGCTTGATTCAGAAAGAAGGAGAACGTGGCCGTGGCTGCAGGAGGAGCAGCGCTTGTGACAAGGACACTGACGACTGTAAACCCTGGAAGTGTCTGGAAGGGTTTTCGTTCATGAAAACTCAGAGAAAGCTCAAGGAAGAGGAAGTGGGCGTAAGGGCTGAGGTGATCAGATCTTACATCAAACGTTTTGGATGTAGGCCGACCTCTGATACAGGAGGGGCACCTTAAAGATGGGTCACACGTCCTTTAGACTGAAAGCTGAAATGCCCTGGTGTGAGAAGGAGATGATGTTGCTATCCCAAGAGTGTGGATTTAGAAGTCATTGGACTACAGTTCAACCTTCTTGAGCTTATAATTTTATAATTCCGTAATTGGCAAATTAAGACAACCATGTGTGTTGGCACTTCCGTGGTTTCTCTTTTTGTTTGTGTGTGACATGCGTCAGTTCTGAAGACAGTTTCGCCCTATTGAAATCCGTGCCGTGTCTAATCCTCTCTCTCCTTAAACAGGGTTCAGTCGCTTAAGTTTTTTAACCTTTCAAAGTGAACATTCCATGTATTTTAGTCTAAAAAGCTTTCCTATGTATTTCCCCTTGTCTTAAAAGTCTTCTAAATTCTATACTGTTAGCTAGATAAACTTAGAGGATGTAAAAAATGGTCAGTAATGATAATTAATGATGCAATTATTAGTATTATCAAAGGTCCTGTGAGGGTCACTTATACTATCAGTAAACTGATAATGCTGCCTCTTACATGAACTAGCGATAAACCTTGGATATTTTGAACTCACACTTAATCTTACACCCTAATCCTAGAGCAATTAGTCCTGATGATGTAGCCCTACTCAATACTTGCCCTCATGAAGTAATCACTGAAGATAGAGAAAAGTGCTATGAAGAAATCAGAGGGTGCCCATCTATCAGAAAGAATAGTGTCTGGGGTCTTAAAGTCTTGTCTTAACATAAGCAGCCATCTAAGTGAAGTGTCAGCTAAGTCCACACAGAAGAAGTACACCAGCCTGTGTGACCAAAGCATTGTAAATAATAAAATCCATGATCAGAGGAGGGAATTACATTGGAGCTTCAATTCTGAGCACCTCGTTTGCAGGAGTCTATGGATGACGGTGAAAGCCCAAAATGTATTTTCAGAGTCCCCCCATGGATTCCCTCTGAACATCAGCTAGGGATATACAAAATAATCAATCCTGCCCTCAGGGAGTGTATTGGATATAATCTTACCTCTACCTGTATAACCACTCCAAGGAGGAGCAGTCTCCCGTTGGGGCTTGCCTGAGTGTGCTTCATGGAGATCATGGTATGCAGAAGGGGGACCCATACTCGTGAGTGTGCCCGGACTGCCTTGGAGAGGCCCCTGGACCAGTCTTATAAGCAGCTCTGTCTACGACAATGTGCATATCCCGATCAGGGTCGCCTTCTCACTCTGGTAATTCCATCTGCAACGTTTGCATCTTGGTCTGCTGCCCATCTTGCACTGGTGACAGCTTGCCTTGACTTTCCATGCCCTCTCTAAAGTGCTGTGCATTAACAAGCCCTTGGGCACCATTATGACCTTGTGTTAATTGTCTCCTTCATCTGGATAATGTCTTTCTCTTGTCCTGATTAAGACTTTAATAAATGTTCTCTTTAAAGTGACTAACTATCAATGAATGGCACATAACCACACACCCCCACCCAGGGGGAAGAACAACAGAAACCACAGGAGAAGGGAGACAGCGGTTGGTGTGAGATTTGAAAATAATTAACCATCTACAATCTATCAAGGGGTCATGAGGGTTGGGGTGGGGGGTGTGAGGAAGGGAAAAAAAGAGGAGCTGATCCCAAGGGCTCAATGGAAAGTCAATGTCTAGAAAAGAACGATGGAATACATGTACAGATATGTCGGATACAATTGATGTATGGTTTGTAACAAGAGTTGTAAGAGCCCCCAATAAAATGACTTTAAAAATGAATTGTTTTAAAAATAAGAAGTAAAGCAACTAACTAAATGAAAATCAAATATATTAAATTATACTCAGCTGAAGGTGGGTTTGGGGGAAGGGAAAAGGGATGTCTCTGATTGGTTTGTAGGGACAAGCTGTGTAGTTACCAATTGATAGGCAAAGAACGAGAAATGGGAGGGTCTGCATGTGGCCAGAAGGAGCCCTGGTGATCACTAGTTACGTGCTCAGCTGCTAACAGAAAGGTCCGTGGTTCAAACCCACCAGCCACTCTGAGGGAGGAAGATGTGGCAGATTTGGAGTCTCTGGGGCAGTTCTACTCTGCCCATAGGGTGCTGTCAGGCAGATCCAATGCCCACAGGTGTGTGTGTGTGTGTGTGTGTGTGTGTGTGTCCGTCCTGCTCATCGATAAACAAGAGCACATCTCTGAGTCTCTAGGTTACATGGAAAGAGTGGCTATTTGCAGGAAACTGTTTTCCTGACCACAGAGGGGTGTGAGGGAGTTCTTCAGCCATCTGTCTTCCGTGTCTCTATCACAAAGGTCACATAATGCTCAACACTCTCAGAATATAGGACTAAAACACTTTAAAATACTTAGAGGATGGCAGCAATTTGCCGGTTAAAGCCCGCAATCATGGAAGCCAAGGATGGGCAGACTGTGGCTGCCAAGCCACGTGCATCTCTTCCGGTACGTGCGTGAGGTTCTGAAGTAAAATTGAAAACGGCTAACGGATCTTATTCAGATGATGGTGATCCCATTTGTTTGTAAAATATATGTATGGCTCTCGCATAATTTTTAACTTGTTGCGAGACATTGAATTGGCTCTTCTGTCTCAAAAGTTGCCGACCCCATTATGAAACTAAATTGAGGCTTTAAAAAATATGAAAAATCCTTTGGGAAGAGAAGTGTGTTTGCATATTATTTTAATTAGTGATTTCTATTGTGTCCAAAAAATCCCACAAACTACTTTAAAAAGAAAAGCTTTGTATTGTGACTCAGATGAAGAGTTACTGAGCAAATCAGTTTTCCACTCAACAATTCATGCACATTTTTGTCATATCATTGATTCCAATCCCCACAATGCAGCACCACTCACCCTACTTTGTCCTTCTGTTTCCTATTTCTGTTCTTCCTTGGGGAGCCCTGGTGACATCATGGTTACATGTTGGCCTGCTAACCCCAAGGTCAGCAGTTCAAAGCCACCAGCCACGCTGAGAAAGAAAGACGAGGCTTTCTACTCCCATGAGTTACAGTCACAGAAACCCACAGGGATAGTTCCACCCTATCCAATAGGGTCACTGTGCATCAAAACTGACTCCAGAGAAGTGAGATTTTTGGTTTTATTTTTTCTTTCTTAACCCTTTTGAACTTTGCGCCTGGATAAATGCTACCCTTTTAAGTCACATATTGAGTATGCTAAATGTGCATGCCTCCCTAGTTCCCCTTAGAGACCTGTCTGTTGCTTGGCTGAAAATTGAGTCATGAGAGTGAGTCCTTGTGTCCATCCGTCCTTGTTTCCTTCTGGCAGCCCAAGGAAGAGCATAGGGATTGGCCCTCTTCCTACCCAGTGGGCAGGGGGAGTTGTCGCGTGGATGAGTGAGTCTGTCCTGGTGACACTGCCCAGGGCCCTGCAGTTCAGCCCTGGCGTCCATGGTCTCTCACGGGGGAGATGCAGCGTGGATGGAGGTGACACAGTGGTGTTGACCGGACTGAGCAACAGGCAGGAAAGCGGGAGAAAGAAACAGCATTGGACGTCGGGAGCAAGGGGAGGGGCGAGGCCGAGAGAAGAAGAACATTACACTGACCAAGAGCAGGTTCTGCGTCGGGCTGCGTACCACCCGGGAGAACGAGGGGGCTCTCTGCTCCCCTAAAGACTTAGTTACAGCCTCGGAAACCCGCCGGGGCAGTTCTCCTCTGTCCTGCAAGGTCAGTGAAGGAGTCAGGTCTTGGCCGGTAAGGTTCCCCTTTGTACAGCAACCTCCTCAAGGACTGTGTCTCCCCTTTCTGCGCTCTGTGTCTCCCCTTTCTCAGGGAACCTCGAGCAAGCCAACGAGGAGCTGCGGGCCATCATCAAGAAGATCTGGAAGCGCACCAGCATGAAGCTCCTGGACCAGGTGGCGCCCCCTGCCGGCGGTAAGTGCCCTGACGTCCGCACGGGGACACGCCCATAGCCATCTCTGGTGGCCCCTTGCTCCAGTGGTGGCAATCATCAGAAATGGGGGGCTGCCCCTGCAGCTTGTGCTTTTGGGGGGCCCACTGGGGTATGCTTTCTGCAGACCCTTTCTGCAGGCCCAAAGGCCCTATCGGTTAGAAGGGACAGGAGTGTCTCAGGTTCAGACTGTGAGATGGAAATGTGGACCCCCCTGCATTGGACAGATGGGGCCAGGCCAGGCCCTTTGATGTTCAGACGACGGGCAGGCTTTCGAAGGAAAATGCCGCGGTGTACACGTTTACCCACAAACCCCTGGGCTGATGGCCCAAGGATCATGAGGCCCTCAAAGAAGACTCCCAGGAAGCCTGGATTCTCTAGCCTGAAATTCTTTTTCCTCCTGACATAGCAGTCGTTCCCAGCCAGCCCGCCCAAAGTGCCCCTGCCCCTCGCCTACAAGAAACACAGAGATCATATAACCATTTTTATGATCAATTCCAAAATATTAGTATACCGCTTTAACTCATGTCAGTGGTCCTAAAATCAAATGGTTCTCAATGTGTGCACGCTGTGGCACAGGTCATAATTAACTGATGAAGTGCTCACATGCATGCAGGTCCCACGAGCAGGCTTGCGTTTAGAAGGAGGGCGACGTTGAATATTGCTGCCGCTAGGTCTTTGGCATTTTGAAGGAAGGACAAAAGTGAATGTATCTACAGTGAAACTGCCAACTGCGGGGGCCTGTGGGAAGTGGAAGCTTGTCAGACAAAGGGCACTCAAGAATCCCTTACTGATAGGCATAGAGAAGTGGTAAGATTGCGTCCTATCACGGGTAGACAACTAGGGAAGCCAGTGAAGCAAGGCAGTCCCTCCAAGCTCCGGCTCTCATGGGTTTCACCGTGTCTATATACATGTACATGCATGCACATGCGTGCCTGTGGACACAGGGCTTCCATGGCTGAGAGTGACCACTGCAAAAACATTCTGGTACAAGAGGGTCAGAGACAGCAAAGGAACTACAAGGGCGTTGTCACCGGGGCTGTTATTTCCCAAAATGTGCACCCCTCTGGGTCCAGTTCAAATAAAACCAGGTGCGGCCTTCCTTCAATTCACAGCACAGTTGTATTCCTGGAAGACTCCTGGATGCTAAAACCAGGCCCAAATGTGCCATGTGTTCCTGTGCCAGGTTTTTTTATCTGAAAGCAGGTGGTTCCCTTCTTAACAGGGTGCTTAGAAGCTGTGCAGAGAGCTAGGATAGTATTTGTTGGACTAAAGGCCAGTCGCACCCATATCACCATGACAAGTGAGCTATGCCCCAGATGTTTCCAGAACGCTCCTTAGGAGGTGAGTTAGTCTGGGTAGACTAGAGAAACAAATCCACAGAAACTTACATGTATCTAAGAGAGAGTTTATGTAAAAGGTACGTGTACATTAAGAAAGCATCCCAGCTGGCCATGGGAGCTGTGACTGACGGCGAAGTCATCTAGAAGCATCCCCTCATGGATGGAGATGGCGCTGGAGATGACCTAAGAATTGACCTGCTCATGAAAAGCTTCATTAAGTGGTGCAATTCTGAGTCCCAGGAAGAGGGAGATAGCCAGTACCAATGTATGCTGAGCACACTGTCTCAGTGGGAATTTTCAGTGGGCAAAAACCTTGCTGGTATATGATACGCGTCTCAGAGAAATGGAAAATTATGAAAAAATTTACAAAGAAATAGAATGTAGCATCGCTGGAGCCCATGCAAAAAACAAATACTTCAAGCAAAAGGAATACGAAAAAATCGCAAGAGTATGATGCTTCAGCAAACGTCATCCAGCACCATCCCAACAGACAAGAAATGGTAAAGGAACCAGAGCAGTGGCTCTCAATCTTTCATACCGTTCCTCATGTGGTGGTGACCCCAACCATGAGACTATTTTCATTGCCACTTCCTCACTGTAATTTTGCTACTGTTGTGAATCGGGTGACCCCTGGGAAAGGGTCGTTCAACCCCCAAGGGAGTCGAGACCCACAGGTTGTGAACCGCTGGGCTAGCGGCTCTGGGTAAAGAATTACAGCATCTTTCACATATTAAAGAAAGTGTTGAAGATAAGCTGATATTGAGGCAGAAACAGTTTCACGTTCTACCATCTATGCACTTCAGCAAACACTGGAAAATGATGAAAAACGCTCCGAAGTAGAAGAAGCTCAAGAAACACGCATGGCTACAGAGCCTAAGCCATCAACAAGCTAATCTCGCACCATCCCAGGAATACTGAACTAACCATATGATCTCAGTGTGTTTAGAAACGTTTCTATTTTTCGAGATACTTAAAATTTCTATACTGAAATACTTTGCTTTTAAAAGCGATGCATATTTTATTTGCATTTCTACACACAACAGAAAATAACTTCAGCACAGACTTGCTTTTATCCAAAATGTTTAATAAACTGATTTCAAACAGGAAAAAAAAAAAGAAAGTAGCCCAACCCAGTCCAGTCCAAGCCCATAAGTCCAACATTAGCCCATATGTCTGACATTGATCAACAAAGTCCTCCTCAATCTCACAAAACACATGCCATGACGCCGACTGCAGGAGGAAAGCTGAGTCAGTGAGCGTGTAAACATCTCAGCGCTGGCAGGGGTCTCCACACAGCTGCTCCAGCACCCAGGGCTGCATCAGGGTAGGTCCATGCGGCTTCTCCTCAGGGATGTCTTGCAGGAAGTGAGCCTTGCCAGCTGAAGCAGGGAACTGGCTAAGGCAGCTACACCCTGGTCCAACTATCAGAAAGCAAGAGACCTGAGAACTAGAAAGAGCCATTAATCTCTCCGCCCTTCAATTAATCCCGCATGTGTTTATCAGCCAGGCTGGCACAATAAACCTTAACTATCACAGAAGGTGATGCTGCCCTCTGAACCCCTGAGACTCACTGGCTTCCCCATCATCGGGTCCATCCCAGAGATAAGACACCAAGGATGTCATGTCTAATTTTGGGTGCCCAGTCCAGCTGGGGCCCAGCCAAATCCTTCCTGGTAAGAAAACGCCATCTGTAAGATGGGGCATTCTCTTCCATGTGAACTCTCCCGCCAGCCCAGGCGTAGGTGTGCACTGAGAAGACCCGGCTCACTGTTGACGGGCACTTGGTGCTTTAGGATCAAGTAAGAGCACTCTCAGTTAAGTAAACAAAGCCAGGTGGGAGCAAGTTAGCAGCATGCTGCCTTTGCTATAAAATCAGGGGAAAGAGACCGCTGCTTCTGCTTGCACAGAGAATGCTAGAGCAGGGGTTCTCTACCTTCCCATGCCGCGACCCTTTCAGACAGCTCCTCATGTGGTGGTGACCCCCCCAACCATACAATTATGTTCATTGCTATTTCATCGCTGTCATTTTGCTACTGTTAAGTGACCCCTGTGAAAGGGTCGTTCAACCCCCAAAGGGGTCGTGACCCACAGGGTGAAATCCCCTGGGCTAGACCAATGCTCAGAGACTGAAACGGTGAGGGCAAAGTTTCTTTTATGTCTTGTTTTGGGGGTTTTTTTGGGTTTTTTATATGTCATTTTATCGGGGGCTCTTACTCACTGATAACAATCCATACATCAATTGTATCGAGCACATTTGTCCATATGTTGCCATCATAATTTTCAAAACATTTTCTTTCTACTTGAGCCCTTGGTATCAGCTCCTCTTTTTCCCCTCCCTTCCACCCTCGTGACCCCTTGATAAATGATAAATTATTATTATTCTCATATTTTACACCTCCGCGCTCTCCCTTCACCCACGTTTCTGTTGTTCATCCCCTGTGGGGGGCGTTGTACGTTGATCATTGTGATTGGCTCTCCCTTTCTCCCCCTACTCCCCCCTACCCTCATGGTACCTACCGCTACTTCCATTATTGTTCCTGAGAGAACAGGTTTTCTTAAAGTGATTTACAAATACTAAACTGCCACCTCACCGGAAAATAAAAATACAAGAGGCTAGCTATCGGGAGGTAATCGTTAGGCAGACGGGGGAGACTTTCCACCGTCTACCTTCTTCTATTTTATTTTACCTTTTTGAATCATATGAATGTACTGCCTCTTCCAAAAACAATAAAGGTCGACGTCAAGTCTGAATAGTTAAGAGGAAAATTATCGGAGGCCATCGTCCGTCCCCCACTTACCCGGTGCTCCCTTTCCTCGCCTGCCCTAGATGACGAGGTCACAGTCGGCAAGTTCTACGCCACCTTCCTGATCCAGGAGTACTTCCGGAAGTTCAAGAAGCGCAAAGAGCAGGGTCT
>NW_022110173.1:3818428-3833387 GCF_000313985.2 Echinops telfairi
CTGTGGTAGAAACAGACCAGGGGCCTCACTTGTCCTCTGGGTTGCAGGCTGGCTTGCGCACGCTGCACGACCTGGGACCCGAGATCCGACGCGCCATCTCTGGAGATCTGGCGGCCGAGGAGGAGCTGGACAAGGCCATGAAGGAGGCCGTGTCTGCCACCTCAGAAGATGACATCTTCAGGGTAGGTGGATGCCACCGCCACACTCTGGGGCCTCGACGAGGGTCCGTGTGAAAGCGAAAGAGGGTGCGTTGTTTTGGGTAAGAAATTCCAGGGAGAAAAGGCCTGAACTTCAGCAGGTCCCCAGCTCATCCCTCGTAGCTGTCTCCACCCCCTCACCATTCCAACCTGACTCCATCTCAGGCCAGAACTCCCCAGGGCAATTCTCGGTGCTTTTGATGGTGGAGAACGAGAGGAGGAGCTCTGTGCCTGCTCAAGGTGTTTCCTAAGAGAAACTTGCCGAGGGGTGGCCCCTGGACCACAGCTCACTTGCAGACCTGTTCTGCTTGCAGCCCTGGAAAATGTGGCGCGTTGGACATGACATCTAGATCACTGGCTTTTCTCGGGGGAGGGAGGAAATCGGACGTTCTGGCAACAGGGGCTGGCATTTCCACCTGGTGACAAAGGGCTGGACCAGTGGGGGCTGTCCTCTCGAGGTGGTACAAGTGGCCTCAGCTCACACAGTCCCCTCCATGTCTGCTCTCCTAGCCTAGACCGTGAGGCTGGCCTCAGTCCTGGAACGCCAAGTCTCACCTCCCAGCTCTCCACTCATTCTCATGCCCTGCCTAACCCTAAAAGGCCCCTCCAGAGCAAGGAAGAAGCTACTGAGGGCAAGTGTGGCAGGGCCGTGTTCACGCCTGCCACCCCACCCCGTGCCTGGGTCCTGGGCTGCAGGCACACCCAGGAGGAGGAGAGCCCATGCACCCTGGGGTGCTCCCACTGTCATGCTCATGCTCGCTCCATAAGCCCATGCCAAACGGCCCAGGGACCTGGCACCGTGGGAATCCCGGCGGGGCAGACCCGGGGCAGAGGCTCTGCTTGCTTTCAAAATGCTCCTCCACCAAATCTCAGGGGCAGCCCCGGACGAGGAGAAACTGCTGGGGAGAACTTTGGCTCCTGATTTGACCCTTTTAAGACGCTCCTGCAGAAAGGGAGGTGATCACAAACCTGATGTGGTAGAACCTTCGTCCCAAACTGGCCAATGCAGGCTAGGCTCCGTGAGCTGGTTGGACCTCCCTTTTTAATCTAGTTTAGGCTCTTCTCGTTGCTTCTCCATGGCCCCGGCCCTCACGCTCGGTGCTCTCTAGCAAACCACGCAGCTGGCTGCAGCTCAGCATTGCCGTCCTAGATCTGTCCTCAGAACCCCATTCCGGCCTTCAAAGGGGCTCCTCAAAAACTTCTGGAATGACTCTTACACTCGGCAGCCTCCTTGCCTGGCCCAGTGCCCACACAGGTGGAGGTCCTGCCCTTGCCACCCCGGACCTCTTCCAGAGGGCAGGGGGATAGCTTGAGTGCCTAGGCCCTTCCCTGCCAGGCTGCCCGGCCACGCGGATGGGGCACTTCACCCTCTGCCACGTGCTTCCGGCTGTGGCTGTGGCCCTCCGGAGGGCAGACCCTTCCCACCCGGGACCTCTCTGACCCGGCTACAAGGGTCTCTCCCTCAGAGGAGGGGCGGTACGTTCTCCTCCACCTACCCACCCCGTCTTGCCTGCAGAGGGCCGGTGGCCTGTTCGGCAACCATGTCAGCTACTACCAAAGCGAAGGCCGGAGCACCCTCCCCCAGACCTTCACCACCCAGCGCCCTCTGCACATCAACAAGGCGGGTAACAGCCAAGGCGACACCGAGTCTCCCTCCCACGAGAAACTGGTGGACTCCACTTTCACCCCCAGCAGCTACTCGTCCACTGGCTCCAACGCCAACATCAACAATGCCAACAACACGGCCCTGGGCCGCTTCCCCCGCCCCACCGGCTACCCCGGCACGGTCAGCACCGTGGAGGGCCACGGGCTCCCCTTGTCTCCTGCCATCCGGGTACAGGAGTCAGCCTGGAAGCTCGGCTCCAAGAGGTAAGCAGGAGGGTGGGTGAGCCAGGGCATCCCACACTCGGGCCCAGAGCAGATGGGCTGGAAGGGAGTCTGGCCCCCAGACCCACCACGCACCGCTCAGTCTGGGGATAGAGGCTGCTGCCGTGGGCCCCAGAGAGCTAGGCGAGCCCTCCCAAGTCTTGTCCTTGGGAAAAGACAGCATCGTCCCACTGGCCAGTAGTACGCAGAGGTGCCACACCTCTGGGCAGTGCCTCCTCTCCTCTCACCGCCCTGCAGAGCGGAGGAGCCGCTGGTCTGTGACCCACTGAGAGGCCCATACAGCAGAACTGGTCCTTCACCCATCCCCAAGTCTCTGTCCAAACCTGGCCTCCCACCCCACCGGGGAGGGAATGGCATGGCCCCTCTTCTTTATACAGGAGGGTGGCCCTTCTCCGGAGCACTGGCCCAGTCTGTCTTCATATCAGATCATTCCTGGTCATTGATGACCTCCCCACCCTGGCGAGCTCATTCCTTCCCCCTCTGCTACCTGGGGCCGCAGGGTGAATTGCTACGAGGTGCTGGGATGGGGTGCTTCCTTCCGTGCTCTGGGCCCCAGGAAGAACAGCTTGGGACACTGAGGCTCTCCTCCCTGTTATACCAGCAGCTTGGGGTCCTCCGGATGGGTGCCCCACCCTCTGCATCTTGCTGCAGCCCCCTGGATTCTGCTGCTCACTCAGAGGAGGACACTCACTTGGGAGCAGGCTGGGCAGGTCTAGGTCAGCAGAGCACCAGGAAGTGCAGGTGTCTCTCTCCAGCCCCGGACAGAGGTCCTGATGCTGCAAATGCACCCAAGGCACCAGCATGCTTGTCCCTTGCCTTCATTCCACAGAAGTTCAAGTGGTCCCATACAAAAGCCCCTGCCCCCAGGGCATTCACAGGCCAGACAATGGCGAGTCAAACTGGCCATCCTCCATCCACCTGACTCTCTGGAAGACTGGTCGGTTTAGCTTCCCAATAGCCATGTTGAGTGGGCCCGTCAGCGCAGGAGACGTCCCTGGAGACGTCTCGACGCCTTGTGAGCAAGGCATTGAGCTCAGAACTGGACTTCGGGCGCCGAGCTGAAAGGCTGGTTGGTTTTGCGTAGGAGAATATCGACGTTTCAAGGGCCTATGCCCTCCACCGCCTTATCTGCTGCCCGATGTTCCTCCTACAACCTGCAGGGACTCTTCCCTGGCACTCCCTTGCCTCTTCAAACCCTCTGAAGGAGGGTTTGTACCTGCCAGTAATAGCTCAGTATCAACCCCGCGGCCTTCTGCAAAGGGTGTTTTTACGATCATTTGGTTCTGTGTGAAATAGGGACGCCCCGGGAAGCACAGTTCACCCTGGGCCACCATGATTCCTGAGCGACTCAACACAGATTGGTTTGGTGTTTGGGTCTGAGATGGGAGAAGAAGCCATCGGGAAAATTCCATCTTCTCCCCACAAACGCGCCCATGGATGACGTAGAACATTTGCAGAGTCCCTAGCACCATGCTGGCGCATAGGAGGTATCACTAAATGCCAGCTCCACCCCCACCCCCCACCCGTCCACTGCCCATAGCAGTTGGTCAACACAACGCTCAGGGCTCTAAGCTGCCACTTGGTGAAGAAGGATTTAGCAACGTTCTAGCTCCGGGGCCTTGTCCTGCGCCCTACAGCTAAACGCTGAGCGCTGTGGCTGCAGTGTTCAAGTTGCTCCTGCCGGGAATGGGCCAGCGCGCCTTGTGCACAGGGGTCCCCAAGAAACGGTGCTGCGTGCCTGCGGCCATTCTCCACCCCAGCTCACCCCATCACACCTCACCAAAGCACCTTCCACATCTCGGTCCTCCCGCTCCATCACCAGCCTTGTGTGCCTCACCTTTCCTCTTGGCCTTGGGGTGGGCAACTCTGTGAGGGCCTCCCCCAGAGACCTCTGCCCCGACCCATCCTCATTCTGGCAGAGTCGGCTGGGAGATTTCCCCGGGGCCCTCCTGGAGTCTATAGGGGGAAAGATGGTGGGAGCGACTTAGAGGAGGACCACGAGAATGGGGAGAACATTTGGACCAGAGCTAACCGGGTCATGGCCCATCATGGCCAAACTAGCAGGAGCCCCTACCCGCCAAGGGGAAAGTCATCCGAGTCTGAGGCGTATTCTGGTGTGGGTGAGCCTCAGGCTCAGAGGCAGCTAAGACTCAGCAGGGACTCAGACTCAGGAGGGACTTGGACTCAGGAACAGCTGAAGCTCAGGAGGGACTTATGGTTAGGAGGGGCTCAGGCTCAGGAGGGGCCCGGTTCTCAGGTAGGCCTGGGGCTCAGGAGAAGCTCTGGCTCAGTGAGACTCAGGTTCAGGGAGACTCAGGCTCAGGAGAGACTCGGGCTCAGGAGAATCTCAGGCTCAGGAGAGACTCAGGCTCAGGAGGGTCTCAGGCTCAGGAGAGTCTCAGGCTCAGTGAGACTCAGGTTCAGGGAGACTCAGGCTCAGGAGAGACTCAGGCTCAGGAGAGTCTCAGGCTCAGGAGAGTCTCAGGCTCAGGAGAGACTCAGGCTCAGGAGGGTCTCAGGCTCAGAGAGACTCGGGCTCAGGAGAGTCTCAGGCTCAGGAGGGTCTCGGGCTCAGGGAGACTCAGGCTCAGGAGGGTCTCAGGCTCAGGGAGACTCAGGCTCAGGAGAGATTCAAGCTCAGGAGAGACTCAGACTCAGGAGGGTCTCAGGCTCAGGGAGACTCAGGCTCAGGAGGGTCTCGGGCTCAGGAGGGTCTCAGGCTCAGGGAGACTCAGGCTCAGGAGGGTCTCGGGCTCAGGAGGGTCTCAGGCACAGGGAGACTCAAGCTCAGTAGAGACAGGCTCAGGAGGGTCACAGGCTCAGGAGGGTCTCAGGCTCAGGGAGACTCAGGCTCAGGAGGGTCTCAGGCACAGGGAGACTCAGGCTCAGTAGAGACTCAGGCTCAGGAGGGTCACAGTCTCAGGAGGGTCTCAGGCTCAGGGAGACTCAGGCTCAGGAGGGTCTCAGGCTCAGGGAGACTCAGGCTCAGGAGGGTCTCAGGCACAGGGAGACTCGCTCAGGCTCAGGAGGGTCTCAGGCTAGGGAGGGGCTTAGGCTCACTTCTTCTGCTCAGAAGAACCAACCATTCCATCTGGGGCTTTACTGAGCCTTTACTCTAAGGAGCCAGTGTCAAACTTGAAGATTTGTCCGAATATGACGACAGACACATCTCCGTTCTGCTCAGCAAACCCCACCAGGGTTTTATTGCAATAAAAGAAGGGGACTGTCCAGTCACCGGCCACACCGCCCTGCTCCCAGTAGCAGGGCCTCTCTCCCAGCTGGCCCTCTCTCTCCTCCGACGTGCCATCTCATCTGTCTCTGCCTTTGTTTCTCCCACAAGCCTCAGGGTCAGGCAGGGCATGCATCACCCCAACTTTTCAGAAGGCGTGAGTTGACCTAAGCAACTTGAGTGTGACTGTGTAGCCAGGGGGTACAGGATCCGAACTCAGATCTCCTGGGGTCCCAACCCAGAGAGCCCCTCCAGCATCGACCCCCGCCCTCATCCTGGCCCGTCTGTGTTTCATGGCTTCAACAGCAAGGGCAGAAGGAAGAGGTCACCCTGGGGTGGGCAGAGCGTTTGAGTGTGTGTCTCTAGGTGGTGTGAGTGAGTGTGTGCAGGAGTGGTGAGCGTGTGTAAGGAGATATGTGTGGCTGTGTCAGTACATGAGTCTGTGTGAGTGTGTCGAATTGTGACTTTGTGCGTAGGTGGTGACTTTGTGTGAGGGGGGGTGTGAGAGTTTGTAGGTAGGAGTAGTGACTGTGAGTGAGAGTGGACTGTGTGCGTGGTGACTCCGTGGGTGTGAGGTGCCTTCCCTGCTGAGGGCGAAGGAGGACTTGCAGGATCTGACGCTTCTCTCCCTCTGGGACCTTAGGTGCAGCTCCCGGGAGAGCCAGACAGCCATGGTGTGTCCGGAGGAGGTCTCTGGGGAGGAGACCGATGAGGTGAAGTTCCCAGCAGACTCGGAGTACTGCAGCGAGCCCAGCCTGGTCTCCACAGAGATGTGAGCACAGTTACCCTCTGCCCGGGGGTGAAGGACGGGAAGGGGGGAGTGGGGGAGGATGGTCTCTCAGGAAAACATCCGCAAAGCATCTGCTACTTGTTTAGAGAGCTCGAAGCCCCCACCCCACCCCACCTCTAGTACTTTTTCTCCACACAGAGCCTGACCCCTTCTCTGCTTGGCCCTTCCTTGCCATGAGATGCTTTTAAAGACATCCTGTAAGACACGTTTCTTAAACGTTCACGGCAATCCCAGGGCCAGTGCCAGCTCCGTACACACAAATAGGTGACCCCAACCGTTTGTTACACAGCTGCCCAGCAGAGGGCACTGTTGGAAAAACTAAGACAAATTTAGAGGGGGAAATGGGGAGGCTGCTCCCCTCAAGGTCAGCAGTGCTAAACCACCGGCCGCTCTGTGGGAGAAAGAGGAGGCTTTCTACTCCCAGGAAGAGTTCCGTCTCAGAAACCCACAGGGGCAGTTCTACGCTGCCTGACAGGGTCCCCTTGGGTGAGAAATGGGGCTCTTTCTAAGGCTGTAATCTTTGTGGAAGTAGATGGCCACCGTGTCTTCTTCCCAAGAGCCGGCTGGTGCATTTGAACTGCCAACCTTTGGGTTAGCAACAGGGCTAACCATGGCACCTCCAGGACTCCCAAGAAGACTCTGGCACACAGCCAAATTAAAGCAAAAAGCCAGAGAAACGGTCATCAAGAGACCTTTGTGTGTCGGAGGGTACGGGCGTAGCTTTTCTGACTCGTGAAATATAAACACCCCCCACTGTCATCCAGGCCAGCTCCACTCAGAGCAGCTCTGTCCCGGGAGGATTCTGCACGTAAGCGCACTGCCTTATCTTCCGAGCAATGCTGGCGTGGTGGGCTTGAAGCACTGAGCTGTCCGTGGGTGGCCATGGGGCCAACAGGGCTCCTTGGTGAAACAGGAAAACCATGCTACCATCGGGTTGGTTCCAACTCAAGGCCGCCCTGCTGGACAAGGCACAACCGGCCACTGTGCACTTCTGAGACTGCCATGGGTGGATGTAAAGCCCAACAGAAGCACCTTAGGAGGTTCTCAAGGAGAGCTGACAGATGTTCAGAGGATGCAAACTGACAGAGGGTCACCTCTTCTGAATCACTGCCATCGAGTCCTTTTCAATGCCTAGTGACCCTCGAGGACAAGGTAGAACCGCTCTGTGGGTCTCCAGAGACTGTACCTCCTTACCATGGAGAAAGCCTCACTCTTCCCCCAGGGCGTGAGCAGTCGTTTCAAATGGCTGACCTTGTGGGTCACAGCCCAGTGCATAACCGCTGTGCCACTAGGGCTCCTTCCACATCCAGAAGCCAGGAAAGTCCTGTGGGCCCCTCCGCTGCAGCTCTGGGTCAGAACGAGTCTAAGGTGCTGCGTGAACGCCCTTGAAACTGAACAGAGGAGTTGGGAATCAGAGGTGCTGAGGAGAGGAAGATACGGTTTGGATAAGGTGGGGGGGGGCGGGGGGGGGGGCCCGGAATGTAACGGAGGGCTGACCATGCGTGTTAGTCCGAGTAGACTAGAGAAACAAATTCATAGACACTCATACGCGTATAGGGAAGAGCTTTATATACAAGAGCAATTGTACATTAAGAAAACATCCCAGCCCAGTCCAGATTAAGTCCGTAAGTCTGATGTTAGCCCATATGTCTGATACCAATCTATAAAGTCCTCTTCAGACTCAAGCAAAACATGCAATGATGCTGAATGCAGGAAGATCACAGGCCTGTGGGTGGGAAGTCTTGTGGATCCAGTGGCGGTGGAAGCATCTCAGTGCTGGCAGGGGTCTCCACGTGGCTCCTCCAGCTCAGGGCACTAACTTAGCTCCATGTGTCTTGTCAGCAGCAATGTCTCCCAGGGAGTGAATGTGTGTCCCGTCTCTGGCAAGCTATTTATCTCCTTAGCACCTCCAAATGGGGTCATCAAGCTGCGACCTAATTGACAGGTAAACTCCACCTGTCGACAGATTATGTGATTACTACCCACACTAAGAATGAGTACAAACACGTGAGGGCATGAGTGTGGGAGGCTTTCGTTCGATGGGCTCACCTTTTGAGTTTTGACCTGGCTGCCCCCCTGCCCTTCCGAACCACCACGTGGTTTACACTAGACAGTCTGGGTAGGAAAAGCAGGACGCGGGCACACGCACACACACACACACACACACACACACACACACACACACACACACACACCCTACTCCACCCGGAGACCTAGCTGCCCCTGGGCCAGGGGCAGGGCGGAATCTACGGAGCCGGAGCTGCAGAGTCCATTACCACTTCTACGAAACAGAGGTGCTCAGTTGGAACCATGCCTCTCAGGCTGCAAGCTGCCCCCACAGATCGTGAGGTTAATGTAGTGGGTGGCGCCTGGCATTTTAAAATGAACTAGAAGAGACGAAGTTAGACTGGAAACCCCCAGAGTGCTGTGTGTGTGTGTGTGTGTGTGTGTGTGTGTGTGTGTGTGTTGGAGATGTGGAAAGCACATCGTTTATGGTGAGTCACAGTCAGAAAGGCTTAGAAGCTTTTGGCCGTGTGCTCTGAAAGGGTTCTGTAGTCGTCCCTGGACAGCTGTGTGGCTGTTGCAGGCCAGGCCTCGGTGCTCTGGACGGCAGAAGGGCTGCAGGGCCCGGGAGCAGTCGCAGGGGGCGGGGTGTGTGGATACATTTAGGCTGAAGGGAGGAAGCTGCCAGCTCGTGGATTCTCACTCACTGGGACCCACGTGTTTGCCATGGGATGCCTGTGCTGTGACCATCCCGTGACTGTGAGGGCCTCCAGAAAGCCCATGGGTGAAGTCCACGATCTCTTCATTCCCGGTTCCCACACAGGACACCCTGGTGGTGTCGTGGGTTACATATCGGGCTGCTAACGCCAGGATGTGCGGTTCAAATCCACTCACCGCCCTGAGGGAGACAGGTGAGACTTCTACTCCTGTCAAGATAGACACTCTCGGAAACCCACTGGGGCAGTTCTGCTCCGCCCTAGAGGGTCTTCTTGGAGCCTCCTGGTGGGTCTTGCGACCTTTTCTCCCAAGCTTACCGTCAGCAGCCAAGCATGATGCAGTCGCCCGGTGGTGTAGTGGTCATGAGTTGGACTGAAAGATGGACTTTCTAGTCGTAGAAAGAGTAACCATCCCAGAAGCCCACGGGACAGTTCCGCCCTGTCGTATCGGGTCTCTGTGAGTCAGCACTGGCGCCATGGTAGTGAGTGTTTAGGTGAGGTACTGAGAAATAAGGAGAAGCATTGGCACGGGGGTGCACGGCGTACTGTCCACGCTGCGTCCTGTCCAGACACTGTACTGTACATAGGAGAGAGGCAGTCGGGACAGTCCTCCTCCGTGTCAAGGAACTAGGCGGGGGAGCCGGGACCTTTGGCTGCATGCTACTGGTCTCCATGGTCAGACCTCCCTCAACCCCTGCCCCCCAAGAGGCATGCACTTGCTGCCCAGCCGGCAGCTGCCGGGCGCTCTCTGACTCCCTTCTTCCTTCCTCCAAGCCTGCCTTCCCCAACACCAACTCCCCGCCCGAAAGACGCTAAGCTCTTCCAGCCCCCCACCCCACCCTTCCTCCACCTCAGCCTCCTCCCCTGACATCCCACCACCCCTGCAGCAGCCCAGAATTGCACCCCACCATGGGGGCATGCCCTGGTCCAGTGGGGCTGGGCCACCCAGGGCACCCTGCTCTGTGATTCCCCTGGCATCTGCCTGGCCCTTCCTGGGGTGGCACAGGGGCCTCTCGAGCTGGTCAGAGACCCTTAAGATCTACAGCATTTCTCGAAGTGCTATCGGCCACCGCATGTGCTCTGATGGGGATTTCTGAACTGATTATCCTAGCTTTGAGGAGCTCTGGTGATGCTGAGGGTTAAGCATTAGACTGCTGACCCAGAGGTGAGTATTTGGAACCCACTGGCCCCTTCAGGGGAGCAAGAGGAGGCTGTCCACTTCGGTACAGACGTACAGCCTGGGAGACCCCACGGAGCAGGCCGACACTGTCCTGCAGGCTCACTGTGAGCTGGCCTCAGCTCCGTGGCAGTTGGCTTGGTCATCGTAACTTTATGGGACCACAGAACGGCCTCGGCGGAAGGAATGGGACACCCACATACCTGTGTGTACAGACAGTAGAGCCTTGGCTGTTCCTGGGAGAACCTAGAGGGTCTTTTTCCAACTTGGACCCAAGAGAGAGGAGCCCTGACAGTAGAGTGGGTTACACATTGAGCTGCTAATTGGCAGGTCAGCAGTTTGAAACCACCGGCCACTCCTCAGGAGAACAATGAGGCTTTCTACTCCGGCGAAGAGTTACTGTTTCAGAAATCCACAGGGGCAGCTCTACCCTGCCCCCTAGGTCACCATGAGTCCCAGTCAACTTGAGGGCACAGTTTGGTTTCTGAATGTTGACCTGAGTGCCACCCCACCCCAACTTTCAGCAGAACCCCGGGGCTCACACTAGATAGTCTGGGTAGGAAGCGCGGGACACCCCAACAAGCAGACTGGGCAAATGTGTGTTTCCAGGGAGCTGGGCAGAATTCCTTGTGATGCCAAGTGCCTGCTGCTCTCTCCCTTGCCCTAGTGCAGAAGCACAGTGTGGGTTCTCCCTGGGGTGGCAGCTGCCCCTGTGGGGTGGCACTCCGGGCCCGTGGGAACAAGCCCAGACCTTCTCTGTTCTAGGCTCTCCTATCAGGATGATGAAAACCGACAGCTGACGCCCCCCGAGGAAGACAAGAGAGACTCCCGGCAATCTCCAGAGAGGGGGTTCCTCCGCTCCGCCTCCCTAGGTAAGCACACACACCCCTCTCCATGTGTGCCCAGTGGTCACCCGTGAGGGGACGCTGTTCAAGGCACTCAGGATGAGTGAGAAGGACCAGTGACCGGACTCCAACAAGCCCCACCCCATTGGGCTGGGCAGATTTCCAAGGCGACCAGACAAGAGCCCCAGGGGCACGGCTTGCTGGGATGGGCCTTCGTCAAGTCCTGCCTGATAGGACTCTGAGGCCGGGGAAGGGGCTGGAAGAGCTCTGTCTGGGGTCACTAACACTACCCCTTGCCTCTTCCCCTGGGTCTGAGCTGTTTCAGACAAAGGTCCTGGATTCCTGCCCTGATCCTGCTCTTTGGCTGGCTTTGCAGGGCGAAGGGCCTCCTTCCACCTGGAATGTCTGAAGTGGCAGAAGAATCAAGGGGGAGACATCTCTCAGAAGACAGTGCTGCCCTTGCACCTGGTTCATCATCAGGTAGCCCAGACTTTCAGGCCATGGGCCACTGGTTAGCAGGCTGGACAAGGCTGTGGTGATAGGCAAAATGATAGCCTTCGGTCTTGACCTTCTCAGACTGTCACTGCATCCTGCCCCTTCTCAAGGAACGCCCAGTAAGGCTCCCACTTATCCAACTCTGGTGAGAGCCCTGGCACGGCTCTCATTCCCCAGGTTAGAGACCTCGGAGGCACTGGTAAGCAGGGACCCCTCCCATGATGCTGAGGGGTCAGCAGCTCTGAGAGTCCACCCTGTCTTCTTGTTGTTGTTGTTGTTAGAGGCCATCAAGTCGGTTCCAGCCCATAATGACCCTGTGCACAACAGAACAAAGCATGGTCAGGTCCTGCACCACCCTCTCAGAGTGCCCAGATGCTACCTCCCCAGACATGGGCATACCCTCCAGGGCGCTCAGCCAAATGTGGTCACCCCAAATGACACCCGGAAAGTCAGCGGCACCACAGCCCATCCACGAAGTGCAGAGATGATCAACGCGCCTGCCAAGCAGCAGGCCAGGAGGAAGAGCGGGCCCAGGGCGACGGCCAGGGAGACTGAGTAGATGAAGTCTCCCTTGGCGCGCTGACTCTACCCGCTGACTCTACCCGCGATCGGAAAACCCAACGTCAGTACCAGCCGCGCTCTGGGTGTCTTAGTGCTGGCCGACATGCGGGCCATTGCGAGGATGGCGCAGGACGGGGCACCGGCTCACTCTGTTGTGCTGAGTTGTTGCTGGCTTGACGGCAATGAGCAACGACAGCAGTGCCGAGGGCGGAGACATCACGAGTTCTCTGAGAACAGTCATGACCGCCAGCCAGTCCGGGCCTCCACCTGAGTCTCAGCCTTTTCACCTGCGTCATTGTAAACTTCCTTACCGTCTGCAGGCCTGTACTTTATTTCAATGACTCTTTTACACCCAGACACGTTCTCCCGTCAAGCCTTCTCACCGGCAGAGGATGGCCAGCGGGGCTTGGCTGGCGGACAGCACAGCAGCTCAGAGGCATGGGCTGTTTCCCTTCACTGTGCCCATCACCCCCTCTGCAGACTCCCATGGGGGACTTTGTAAAGAATGGAATGTGGCCTACCAGCAGCCCGCTTACGTTCCCCACCCCCCACCCCATATGGCAAGACACGAGGGCACGGTGTGTGCTGTGTTCACAGATTCCTAGAAGTGTGTTTCCCCAATCTGTTCTTACCATGCCAGGAGACAAGACACCAACCACCCTCTCCTCTTATTCCCGTGCTCCTCCTTAGTCTGTTCCACTGCCCTCCAACCTACATGGCCATGCCCACCCTCCCTGCCACAGGTGGGATGGCTGAGCTGTCTCTGCCCACAGACACCGCGTCGCATCCGAGCAGCTAGCGTGTAGGCGAGACACAGGACAGAGGACCGAAATGCATGTGTCGTTAACTTCAAGAGAGGCGAAAGATGTCATCGATGGTTCCGGATATCCTGAGCTAGGAACTGGCAGGACCTTATTCACCGGCCAGTCATATCAAAGGCAAAACAGAAATCAGCCGGCTTTGTCCAGCTCTGTGGTCGACGTCCTCACTCACAGCAACCGTGCACCAGAGCGCCGAGGGTTGCCTCGTCACTGGTCTGCGAGCAGAGCTCTTTCTGGGGCTGCAATGTCCGTGCCATACCTGATTGCGCTTGCACCGACACGGGCCCTGCAAGGGGACTGGAGAAGGCCCCGTGCTCCCCTTTGTACCAGGGACCAGCCCTCGTGGTTCTCCCTGTCCCACTTACAAGCTAAAACAAGGCTCAGAACAGTGAGACACACGCTCATGCCCAGGTGGTCTTAAGTCTGGATGCAGAGAAGAGACAGCTTCAGCCTGGGGTGGTCACAAAGCATGCGTTGGGGCCATTGAAACGTACTGGGCCCTGGTGGGAAGGTATCCGGGTGGGTGGTACTGATGGGTGGAGGGCTGAGTGCCAGGTGGGAGTGGCTGCAAGCGGCAGAATGCAGAGGCCTGCCTCTCGCTGGATCTGTCCAGTGGCCCCAGTAACCCACGGTCTTCTGTGTCCGCAGGCATTGGCAGTGGCGGGCCTGAGCCCTCTTCTCCAGAGAAGCCACTCCCCCACCACGTTCCCCAGGCCGTGTGCCACGCCCCCTGCCACGCCCGTCGGCCGAGGGTGGCCCCCGCAGCCCATCCCCACCCTGCGCTTGGAGGGTGCTGAGTCCGCGGAGAAACTCAACAGCAGCTTCCCGTCCATCCACTGCAGCTCCTGGTCCCAGGAGGGTCCTGACTGTGGTGAGGGTGGCAGTGCCGTCCGGAGAGCCCGGCCTGTCTCCCTCACGGTGCCCAGCCAGGCCGGGGCCCCAGGGAGGCAGTTCCACGGCAGTGCCAGCAGTCTGGTCGAAGCGGTACGTGGCTGCCAGCACACAGGCCAGGGGAGGCCCGGGGCAGCAATGGGACTTTGCATGGAGTACCCGGCCCTAAAGACATTCCCCCCCACATCCAGCCTGGGGGGCTTCAGAAGGCACGGGTGCTCCTCACACTCAGGCAGGGCGTGCTGCAGAGGCAGGAAGAGTGTTCTGAGCAATAGGCCCCTGCCAACAGCCCTGAAAGCCCAGGGTGGCTTTGGGTGCCCCTGCAGAGAACCAGCCAGAGGCGTTTAGGCTGCTCCCATACAGACGTGAGCTTGGGCCGCGCTAGTAGAAAAAGAGGAGGGAGCTCTACAACCCTATGACCAATTCAACTGGTTGGTCTTTTTTTTTAAAGCCTTTCGGATAATTCCAGGGCACAGCTCAGGTGGGAAAACACTCGTCTCCAACAAGAGAGGTTTCGCTTTCCCATGCCTGGCCCTGAGCGCAGCAGGCGGTTCAGCCGCGCCTCCACCTTCAAGGAAGCCTTTGGCAAAAGGAAGGAGCCTAAACAAAACGGTGCTGTGGGTTAAGTGTCAGACCACTAACCTCAAGGTCGGCCGTTCAAACCCACCAGCCGCCCCGAAGGGAAAGGCTGAGACCGTCTGCTCTTGTCAGGATTTAGTCTCAGAAACCTGCTCCATTGGGGTCACCTTGACTCGGAACTGAGTGGATGGCAGTGGGCGTGTTTTGGGTTTGGGGGAACCGTGACCATCTGAGACTTGATGGAGGGGAGGGGAGGAGAGAAGAGCTCAGAGATAGGGTGGCAGGAAGAAAGGACTACAGGAGGGCTGGAGTGGACAGGCAGCTACCCCAAAGGAACGGGGCTTGGGACACCATAAACAGAGACCACGCAGACCAACCAGTGCGGTGGTGGGAGGCGGACCGGCTGCTGCGTGCGTGAGGGCCTGTAAGCCCCCTTCCAGGGGCCCCTCTCACTCTGCAGCTCTGCCCTGCTGCACTTGGCCCTGGCTGCCCCTTAGTCCGTCCACAGCGTGTGCCTGCCACGTGCAGTCCCTGTTCAAGCGCAGGCAGGCAGGCAGCTGCTCTCCGGAGGGAGCCCGTGCAGCGGTGAGGAGAGACAGGCAGAGATCGAGCCCCACCCCACCCCACCCCACCCCTGAGGCAGCTCAGGAGAAAGACCTGGGCAATGTACGGGGAGACAATTCAAACACTGAAACCCACTTTCACACACACGGGGTCACCAGGAGTCTGAGCGGACTCCGTGGCAAGTGGTGGTGGTGGTGGTGGTG
>NW_022110173.1:3833789-3841516 GCF_000313985.2 Echinops telfairi
GGTGGTGGTAGTAGTTGCATGTGCCCACAAGGAGCAGGCTCGATGAGGAAAGGAGAGCAGGTTAAAGAGAACTCAGAGGGGGTAAGGGAGCAAGACGGACATCCCCAAGAAGTGTGTTTCCTGGCTACCCTGAATTGCCCCCCTTTCCCCAGCCCTCCCCACCTGGACCAGTAAGCAGTCAGTAAAGCAGCTGCTTACAGGGGAGAGTGGGAGTGGGGCTCCCTGCTTGCCCTTCGGAGCAGACACAGGAGTGCAGAAGGGTGCTGTGCCGCGGAGGGGCCTCTGCCCTGAAAGGCAGCCCGCTGGCCGACATGGCGGTGAAGGCACGCTCACAGTTCCACCAAAGGAAAGGGAAAGATTCTGGGAAGAGACGGCAGGGGAGGCACTTCTGGGAGGCAGAAAAAGACAGGGCAAGCTGGGCTCTCCCATGAAACTGCCCTGCCACGCTCTTCTGTAAGATGACAGTTTTCCGATACCTCAGCCAAAACTTGCCTGCCAAACATTCGCTGTCACGCCAGCTCCGACTGGTGGCTGCCCGGTGCGTCAGGGCAGAAGGGCACCCACCCCACAGGGTGCTCGGGTGGCTTTCTCAGAAGCACGTCCCTGGACCTTTCTTCCAAGGCCCCTCTCGGTGGACTCCAGCCTCTTGGTTAGCCCATGAGTGTGCTAGCCCACTGGCACCCCGGGAGACCCTTCTCCAGCCTTACCAACCTCAGTTCCCCCCTCTGCCAGCTCTACGCCTCTCCTCTGAGCGACCTTCCCCATACCCACGGCCCCGCACACCACCGCTCGCCACCCACCGATCACGTCCACCCCACACATAACCACACACACCACGGCTACCACACACGACAGACCATGCACCACCTAAACCTCACGGTACGTACCACACACAACACCCCACCTACTACACACCACCACACAGCCTTCCAGCAGTTCCCAGCAGGAAGCTCCCTCTTGCAGCCCTGAACAGGCCTTGGGCTGCAGCCGTAGTAATTTTCCCCTTCTGCTGCTTCTCCATGCCTCCCGCTCAGGTCTTGATCGCGGAAGGACTGGGGCAGTTTGCACAAGATCCCAAGTTCATCGAGGTCACGACCCAGGAGCTGGCTGACGCCTGCGACATGACAGTCGAGGAAATGGAGAACGCAGCGGACACCCTCCTCAGCGGGGGCACCCAGCAGAGCCCCAACGGCACCCTACTACCCTTTGTTAACTGCAGGGACCCCGGGCAGGACCGAGCAGGGGCAGAAGAGGACGGGAGCTGTGGGCAGGCCCTGGAGGGCCGGCCGCCGAGCGAGGGGGAGCTGCAGGACAGCAGGGTCTGCGTCAGCAGCCTGTAGGAGCCAGGGCTGGGGAGATGCTGGGTTTTTATTTGTTTCAATGTTCCTAATGGGTTCGTTTCAGAAGTGCCTCACTGTTCTCGTGACCTGGAGTTAACCGGAACAGCGTCTTCATTCATTTCTGTTGGGACAAGGCGCAGAGTTGGGTGGTGTGGGGGAGAGCCAGCTTTTCGGGGGGAAGAAAAGCAGCAACCCCAGTTTGTGTTGGCAGAGGTGGGTAGAGTGGTGAGGAGGAGCAGGAGGAGGAGGGGGAGAAGGTGGCCACGTCTGGAAGGGAGAGCCGGAGAAGACAGGCCTGCCCTTGCTCGCACTGTATTTCAGGGCCTGCACCAGGAGCCCACAGTCGCCATTGGGCATGAAATAGAACCTCGGCTTTCTGCGGTAACACCCTCGCCAAAAGGACTCCCTGATCAAACAGGTGTCTTTCAACTTTGCTTGTAAAAAAAAAAATCATTTTGCACATATTCTGTATAAGCCTCACTGTCTCCTTAGGGCCAGGGCCCTGTGGATTTGGAGAATGCACTGGGGGGGTAGGATTTCCATGCAGGGGCACCCAGCGAGACCACAAGACTGGCACGAGGGGCTGGGTGGCAGCGTCCAGCTTCTCCCCAGACGCGGGGCACCTCCACCCCTGCACATGCCATGTGAGAGCCCTGATGGACGGCAGCCAGTGGGGGCGACCACCCACCCAAGTTTGCACCGCCCCAGGGAAGGGGCAGCCAGCGCTGGGAAAGCAGGGGGTGCTGAGCTCGGTGGAGTGCTCTTTCATTTGGTGGTTTGAAGTTTTTTTCTTGACAGCATGTTGTCGTTTTTTTTGTTTTTGTTTTTTGGGGGTGGGTTGGGGGAGTTGGTTTTGGGGGGCTTTCCTTTTAGGTCTTGGTTTTCGTTGTTCCCCAGGGGAGGGAAGGATGAAGGAAGAGTGTTTGCAAAGCTGGGTGCCCATCCACCGTGCGCTCTTTTTACTTCTGCCCATGTCAGCCAGGTTTGGTTTCAGCGGCTTCTTTCAATGGTTGTGGTTCCCTTCCGTGCCCAGCCCCCTCCGACCCCCCTTCCAGAGGATTCCGTCCACGGAAGCTACTTGTAAGGAGAGTTTTACCAGCCCCATAATTTGTTTCAAAAACCCTTCGGTAGGAACAAATCTTCCATTTGTTGGTCTGGTTTGGGTTTGGTTTTGTGATTTGGAGGTGTGGGTCATGCACTTGATGCGGTCTTGCACATATGTGTGATTGAATTGGATTCCTTGATGCCAGGTGTGGTGGTGGGTGCCAGAGAGAAGCCTGATTGAGAGAACGTTAGTGTGCGTGTGTGTGTGCACCCACACAACGTGCCCGTGCGCACGAAGGTGTATGCACTGCCCCCTTCTGGTTTAACTGTGGGGAGATCTGAACCCCCGGGCCACTGGAAAGCAAAAACAAGCCACTGTCTCTGCTTCTGAAACAGGAATCAGTAACTCTTTGCATTTTCTGTCCCACAAGATATGCAAAAACAATGCAATAATATTCATCTTAAAAATACAATTGTGAGTTGTGTTGGCATTAAAACTATTTAAAAAAAACACGCAGAAATTTAAGGGGAAAACTCAAGAAGGCATTTTGCTTCAATATATTCTGTGTAATGTTTTATTGCATTGATAATGTTTCTGTTGAAGAAACCGTTATACTTGAATTCAGGTCAGTTTCAGTATTTTTCAAATATTTTTTTAAAACTGAATTGCAATTGTGCCAGGCGAATATAATGAATTAAGTTTGTTTTTGAATTCACTTCTTGTATATTTTGCTGCATGTAAAGTAAATCATTTTGTATTTGGAGTGTGACAAGCTTTACCTGTGAACTCTTAAGTGCTTCTCTGTGTGTGGTTGGGGACAGGGACGGAGTTGGCTTTCAACTTGTACAATGAGCAAAGGTGTCACCTGTGTCGGTCACTACCCGGCTGGCCACAGACAGGTTTGGACATTACTGTTTTGCATATCTTGTGTTTGCTTCCATTTCCCTTGGTCTTTCCAAAATAATATAACAGGTCTATTCTTCCCGCATCTTTCTCTTAAGTCATCAGGACATACTTGACTCTGGTCTTGGCTCTTTCCACGCTGCTCTGGTTCTCTGCTTTGCCGTTTCTCCAAAACAGCCCTTCACCGGGAGGTTTTCAAGGGAGGCATTCTGACCAGCCTCCAGTCCCGAGGCTGGGGTCAGCATCCCCATGGACTGGGTGGCTGGCTTCTCCGTTCTCTCCCACAGCACAAGCGCTCCTCCCTGGTTTCCCTAGCAAAGTAAACACTGATGGAGAGGATGAAATGGGGGTCAGATGGCTCCTGGCAACCCCTCTACCCACACTGCCCTGGCACAAGCTAGAGACAAGCAACCTGGGTCAAACCTTTGTCCGTCTAGAAGTCTACTCTCGGGAAGGCCCCTTTCTCCATCTTTCCTCCAGGCCTGCCCTTCCCGTGTTTACAGAAGCCAGGACAGGGGACGGAACACGAGTTCACAGTGACGGTGGAAATGCACCTCAGGCCCTTTAGCATTGCTTTGGAACATCATTCAATCTGTGCCATTGCCGTCCAATCTATTTTAACAATGCTGGCTACAGTGGGGCTGGTGGAAGTGGACAGGACCCACCACTCATGCAGCATTTCCTTACTCGAGTCTCTTGTGCTCCCAGCTTCCCCTCAGCCCTTAAAGGACCCCTTGGTGCAGAAATGAGCAAGCTAGGAACTGAAAGAGAAAAATCCCATTCCTCAGAACCAGCTGAGTTGTATTTTCATGGAATGACTCATGGCGGGAGAAAGGGAGAGAGCACAGTGCTGGCTAATCCCAGTTCACTTAGAGTCTAAGTTTCTCCAAACCCAACCCACTCAGACTTACCTGCTTCCTTTCCAGTTCCAGTTGCATCGAGGCCTTTCAGAGATTGAGTCTGGGTGTCATCCTCTGTCCTAAGCGTCTGCCACGAAGATTTTAGTTATTTATTGACAGGGGCCCCCTTTTGAATTGATATCTCTGGTTCTTGATGTACATTAGCCCTTGGATTAAAATTTTGATTGACACACACACCCAACCACCACACACACACATATGTATACACACACTCACACATACACATTCAGACTTTCACAGTGCCTTCTGTTTTTCTCTCTGAGCTTGGCAGTGCACCACCAGTCTTCTTGGCCAGTGAGGTCAGCTGCAAGGTTGAGGTCATGCCTCCTCCTCCCAGGCCTTGGTTTCCATATGGACCCTGCAGCCCTCATCACTCACCCCCACAGGCTCCCTTCTTTACAGCCAGCATCGTCCAGAAGACCAGGGGAGCCTCCTTCCTGCACCAGAACCAAAGTGCCAGCAGTGACGAGGGACAGCCTGGTTCGTGCTGCTGGACAGGGAAGATTTGGATGGACGGTCCCTTCCTCAGGCAATGGCTCTTTCTTAGCCTGACATCGTGATCCATGCCTGTAAGGCTGTCGTATGATCCTGATCATCAGTGATATCAGTACTGAAATCAATGACTCTCACTCCACAGTGTATTCAGTGATGTTTACTCTTCAGCTAAAATAGACTCTTCCCCATGACCTTGTGAAACATGATCATCCAATCTTCTGTAAGCCTTCCGGCAACCCTGGAGCAGCGAGAGAAAGCAGCCAATGGCAAAGGACTGAGGACTGGAAGGGAGGCACCGTAAGTCCCAGGGTCGGTACACTTTGGATTTATGTGTCCTCCAACCGGTCCAGCCTCTGTTACTCCCACTCCTCGGTCTTTCGATCATTGTCTGTGTGCGGACGGCTTGAAGCACAACGACCTCCTTTCCTAGAAGGTTCCCAGAAGGGTCTTGAGGCAACGAGATGGTTTTTTCTCCTGTAGGTGTTGACTTGATTCATAAGTTCCCCCCTTAGTCCCAGGCCCCTCGCCTCCATCTTCTCAATCTGAGAGGCTTCTCCGACTGAAGCCCAGGGGCTTCCTTCCGTCGCTCACCCGCCTTTCTCTCTCGTTCCGAAGGGCAGGTGCTTGTCTGGGATGCAGCTGCCTAACACTTGCCCCCAGCCACGCTCCTTCCAGAACTTCTCCTGGCCGGTCAGGTAAAGATAGCAAGCAACCCCAGGGGAGACATCCTGTTCTGCGCCAAAGTGAATCTCTTCCTGAGGAGTGGGAGCACCCTGAAGATGAGTGTGAAGTGTGTGCAAACGAGCACCGCTCTCTTCTAGAGACGAGTTGGCCTGCCCTGTCCATCCTTCTGGTGGCTATCAGTTGCCACCTGGTCCTCTCCCATTCGTGGTGACCCCACGTGTGCGGAGCAGAACTGGCTTGTGGGGTGTTTCCAGACGGGACCTTTCAGAAGCAGGTCACTAAGTCTTTCTTTTGAAGAACCTTTCCGTGGGTGCCAGTCGCCAACCTTTCAGCTCCCTGTTGAGCTTTGAGCCATCCGTGTGACCCAGAGACCATCACACCTCAGGGTAGAGAGACACCGCAGGTGAGACTCGGTGTCAGGGTTTGAGCCTCATCACCCCATCATCATGCGTGTGAAGGACAGGGATGTTCTCGCCATCCCTCCCGGCCTGCAAGGAGCGAGACCCAGGAAAGGACAACTTGACTTCCAGAGGCCTCCCCTGACATTCTCAGGGATGCCAAAACTTGCTGATGGAATCTGGGCCAATTCTGCCCTTTCCAAAGGGGGCTCTGGGGAACATGCCACCCACAAGAAGAACTGGAAGGGCAATAGGGAGAAGGGAGGGTGTGGGGGGACTTCTTGTATGACTGCTCCTATGTGATAGCAAGGATTTCCCAGTTCAGCCATCCCACAGAAACTAGTAAGATAGAGCGCTTGATCCCTCAAGGCCCTCAACTTGGAAAGAAGAGAAAAATAAAAGTTTGATCTGATGTGCTTCTCTCAGCTCAGTGTGGGGGTATCTTCCCCTCCACGAACGGCCCTTTCCTAATAGTGTGCAGTGTTCCTCCCACCTGGGCCAGCTGGAGATGGAATGCAGGAGGGGAAGCCCCGCCCCCTCACAGGGGGCTCTCCCACCCTAGAGTCCAGAGTCAGCGAGGCAGCCTACGATTAATTCTCAGGCATGAAGCATCTTTCCTCTGCCCCTAAGCAAGTCTCTCTTCTCCAATGCCCATCCTTCCTCCTCCCTGCCCCAGTCTAGTGGAGGGAAGGGATAAATGCAGATTCTGCCATAGCTACATGGTCAAACCATTTATTCGTTTACTTTTATTTCAAAGTAATGCATTATTGCTTCAGGGAGCCAGATCCCAACCTAACAGGTCAATCAATAAGTTTCTGATTCCAACGTCTCTGGGGAGAGGCTCAAACACAACACACACGCACATACACTGACACATACATATCCTTAAGTGCTGGTCTTGAGAAACCTAGTTATGTGATTTCCTCCAGGAGGGGTGAGCAACCAGGAGAGAGAATGGGAGAGCAAAGCAGAGTCAGCGTGTGTGGAAATGGTGCCATGGGAACCTATTATTATGAAGGAAGTCCTCTTTCTCTACATTGGAAAGATACTACTGTTACTAAAACCAAGGCTTTTCCTTCACAGAATTTGAAACGACCTGATCCACAAGAAACACAGTAGTATAGACCATCTGGGCTTTCGGTGCGTCTGAAAAGCCTTCGAATTGGTCTCAGAAAGGGAATTCAAAATTGCAGTTGTGTAGCAAATCCATTCAGTGGGGAGCTGGGGCTGGGATTTTCTATGACAATCCCACAGACCATGACGAGTAAGAAAGGCAATTAAAGGCTAGGTGATTAATCAGAAGTTTGGAGTCCCTCGTTCCCAGAACTAAATTCTCTTCGCATCAGATACTGGCCTCCTTACTGCAGCCCCCTTTGAGGGGCATCTCCTGCAGCGTTCAAATGATTTCATTGATACGAGGAACCCAGAAAGGGTCAGAGGGACCTCACCTGCCGTGACTCAGACCTTGACTGCTCACCTGTCATCTCGCAATCATGTGACCAATCAGGCACAAGATGGTGTCTCTGCACGCCCATCATCAGAGGGACCTCTCGGAGGAGCGATTTCAAAGTGAGAAAACACAAAAATGGAGAAGTCTGGTTTTGGGTTTTTTGATTAACTATTTGAGCCCGGTGACTTCTTGTTCTGATGGTCTTTTTTTTTTAAATCATTTTATTGGGGGCTCATACAACTCTTCTTTTATGGTTGAAGGTTTTTTTTAAATTTACATTATGATTCTTTTTTTTAATTGTTTTATTAGAGGCTCATACAACTCATCACAATCCATACATATATCAATTGTGTAAAGCACATTTGTACATTCATTACTCTCATCATTCTCAAAACATTTGCTATCCGTGTAAGCCCCCGGCATCAGGTCCTCATTTTTCCCCCTCCCTCCCCGCTCCCCCCTCCCTCATGAGCCCTTGATAATTTATAAATT
>NW_022110173.1:3842461-3861533 GCF_000313985.2 Echinops telfairi
ATGCTAAGCCTTCATTTGGGTTTCAGTAATTTCTCTCAGTTACATTACCCTTGTTCGCACTCTACCAGGCCTCCAGGAAGTGGTGTTAACAAGCCCAAGGACAAGGGAACAAGTGATCCAAATCGGTGGTGAGGAGGATGTAGGAGGCCTGACGGTCGTTAAAGCTTTCCACACTCCTAAGCGAGGGCTTGAGGAAGGAGAGGTTGCAGGAGCACCAGGTTAAGTGAGGACTGGTGGCGGAGGACACGTGTGGCCCTTACATCCGCTGCCCTTGGGTCTGTTCTGACTGCTGGCAGCCCCACAGGACTTCCAGGGCCGCCATCTCCCCGGAGCCGAGTGCCACCTCCTTCTCCCACGAAGGGGCTGGGGGGTTGAACAGCCAACCTTTTGGCTAGCAGCTGGGTACTTAACCACTGCACCAACAGGACTCCTTAAAGGATCCTGAGGCATACAGATTTCAGACTCCCTGGTGTGAGGTGTGTCAAGAGCCAAGAGTCAGGAGAAGAGAGAAGAGAAAGTGTTTGTCTGTAGAATTGCAGTAAGATCAAAAGAGCCCAGGTTACAGGCCCTAGACTAGGCCACTCCCCAGACTTCCCTCATGTGGAGAAAGTACACCCACGTGTAAATGAGGAAACGCGCTCTCTCTCTCTCTCTCTCTCTCTCTCACACACACACACACACACACACACACACACACACGGAAATCAGTTTGCAAACAAACAGTCCTGTCCTTCGGGCTCCTATAGAATGCATGTCCAAGGACCCAAATCCCAAATGCCGTAGGCACCTTGCCCCTTTCACACAGCCCCCTACGTCATAGCTGCATCAAGTTCCCCCAGATTTGGAATCCATTCCTGACGTCCATGCCAGATTATGAACCTCCCATAATTGCTTCCCCCTCTGCCCAGTACATTCTCTGCTCCCAGAGCCTTCTGGGAAGGAGATCTAGGACAGATACAAAGGAATAGGCCCTTTTGGATCCGTCTGTGGGAGAGTAGTTGAGAACAACGTATAGAAAGACACGAGTTCATCAAGAAGCAGGGCGGGTGAAGCCCTGGACTGCCCAGCGCTCTCATAACTCTGCTGCTTGATTTTAACCCCCTGAGCTGGCAAGTCAGACCTCCCTCCTGTCGGATGCTTCAGGCGGAGTCCGCCCTCCCCTTCCCGAGGCCTCCTGCTCAGGCCCACCTTCATGGCCCGGACCTCTCTGTGTCATACCTGTGCTCGGAGAGAGATGGACAGTGCCTCCATTGTCCCCCCAATGCCTGTCTCTCCCCCCACACACACACCTGCACACCCCACGCCTTCCCCTCCAGGCTCCACGATGTCACAGTCTTACTGTTGTAAATATCTCTGTACAGTTTGTAACCGTCAACTAACCCCGTGGTCAAAGCCTCGCCTGCCGCCGCCGCCACCTTCTCTCTCGTGAGAAAGGCCAGGGAATCTAGAAGGGGCTACCTTTCCAGGAGAGCTTCAGGGTCATTTCTGTGTGAGACGCTATGTATATTCCTGTAAGATTGCATTTTTATCTAAGGAATGATGTTATTTAAAAAACAAACAAAAAACAAAAAAAGAAAAATTGCAAATAAATTTCTTAACAATGTCTATGTTGGTTTCATGGTATCTTCCCTGGTCTGCATCCTCTCTCGCCCGTTTCCAGATGTCCCAAGCCTCTCGTGCGCTCTCCCTCGGCTCCGTCAGCTCAGGTCTCCCAAAAGGTGGGGAACGCCTGGGAAATTGGGGTCAAAGATAACCCCCAACTTTCACGGCAGCAATCAGTCTCTTTTCCCACCCTATAGTGCTTACGCATTGAGCTGCCATCCGCATGGTTGTGAGTTCAAAGCCAACAGCTCCGAGGGAGAACAACTGGGTTGTCCACTCCAGTGAACAGTTACAGCCTCGGGAACCCACAGGGTTCTTCTGTTTGCGTTGATTTCCTCCGCAATGAAAAGGTTAACCACAAAATTGCCCACGGTTGGCAAGAGGGCAAAATAAGAGGAATTAAAAGGAATAACCAAGGAAGTAGAAGGCCTACTCCCCAAACCACCAGGAAGGTGCAAAACTACTGTGGAACAAATGAAGCGAGGGAGGGAGATATACAAAGAGGGTTGGGAGACGATAAGATTATATTTATGTAAGATAAGATTTATATCAGATTTTATATCAGGGGGATGATAAGAATATATTTTCTAAATAGATTTAGAAAATACAGAAATATCGGGCCTTTTCCCCACTGATGGCGAGTCCATCCCTGGCATTAACGGAACAGCAGCCAAGCTTCCTGCTCCTTCCCTGGAGCCTCGCTCCACCGGCACCACTGCCCGGACCCTGAGCTCTGGAACTGTGGTTGTCTGGGAAGTCAGGAAGGGCTGAAGGGCTGCCGAGCTTGGCTGAGGACTGCTCGCCCGTTTCCAGAGCAACCTGGAGGTGTGCTCCGCCAGGACACTTAATGATGTGAAGTGCCAAAGTTGGCAAATGAGAGCCACTCGATGAGGTCTCCTGTAAGGAAATGACCGTCTCTTGCATTTTGATGTGCCTTCCCGACTAGGAGAGAGGGAATGCCGGGACCTGCACCGAACAATGGGAGCACATCTCCCAAGTGAAGGCCATCCATCAGTTATGGTCAGGCTCGCTGGCATCTTTAGAATTTGGTGTCAGCAGTGTAGACCTAGGCTAACCCTCAGTTCCCTCCTCTCGCATCAGATCTACTCCTGTTGGTCTCTTACTTCCCCACAAAGAGAGGTGAATGCTGATCTGACTGGTTAGAGCAGCGGTTCTCAACCTGTGGGTCACAACCCCTTTGGGGGTTGAACAACCCTTTCACAGGGGTTGCCTGATTCTTAAGAGTAGCAAAATGACAGTGATGAAGTAGCAATGATAATAATTTTATGGTTGGGGCTCACCCCAACATGAGGAACTGTATTGAAGGGTTGCAGCATTAGGAAGGTTGAGAACCACTGAGTGAAAATATTAGGTGCTAATTGGACCACAGTAACTTGTGGACCAGATCATAGCTTGATACAAAGTCGGAGCCTATTCATGACAATCAGGGTATTGATTGGGAAAGAAGGAGATGCTGAAGTCTGGTAGGACTCAAATGAAATTGAGTCTTAATTTTTCCAGATGAATGCTGGGCAACCCTTGACAGTGGAAGCAGGTCTCCTCCTGTCTAAGAAGACGAGTCCTTGTTTACTGGAAAATTCCATGGTAACTTCACCTAGGAAGATGCTTTGAAAGCGATGCTCCTCTTACTCAAAATTCCCCCCAGCTAACCCTATTGTCACCAGATGCCTCCACAACCAGACGGATCCAAGAGGTGGTTGTGCAATCAAAGGGTAAATTAAAGAACTATCAGACAAGGCATGCAAGGGCTCACCTCTTCCATTATGACCAGAACCAGAGAGTGAGTGAATGTATTCCCTCACAAGCTTACACAATCGCAGGTATGCAAGCCACGTCATACACATACGTAACAGGCAGGGCTTGTATTAGAGGCATACACGTGACAGGAAGGTACAAACCTAACAAGATGGGCAGGTGCTAGCGTTAAGATGGCGACCTAACCTTGGTCATCTCTGAGCTGGCTTGACCTCAAGTGTCCCAGAGCTCTTTCCCAGGGGAGCGATCTATGACACTAATCAGAAGGGAGGAGGCCCTACTAAGAGTGGGGCCGATTATAAGGTCGGATTGCTCTCTGGCAGACAACCATCGAGACAGCTTGCAACAGATAACCTTTAAGCCTACATAGTGGCAACCATGTGCTTGCAGGCAGCACCTCAAAATTGGCATAATTCTGGGGGGTCATGGTGGGGAACCACTTTTACTGAGGAAAACGTGAGCGGGACACATCATCTCCAACTCATGAGCATGAAGGCCCCCCTCCACCAGAGTCTTGGCCTCCCAGACTCCTGAAAATAGTTGCGTAGAGAATTTGTCCACATCCACTCTCTTCCCGGCTCTCAGCTTCCCACAACCAGGGCCACCGTGTGACTCAACTGTCAGCATGTTTCAGCGACTCGGATCCATCATTTGATCCAAGGGAAAGTAGTTGCTCGCTTAGCCACGAACTTAATGATGTGTGGGTGTGATGTGCATGGAAGCGGGTCCTAAGGGTGTTAGATCAAGGAGGGTCGATACGGAATCAGACCAAATTCATGTTTTGTGGGTACACTTATGAGTGAGTTCAGATTCCAGGCGTTAAATTATGTGGCTGAAGTGGCTCTAAAATCTAACCTGGTTGTTTGACTGAAACCTGGACTCTATTTAGTAGTGTGCTCCAGTTAATGAGTTGTACTGTCAGAGCTTCCCTGGCATGGTGACAAGGAAAGAGCCCAAAGCTTCAGAAAGCAGGAATGCTGCTGTGCATTGATGTCTCGCGGGCACATTCGCCCTCCAACTCCATCCTCGCGGAAGACGACCTCTTCACTGAGGTATCCGGAATAAATGAGTGAAGGAGCACCCATGTCTGTGGCTGTCTCCCTTCTAGTCCAGGTCCAACTGTGGAGGACACCTCTTGATCACAATGGGCAGTGTGGTATCCTCGGGTAGCAGGGGTCTAAAGATAGCATGGAGCTGCCAGAGACAGGGTGGCTACATTCACCATAGAAGGCAATCGGAACATACTGATACCCAAAATGTTTGGACCAATAGGGATCTCAAGTGTGGCCAATTGATCGTATTGGCAGCCTATGAAATAGTACGGGATCTATATCACAAGTCAACACCTGTGACACATGAGCCAAATCCAGTCCTTTGCCTGTTGGAACACAGCGAAACCTATTTGTGTGCAGATTGCCTGTGACTACTTTTTTGCTATGAGAGAGTGGAGTGCTGTATTTTTCTGCACATAATGTGCCCACTTGCATCATATGCCCGCTCATAGAACACATAGATGCAGAGGCAGCTAATGCATGAGGGGGTTGTGTGGTGTTCAAGTATATATATAACATGTGCTTTTTGCATAAAAACATGATGGTTGGGTCAGACACCATTTAGCCTGCAAAGTCTAAAATATTCACTATGTGACTCTTTGTGAGGAAACAAAAGTTAGCCACAGAGGATCGATATAACTCAAAACAATTTCTATATCTGGTAGCCCAAGATCTGATGTGGCCTTTCCCCCAGCATGTAGAGTGAAGCCAGCTCACAGACCCAGGGTCCTTGGGTGAAGGAGAGGCTCTGCAGTGTTGAATCTCCCGTCAAGCCTTTCCTTAAGAGAACTGTGGCCATTCACTGCAGTTTCACTACAGGAAATGCCTAGACGACTCAGTGACGAATTGACAAGGGTTCTGAATTGGTGCTAATTCCAACGGACCCAAAAGACCACTGTGTCCCACCAGCCAAGGTGGGGGGTTACGGGAATCAGATGCTAGCTGGAGTCCTAGCCCAGGTTCAATTCCCAGTGAGCTTAGTTGGTCCACAGATCCATCCATCCAGCGGTTATGTCCCCAGTTCCTGAGTGCATAATTGAAATAAGTATACTTAGAACTTCCAACGTCCCCACATTAGCACTCTGAGGGACAAGTTAAGGGAGGTTAGTGATAGGACGGGTTAATCAGGAGCTTTTAGAACTTTCCCCTCCCTACAAGACAGGAAAGCAGAAGGAGCATCAGAGAGGGGGAGGAAACGCGGAGATCGGCATCACCAGCAAAAGCGCGGAAGAGATCAGAATGGTGATGTCTGTGACATCTCTACTTAATATGTCTGTTTGAACGGGGCGGAAATTGAATGGCACTTGGAAAATGAGTATGGATTATTGTAAACGTAATGACTTGTAATTAGAGCTGCTATCCCAGATATGGGATCTTGACTTGAAATTTGGGATGCTGCTCTGGTCTAGTTAATGATTTATTGTCCTTCACACCAATTGGCTATGGTCAACTAGAAGTGGGTAGCTTTGACCTGACAAAGCTAACAGTATACCTTCACTGGAGCACTTGTCTGGAGTTTACGTGCACACTTCTGCTCTCTATTAAGATACAAGCAACAAAGATCCGGATAATGCCCACAATGCACAAAGCATCATATTGGCCTGCTGTCTTTATAACATCCTGCTGACTGGACTATTAAGCAGAAAGTAGCAAGTAATTTAAATACCCAAGCATGACATATGAAAGAAACATCTCAATAAGATTGGAAGACAACCACCACAAAAATCAGGAGTTTCAAACAAGAACAAAAAATCAGGAGTTTCTGGTGACTCAGTGGTCTGAAGCAGGTTACACAATATCCCCTCCTCCCCAGGGAAGAGAGTGGCTGCATCTTGCACCACTTATCACAAAAAGAGGCACATTTGGCCATCGTGTTTTCATGTTGGAGGCCATATGTGTCCTTCCACCATTCCTCTGTCCAGTCACTCATAAGGTTTGAATAAAAATATGAGCAAGGGAATGCAAGTCCAGCCTACAACATGAGCTGGATCCAGCCACCCCAATGGTTTTCTAAGTGTCTCCGGAAAATAATAATATGTGCGGAGCCTCTGGGGAGCACCAATGGAGAATCACAGTGCAAACCTCCCAGATGGGTTTTGTTGGGACACACCTGTGCCCCCTTTCAGGAGCCCTCGTGGCACAGCGGCTTACTAGACTGCAAGTCAAATGTCAGCGATTTCAAATCCACCCGCTGCAGCACCGAAGAAAGAGGTGGCAGTCTGCTCCTGTCCAGATCGACAGCCTCGGAGACTCCGCAGGACAGTACTCCTCTGCCCTGTGAGGTTGCTACAAGTTGAAATTTGACTTGACAGAAATGGATTTGGATACCGCTTCCACAGATGACTATTCTCTTGGGGGAAACACCTTCTAGCTTGCTAATGGATCTTGATAGAAACTAAACAACTCATTTTAGGATGTCAGGTAACCGTGCAGCCTGAGCATCCTATCACGAACTTTGAGTTATCTTACCTATCAAGTTATAAGGCTAGGTATATATCACAGTAATCTACCATCAAGTGGAAATAGTATAAGAGTTTGAATTCAGGGAGATACAAGATAGAAGTAAGTTACATGAAGAGGTGGCTGAGACTGCGTTGAGACAGCACCTCCTCATTAGTTTCTCTTCCTCAGGGCAGGCCTATGGCCCCATGGAGAGTTCTGAATGACCAGTTGCCCGAGGAAGAAAAAAATTAGAGAATGGTTTGCAAATGGGTTTGCATGATCTATTGAGACCATCTGAAAGTGGATGAGTGAAGCATAACATTAGGTAGAGGTAGTGAAGGAAAACCTTTCAAGTGGGCAGGTCTTAGAGCAGTATATGCTGTCCAATTTTCTGGACTAAAATATGGTCAGAAGTACAGATCAACCAAATTCACACACAGTTGTTAACAGGGATTTGGAATGAACAAGACTGAAAGATTGATGACAAGGCACTCTAAGGGAACGGTTTATGAAAAAAACTCACAGAATTGGCACAGGCTAGGAAGATATTTTTGTCCCACATGAATGCTTACCAAAGAGCATTCAAAGCAAAAGAGGCTTTAAATAATCAATTAGACAAAGTGGCACACTTTGTGGATATAGGTCACTTCTCTCATTGCTTACTAAATAGACCCCGAACAAAATGGCCATTGGAAGCTATTCACGAGCTAAGCAATGTATACTTTATGTGTCAAGGCTGACCAGACCATTGTGATTGCTGAGTGCCTAATTTTCCCCACAGAAGATACCAGCACTGTGTTTCATATGAAAATATCCCCCAGGGTACCAGTCAGCTGCCTAGTGGCAAATTGATTACATTGGACCTTTTCCATCATGAAAAAAAGCAAATAAGCATCCATTCTGGATATGGAGTTGTGTTTCTTACCCATAATGCTTCTGCCCACACCATTTAGAGACTCGTAGACTGTCTCATTCACTGCCATGATACTCACAAAACTGCCTAAGATTTAGGAACTAATTTTGCAGAAAGGGTTGCCCAGCAATAGACTCGTGCCCATGAAATCTTACCCAATACCCCATCATCTAAAAGCAGTTGGCCTCATTGAAAGATGGAATCACTTTACTGAAAATTCATTTCAAGTGTCCATTGAAGACAGCACCCTGGAAGAACGGGGTCTGGTTTACAAGCTGGCGTGTATACTTTTTCTGTACGGTCACTATGGGTCGCATCAACTGGATGCGAGTGAGTTTTTTTGCAGTTTTGAAGTGTACACTTTGAATCAGAAACCATGGTATGGTGCTGTCTCTCACATAGTTAAAAATACATGCATCTAGAAATCAAAGAGTGGAAGTGGGGAAAACCCCTTTCACTAATACACCTAATAAAAAGCATTTGCAATTTTTTTTTTTTTGCCTCTCATCCAGCATCCTTAAATTCTTCTGGTTTGGAAGTCTTAGTTCCCATGCGATGCTCCCGTTCATTGGAGGATGGGACTTCCACTTGGCCATTGTGAGAACCTTATACCACTGAACCAATAGGCAGAAAGACAAGCTATTCTGCTGGCAAGAGTGATTGATCAAATTGCCAATGGAAATTGGATTTCTGCTACACAATAGGCCTAAAAATAAAATACTGTCATCAAATTGATTTCCACACATCGTGACCCCATAGGACAGGGAAAAACTCTCCCTGTGGATTTCCAAGGCTTTCTACTCCTTAGGAGAGTAGCTTCATCTTTCTCCTGTGAAGCAGTTGCCAGTTTCAAACTGCTAACCTTGAGATTAGCAAACCAATGACTAATCCACTTTGCCACCAGGGCCCCTTCACAATAGGGGGCCAGGAAGCCTGTATCTGGAATTCAGGGTACTTCCATTCCCAACTTTGTTGTTGTATTCCCTTGAGCCCATTAAAACTCACAGTAACCCTGTCCTGGAGCTGTGGTGGTGCAGTGGTGACACAGTGGGCTACTAACTGCAAGGTCAACAGTTCGAAACCACTAGCTGCTTCATAGGAGGAAGACAAGGTTTTCTACTCCAGTAAAGAGCTGTCGTCTAATGAACCCACAGGAATGCCACCTTGTCCTATAGGTTCGCCATGAGTCATAATAGATTCAATGTCAGAGTTTGGTTTGGGTTTTTGGTTAGTGACCCTATAGAGCTGAGTAGAATTGTCCCATAGTGTTTTCTAGGCTAACATCTTAGGGGAACAGATCACCAGGTGGGGAGAGGGGGTGAGAAGTGAAGGAAAGCATAGATATGAATTATGCAGGGAATGTAGTAGCTTTGTTTGTTTGTGTACATTCATTCTTTTCGTTTTTCTCTGACTAGTTTATGTACAAATTGATGCAAATTTAGTTCACATCCAGTCACTAGCTAGTACACTATTGAGTGGGACGGCGATTGGATTGGCAAGTACTGCACTTGGTACAACTAATAATGCATACAACCATTTGGGGGACTGGTTGTTTCCGTTTTTAAGGGCCGTCAATCCGCAGCTTGGTAGGTGGAGCCCATCCCGTCTGGAAGTCCCATGTAGGCTGGGCCCAGGCATCAGTCTGTTGTCTCTCAACTTTAAACCCCCCCTTCAGCGCCTTGCTTTCTGATGCTTCCGCTGGGCTCCGAAGACATCACTCCTTTGCTTGCTGGCTGAATGCCGGGATTTGTCCGTAGATAATGCTGGGAGATCACTAGAGAGCAACTGTGGGAATGAAGAATTCCATCCAGGGAGCTGTCTTGGATGCAGCAGCCAGTGGATGATCGCGTGGAAGGCTTGATGGCACTCAGCTCAGTAACCCTTTCGGGACCAGCCCCAGCCACACCTCGCTGACAGGCCTCGTCCTCGCCAGCAGGCTACACAGTCCTGGGCAGCCACGTCATCCTCCTTCGCACTCCCTCCGCCCTAGAGGTGAAACAGCTCTCTGGAATTTCTATTTCCAAATCCCTTTTTATGAGGCACCTCCAATGAGGTCAGGGGGGTAGGGGGAAATGGAAATTTTTCCTTGCATTTTTGAAGTCCCCTCACATTTCAGTCAACCATCTTTTCTAGTCAATTACATTCAATTGTCCCTGTCCAAAGGACTGGCGTGGTCTCTCTTGATGGAACTCGGATCCTCAGGGCCTTTGCACTTGCTGCCCTCTCCTCCTGGAGCAAGCTTCATCTAACTAAGCAAACATTCAGACCTAGTTGTTGGCAGACTACTAGTATTGGCCAAGGGGTTAAGCTGAAGCCTCTCATAGGCAATCATCGGACACAATTCTTTGCAATCGGGTGAAGCTCTGGAAAGCGAATATACACCAGTTGCTTGTGATATAAACCACGTGTTGAGTTTTGACTCTCAGTGAACCTGTCAGTATGACCATTGCCTGCCGCCCTTGAAACAGCATGAAACTCGTGTTAGTCCGGGTTGACTACCCACCCACTTTCTGTGATCTTCCTGCATTCGGTGTCATTGCATATGTTGTGTGAGTCTGAAGAGGGCTTTCTAGACTGGTATCGGGTATGTGGCTCATATCAGATTTATGGACTTGGTCTGGACCGGGCTGGGGTTTTCTTAACATGCACTTGCTCTCTATATAAAGCTCTTTCTTACACACATGAGTGTCCATGACTCTGTTCCTCATGTTTTTGGCTTCGGCAGCGATTCTTACATTTTGACACCAAAAGCACAGGCAACAACAAAAGAACAGATTACATTGGACTTCACCAAAATTACAAAACCATTTGCACTTCAAAGAATTCCAACAAAGTTATGAAAAACACAGCCTACACCAGGGGAGAAAATACTTGTAAATCATATATTTGTCTAGGTTTAGTACCCAGAACATATAGAGAACTCTTACAACCCAACAACAAACAAACAATTCCATTCAGAAACGGGCAAAAGACTTGGATAAACAATTCTTATAAGAAGATAAAAGAGCCTAAAAGGAAAATAAGCACTTGGGAAAATGTTCGCTATCAGTCGGCAGTAAGGAAACACAAGTCAAACCCACAGTGAGATACCACTTCGCATCCACGTGTTGTTGCTTCTGCTGTTAACTGCAGTGATGTCTGCCCGGACTCATGGGGCCTCATTCACATCAGAACGAAGAGCTTGCCGGCCCTGCACCACCCCCAGCGTCGTTTGTGACACTGGGTGACCCACAGGGTTCTCACTGGCAGATTTTCAGACATAGGTCACCAGGCCTTTCTTCCTTGTCCAGCTTAGCCTAGAAGTTCCACTGGCTGGAAGGAGCGGAGAAGGAGAAGGAGAATCGGCATCAGCTCTTGGCCGATTCCTAGGACACAGGGCTCAGACATGCTCTCCCCTCCAACCTCCTTATCCATCCTGACCCCGGCCATCCCGGTGTCCCACAGCACTCTGCACATCTCTGTCGGTTTTGAGAACTCATTGCGAGGGCCACACAGAACTCACACCCCTGCTAGCAAAGCTCACAGGTTCAGAAATGCTCAGGGGGTAGTTCTTTAGTTAGGATAGCCTTTTTCAGCTATGCCCACAGGCATACACCTCTTGCTTTCTGGACCTCAGCCATGAGACCCCCTTGGCTTCTGCCCTACTCGGGCAGTTACAAAGCTCTTTAAGTGTTGCTACTAAATGCCCTCCCCTCCACCTCAGTCTCTGCTCTAGCTCCATGGGTTAGCAGACTTAGCCCCCCAATTCAGTGCCTGGGGGCACGCGACTCTGTAAGTAAGCCTTCCCATGAGCTAGGAGAGTCCAATGCTCTGGATCTTGGCTTCAATGCTGCTGCTCCTCTGGTACTCCTCTGGGGTCACGGGCTTTGTCCCTAGATGGAGGAGACTCCGTGCACAGGGATCTTGAGATCCACTGCACGTGCTCCACTCCTGCCTCCTCTTCTTGCAGGTAGTGAGATTGTCCCCTCCCTGCTTCTGAGATGGCTCATTGTATACCCACCAGCATGGCAAAAGGAACCAATCTCCACAGTGAAGTTCCAAGTGTCTAAAACCACAATTAACCCTGTTGATGACCACTCACAACTGAATTGTGTAATCCTCTCAGCACTTTCCCCCATCTTCTTTTTCCCAAACCCATCAGGAAAAAAGGAAACATTCCCAATCTGCATGGTCTCACCCATTCAGTCATTCGATGGGCGTTACAAAGACTATGGCGAGATAAACCGCATCAAATCATTCACTGCCCCACACAACTTCTGGGCCATGATACCATGTCTTATGACTTGAAATTAGTTACAATGAACCGAATGGCCACCAACAACACGTATCAACACTGTTCTAGGTACAATATAACAGCAACACTCAGCTCTGAATCACCCGTAAAATGCCCCACGGATGTCAGAGGTAATTCCTCTTCCATACAACCCCAGGCAGACATTAGGCAGCTCCTCACACAGGATACTGGCCTCTCCACAAGCTCAACTGGGACTCGAAAGAGGGGCTCACAGGACCCACAGGGCTCACAGTATGCAGTTGTGCTGGTTACTTGGGGGTACAGAGATGCCCAGTGTGGGGTGAGAGTAGAAGACGGAACCTAGCATCTCAAGCTGTGTGTCGTGTGAGGGTTCTGTAAAGCCAACCAGGTCACTTGTGAAGGTCTTTGAGTTTCCCTGGAAAAAGAAAATGGGATTAGAAGGTCATGGACACGTTCCAAAATCTTTTGGAAGCCTCTCTCATATTTCTAACTATATGGGAAACCTACAGTGCTAGCTGAGCTCACAGAGAAATAGGATGGCTCTTTTCAGAACAGAATTTTTGCAAGATTGTTCTAGGCAGAAGCTGTGCTGTCTGGAGGGAAGGATGGGTCAGCATGGGCTCAGTCTCTGGCACTACTGCTCATGCTGTCCGGGCCCCGGAGGGTGCGGCTGGAATGGCTGCTGGGAGAGGATGAAGGAGAATTGCTTCTTGGGGCAGAAGGAGAGCACGTACCCACAGATGTTTGAATGCTAAGACCACCAGCTCACGTACCACCATGGCAGCCCCAGAGTGGGTGTATGTTGCTATCCATTTCTGTACAACAAATTCGCACAGATTAAAAGGTTCTCTCCTCGTTTCCACACGTCAGGAGCCCCAGCGTGGGCCCTCTGCTCACAACACTGCAGAGTCCAGGTGTCACCCGACCGGGGTCTCCTCCAGGGGGGAAATGCTCGCTCCCCAAGTCCATTTGTGTGCTGGCGGAATTCCGTTTCTTCGTGGCTCTAGGACTGATTGAGCTTCTCATTCCCCTGCTGGCTGTCAGCTGGGATTCATTCCCAGCTCTAACAGGCTGCCTTCAACGCCATGCCTGCCGTTCCCTTCATGGGCTCTCTTACAATATGGCCACTTATACTCGGAAGCCAGCAGGAGAAAGACTTTCAATCTAGTCTGCTAAGCAGAGTCTTGTCATAGTCATCAAGGAAGTGGCACCCCAGCACCTTTTCTGTATTCAGTTAAAAGCAAACCAAAGCTCCCGCCTGTACTCAAAGTGAAGGGATTACACAAAGGTATGGGCACCAGAGGGTAGAAATCATGAGGGGCCACCTTAGGATCGGGGCATGGGCCCAGACTACACTGGGGGAAATCTCAGAGACAGTCAACTAAGTCACTTAAGAACATGGTGCTTTCCCTAGAAAAAACACTTAGTGGATTCAGCAAGACAGGGCTCCTGGCACTGCTTCACATTTGATGCTGAGCCCTGCCAGAGACACAAGAGGCCCTCATGCAGATTCTCCATCTTTGCCTTCCCCAGCAGAGAGGAGCTTTAGCCTTCTCTGGAGGCATGACTGATTGACAGCCCCACTGGCCAAGGTAAAACTCCCTTGTGCTTTCAACCAACAGGATTTAGCAGGGCATCAAATGACCCAAAGAGTAGTGTGATAGTTACATAATTTCACGTCAACTTGATAAATACAGTGAAGGGGTGGAGTTTAGCCTGTCAATCAGCCTGATGATGCTGCCTAGTGGGTGGCACCTTCTTAAAAGGATTCTGGGAACTTCCTCTCTTTCTCCCTGGAGGTGGGCCACACTCTCTCTCTGCTTCACCTTCCTGTTGAGGAGCCACATAGAGACCCTCGCCTGCGCTGAGGTGCTTCTGCTGCTACCGGATCCACAAGACTTTTCACCAACCAGCCTGTGGTCTTCCTGCATTGGGCAACATTGTGAGTGGTTACATGTGTCTGAAGAGGAATTTATGGACTAGTATTGGACAGATAGGCTAATACCAGACTTGCGGACTTGATCTGGACTGAGCTGGGTGTTTTCTCAATATGCAATTGCTCCATGATAGAAAGTTCTCTCTTACACATACCTGGATTTGTTTCTCTAGTCAACCCAGTCTAGCACAGTAGTTAATAGCCTAGATCAGGGGTTCTCAAACTTTTTAAACAGGGGGCCAGTTCACTGTCCCTCAGACCCGTTAGAGGGCCAGACTATAGTTTAAAAAAAAACTATGAACAAATTCCTATGCACACTGCACATATCTTATTTTGAAGTAAAGAAACAAACAGGCAAAAACGCCCGGCATGCTGGATAAATGTCCTCGGCGGCCGCATGTGGCCCGCGGGCCATAGTTTGAGGACGCCTGGCCTAGAGGTAGACCTAAGAATGGCATCAACATGTCTCAGGATAGGAATTGGTACTGGGAGAGAAGCAAAATTTTAGGTACAGTAAAATCTTAAATCTTCCAGTGAACCTCAGTGCTCACTGGTCACACCCATCCACTCCCCAGGGGAGCCCATCCAAGTTTATTCAATCCTCTCTGGACACACCTGGGAGCTTGGGGAACTCCAAATGACAGAACCACGGTGGACCTAACCTGCAATCCCACTGAGAATTTTCCTGTGGAGAGAAAAGACCGTTTCTTCTGTTTTGAGGGCCAGCACCGGAGGGAGTGGAGTGCAAGTAAAGCAATCTTATGAAAATATTTAAAACTCGCGGTTTTAAGATGAAAAACATCCCAATCTGAAATTTTTGCCAGGGTTCAGTAAAAGCTTCAGGTGAGACTCAAATTAGATAGGGGAGCTGAAAGAGCAAGACCCGTAATCCCGTGCCCACCGCCCACCCCAGGCACAGAACATCCGCCTGGCTGTCAAGAGCGAAACAAGAACAGCAAACGTTTATTTTCTAAAGGAGGGAGGCAGAGACACTTGGCAGGAGGCCTTGCCCCGGAAACACTATCTGCAGGAACATAAGCCTCTGGAACGGTGCCCTCCCTTCCCGAAGTTCAGTCATGCCAAGACTTGGGAGTCGGCAGGCCTTTCAACAGGTAATGGTGAATGCTGTAAAAGAAGAAGCCCGAGCAGAAGAGGATGATCATGGAGGGCAAGGTAATGAGGGTGTAGATGGACATCCGCTTCTCCATGGTCCCCCGGATCAGGCAGATATCGGGCCCCGGGCAGTTACTGCTGATGCAGGGCATGATGGCCTGGCTCACCATTGGCAGATGTTGAGAGATGAGGAAGACTAAAAGCACACACTGGGAGCCCACCTGCAGGAGGAAGTAGAGGAGGTACAGGAGCAACAGCATCTTCTCCTGGTGGAAGTTCAGGATGGACTTCCTTTGGCAGGGGATCTTCTCCTGGATGGCCACCATGGAGCCTTCCTCCACTTCATCTGCCCTGTTGCCCACCGACTTCACCTTGATCTGCTTATGCCGAATTTGAGCCATAAAGAATTCCATGAGGAAGAAAAGGGACAGGAAGATGAAGAAAAAGAAGTACCAAATCCCCACCACAGGGTTACTAACACGTTTTTCAAAGCACTCCGTCAGGCAAGGCTTGGTAAGGTTCCCGTGGCAAAAGAAATCCAAGTGGATGGCGGCCCAGGGCATCCGGACCACGTACACCACCACTCCGTACACTGCGATGAAGCCAGACCAGAGCTGCCGCCCGATATAGTAGCCAGATTTGTCACCAACCACCGAGTGGAACACAGGAATCAAGCCAGCCACCGTGGCTGCAGCCATCTCCTCTCGGGGACCAGTGGAGAGTAAGACCAGGAGAACTCAGACAGCGCCTTAAGGGAAGAAAGGGAGAGACTCGGGTCAGAAAGTGAGCGAATTTCCCAGAAGCCCAAGCACATTTCAGAAAGCTGCGCAGGCTGTAGTGTAGATCCACCCCTCCTCTTCAGTTCCCATCTTTACAGCTAACCTCGACAAATGACGGGGCCCTGGGGACACAGTGGTTATGTGCTGGGCGGCTAGCCGCAAGATAAGCAGTTCAAAGCCACCAGCTACTCAGGAGAGAAAGATGGGCCTCTGTACTCCCCTGAAGAATTACAATTTCAGGAACACACAGGGCCCGTTCTAGCCTGCCCTAGAGGTGGGCATTGGCTCAGCGGTTTGCTTTGGTAACCTAGACAAGCAGGACTTGCCTTCCCCGAGGTGGCCATTCCTCTCTCAATTCGTGATAAAGGCTGTCCCCCTGGACAATGCCCAGCCCACCTGTATCATCAGCTCATCTGTACATCTCACCTGCCTACTAGATTGTAAGCTTCTGGCGGTCAGGGACCTGCATTCTCCACCTTAACCATGAGCACCGGGCATCACAGAGAGGAAAGCGTTGCAGATGCAGGTGACACAAACGGTTAGTGCGCCACTCTTAACCTGAAGGCTGGCTCTTTGGATCCACCCACCAGCATCAAGGAGGGAAAGTGGTGGCGATCTTTCGGTCACAGTTACCAAGAAAAGCCTAGGGGACTCGTGTTCTACTCTGGGACCTGTGGCTCAGTGGCAATTAATAGCAACAACAAGGACCTCATTATACCCAATAAACAAGAGGAAGGAAGGAAGGAAGGAATCCATGAGTTTTCACATTCTGCCTGTGCACGGTGTCTGTAGTGGCTCTCCAGGCATCTCTATTTGTGGCTTGCTTCTTCTCCAGAAATTTCCAAAAGACAAAAGAGAGAAGAAAGGTAGCATATTCCCTGTTCTTCTGTTTATTTGTTTAAGCATCGAGATCACGGGCTCCCTCCCACCCTCAAGCCCTCAGAGGGTGCCTCTCCCCAGACGTGACTTCTAATGATGGTAACAGGGACCGTCCTTCATGGACTGCCTGTGTGTGCGAGGGCTTCAGAAAGTTCGTGGAAAGCCTGATTAAAAGATGATGGAGACTTTCCCACAACTTTGAGGTCCCCTCCTCGCCCCCTGTATCGAACCTTGTGCTGGGTTGTCTCTACCAAGGGAAAGACATGGTCGTCTTTAATCATGTTTGCCCTCCCTTGCATCTCTTCTTCTGGATGCTAGTGACCAACGGGAGGCTCTCCTGTTGTTCATTGGGAAGTTGGCACAGCTGGTGCTAAAGAGCCTTCTGGAGGGGCAGCTGGCAGTCAGCAATCTCTCTACGTTAAATCCCAAGGACCATGCAAGAGCACGGGGCCATACACCTAGGCAGTACGAGAAGCCACCTCCAGCCACATGGAATGGACTGAGGACTCCGGGGTCCGCCAGCCATGGAGTGGCCATGGATCAAGAGGTGTGGAAGGGCAGAACTGCTTCCTAGAGTTTTCGATGGTTGTGTTGGGGGTTTTGAAGTGTATTTCCAGGCCTTTCTTCCAAGGTGCCTGTGGGCAGACTTCAACCACCGAGCTTTTGGTTAACAGCTAAAGGTTAACCATTCTGCTATAAACTACCATTTATTTACTTATTTATTTATTTGTGGTCTCATTTGTCCCTCAGAACGAGCTCGGGGGTAGATATGGTTCCTCTGATTTTGCAGATGAGGCAACGGAGGTCCAGAGTGGCTCAGGAACTCGCCCCTGATTCCGTAGTTGTATCAAGAGAGGGCCAGAACTGCCTGCCCGCACAGCCTGAACATTGGAACGTCTCCTTCACCGCTCACCCAGGTCCAGCCCTTTGCCCTGCTCTGGAGACAACAGGAAAGAAAGGCCAGGGTGGGCCCGTGGGCCCTCCCACTCTCACCTGCCAACTCCTGCTGAAAAGATAACCGTTGGCATCCACGCCCTCGGTTCTTTGCTTTTCCTTCTAGACAACAGCGTTGGAGCTGAATCCAGTGAACTCGATTTGCAGCGCTCGAAGCCTAGTGCTCACAAGAGCGGCCCAGGTCCTCCAGGACTCGATCCTACCGGGGGCAGCCTCTGTTCCCACAGCTCAGAAGTCTCAGAAAACTCTTCCCCTCTGCACCAACTGCTTCATTCCTCAGAATCTTCTGACTTCTCCCGCCTACCATCTGCCAAGCAGTGACCTCATTGGCTAGGACACCTGCCTATCTTCCTGTCTGCCCATCATCCATGTGTAGGAGCGTCTTCCCACTGAGTCTCACAGTTTAGAAGTTAAGTTTGGAAGGAAGGGTTTGGAGGGAGCTAGGGGTCTGCTCTGAAGACCAGGCCCAGGTTTTATTCCTACCAGAATCTGTGCTTTATCAGTTCCACGATTCAGACGCCCCAGTGGCTTAAACCTGGAATAATCGACCCACAGATTCAACGGAGAGGATTTGCTAGCTTTTCCATTCTTTCCCAACTTCCAAGTTCTCTTACCCTCACACCCTCCGCTCCCAGGTTAAACCAGGGCTTCCAACCATTTCCTTTCTGTTCCGACCCCTGCCGAGAAGGCTCCTTCCTCCCACAGACACACTGAATCAGATTCTGTGCCTTTAACAAGACCCCCAGGAGAGTCTTACAGATGCCTCTGTGTACATTAGATGTGTGTATACATTTGAAAAGATCACACCTGGGGGTCAGGTGACAGTGTAGATTCTGATTCAGTATGGGGGGTGGGGGCGGGGCTGAAACAAAATAGCTCAATGCACTGGTTTCAACGGCCACCAGGAGCCAGGAAACACCTTTGTTTTCCAACCAGGTGCACAAATCTGTTTTCATCTGTGTCCAACGTCTAATCTTCCCTCTTATCACAGAAGGAAATGAAGTGACCCTTCTCAATTGAAAACACCAGTCATTCGATGTGTATTCCAGGCCCCAGCCCCACATCTGTTCTGTGAACCAGCCTCTCTCTCTCTCCACAATCCTTATTTATCACCCTCCAGCAGTGTCCCCTGTCTGTCACCCCAGTCCAGCTACATCACATGACCTCTGCTCTCCTTCATAGCCAAGCTCCTTGGGAGCATGGACCACCTACCCATCTTCCCACTTGTTTCCACTGCCTCCTTTCGGCTTCGGTTTCCATCATTTTTCCCCTCCCTCCCCACTCCCCCCTCCCTCATGAGCCCTTGATAGTTTATAAATTGGTATTTTGTCATATCTCGCCCTGTCCGACGTCTCCCTTCACCCACTTTTC
>NW_022110173.1:3863940-3879454 GCF_000313985.2 Echinops telfairi
TTATGATAAGAGTTGTACGAGCCCCCAACAAAATGATTATTTTTAAAAAAGAAAGAAGAGCCAGGAACGGGGCGCATCCCTGGGGCCCAGCATCCCTGTGCTGATCCTCTCCTAGACCCAGAGAAGGATGGATGCCAGGACGAGCGAGGAGCCGCAGGGAATATTGGACCCACAGATGTTGACAAGAGACGAGAACCTTCCCCAGAGTCCCCAGAGAGAAGTCCTAGCGCGGTGGCCCTGAATGATCGCCAACAAAACCACACCAAACTGTAGTGGCTTCAAACCACAGTAGTTCATGATTTCTTTCTTTCTATCTTTTTTCTTTTTAACATATATCTTTTAAAAATTATTATTACAAACAAATCACTTTATTGGTGGCTTTTACAGATCTTCTAGCAATCCATACATCGATGGGATCAAGCATATGTTGCCTTCGTCATTTTCAGCAGTTCATGATTTCTAATCATTCCGTGGGTCAGAAATTTGGACAGAGTCTAGGTGGCCAGTTCTTCTGTACCGCATCGCCTCAGTTGGGGTGTCCCAGAAGGTTGCAGATGGCAGCTGGGGCGAGCCGGCTAGCCCTGAAAAGTTTCCTCACATGCCCCCTTGCTTAGCTCTCCCATACAATCCTCCTCATTGTGCAACTTCATCATCCCGTCATCTACCTCACACGCCTTCTTTTGCTTGGTTCCCTTGAGATACAGCCACAGCGTGTCCTGGGGTACAGCTATTAAAGCATTGGGCATGTGATTTGCAATGTGAGCAGGAAGAAAGTGTGGGCTGATCATTGGTTCACCCTGAGGCACAGAATGGAGCGTGGTGAGAACCTCCAGGGAAAGAGGCACCGGAGAAGCAGGGGATGGGGAGAAAAAGCAGGTTGAAGGTGGTGCCCCCATCTGGCAGGAGATGGGAAGGAATGGAGTGGGGAAGAAGTGGCCCTTGGAGACCAGAGAGAAGCAATTAGTAAGAAGAATCCTGTGGAACTGCCTCAACTTTTCCAATGACCTAGGAAAGCAAGCTGTCAAGAGAACGGAGGTGGCGGGGATGTGTGTTAAGCTTAAGAAGAGAGAAAAGGAAACAGTCGTTGCGATAGTTGATGAGAGGAATGGGGCCGGGACAAGAGACAGACTGACTGACAGTTCTGACATAAGGATGAGGCCACCACACAGAGAGCCCTGCAAGAAAACGAAGCCCGTGGGGAATGCCAACAGTGAAGGCTCCCCGGAAGCGTGGAGGTTCAAGTCCACCCTGCGGCAGCCTGATGATCAGCTTCTGAAACACCATCCATCACAAGCCCAGTGAAGCACAGACCTGCTCTGACGCATACGGAGTGGCCACAAGTCGGAATCCACTCAGCGGCGTGGCAACGGCTTTGGCCAAGGACTGTGGACTAAGCCAGAAATGGGGAATGCTAGCCCTGCCCCACCTCGCTGCCAACGTTAAATCAGTGCCAAAGGCAGCGAGCTCGACTGATCCCTCCCTCCCTGAGGCTGCTATAGTCACAGCACTTCCTAAAGGCCTGCTTGTGGAGCAAGGGAGGCACTAGGGAAACAGAATGCTTGCCGAGATGGATGCTGGCTTGGCAGTAACATGAACACCAACAGGCACTATTCTCAGCAGGTGTCCAAACCAGTCCAGCCTCTGCAGCCGGCACATCCCACTTGGCAGAGGTCGGTGGGGTTTTGCCAGAATGACCTTGCAGTTCAAGGCAGGAACAAGGACAGCTCAAGCCGAGCAAAAGGCTCTGCACGCCCCTGATTAGAGACGGCCTGAGGAGGCACTCTGGGAACCGGCTGCTGGCTTGGATTAGATCTAGGGGTTGGAGGAGCTGAGGGCTTGAGGAAAGGCTGGGGCCAGTGGTTCAAGTCAGCTTTGCTGAGGGGCTGCTTCCCCCCTGGGAGCAGATGAAGGGGAGGGAGAGCAGAAGTCCTCGGAGCTGGTGGGGTGAGAAACTGGAAGCCTCGAAGCCTGGAGGTGGGGTGCTGGAGGCTGTTTATGGTGCTCAAGGAAGTGCTCCCACAGAGCCGCCCAGCCCTCTCCCAAGCAGACCCCATCTGGGTTCCTACTGCTGACCCTGGAAGAGGGCATGGGTCCACTTGTAGGAAGACTGAAACGAAGTAGAAGGGTTTGGGGGTGCGGGGTCTCGGGACAAGTCCCAGGAATAGGAGCTCTCCGAGAGTGAGAGTGCTGTCCACTGGGAGGGAAGAAGGAGCCCATGCCACCACCTGAGGGGCCCTGGTGATGGCGTGGTGGCGTCTGGGGCTGCCATCTGAAAAGTCAGCAGCTGTTTGAAACCACCAGCCAGTCGGAGGGAGGAAACACGGGCTTTCTCCTCCTGTCCAACAGTCTCAGAAACCCACAAGAGCCGTCTACCCTGTCCGACCACGCTACAAATCAGAATGGAATTGATGGCAGTGCGTGCGTTTAGGGTTTTTTTGGCTGTGAACAAGAGAAAGGGGAGGCGAGGAGAGGCTACATCCCAGGGCCTCCGGCAAGAACCTGTGAACACCTATGGATGCGAAAGAGCCGGAGTGGGGGCCACCAGGAATAGGAAGCCTCACATCCAAGTATTAACCCCGAAGGCAGGGTGTGGAGAGGGATGTCCCGTGGTGTTGGGGTGCCCTCCACCACCTCAATAGCAGCTCTTTGATTAGCGCGCATGTTCCAGCGGCCACTGGCCCTGAGAGACCGGCCTGAGGGAGTGAGGGTCAGAAGCAGCAGAGATGGGCAGTCGGGACCTGGGGGAGGCAGTAGCAGTGTGTCACTTCAGCGTGCAGCGTGGCACACCCTGTGGGTAGCTCGGGCACACCCAGGAAAGGCTCGAGTTGCCCCACAAGGCTTGATTAGATGTGGCGAACATGAGTCAAGACAGCATTCTCAAGGCAAATGAGATCATAGCTCTCCTCAAAGACATAAAGAAGCAGGTGGGGTTTTCTGTTTTTGTTTTGACAGTTTGCTTGGCATCGAATTCACCTGTCATACAATCCAATAGTTCACATCAAGAAGTGTTGTGCAGTCATCACCACAATCCGTTTCAGAACATCTTCTTCGTTCTTGTACTGTTGTTAGCTCCTCATCCCCCCCCATCGCAGCCTCCACTGCACCATTCCTCCAGTTCCTGTCTCTGCAGACTTACCTGTCCTGGATTTCACATACAGAAAAAAAAGCCCAAAAAACTAACAACAATAGCACAGGAAAACAGATAAAAAGTTTCCATTGAAAAGAAAGCAGAAAAGATTAAAAGCTAGAACAAATTTTAAAATGGATCAAAATGGAGATCAAATGACAAGGTGTTAAAAGTTAATCTCACTGCATGGGCAATCCTCCACTTTGCAAGGCACTCAGAAGCAGGAGGAGGGAGGGGCGGGCTTTAACACCAGTCTGCACTGGGACTTTTTTCCTCTATGTGTGTCTAGGGCCTAGAAATAAATATGTGTTGTGGGTGGAGCTGTCTCCCAAGGGAAAAAGATAATACTGAAGTCCTAATCCCTGGTACCTGTGAATATGACCTTGTTTAGAAATAAGGTCTTTGAAGATGTCCCTAGCTAATGTACTGGGGGTGGGGGCGGACTTTCATTGGGGTTCCTTAAATGTTTTAAACAGGGGGCCAGTTCACTGTCCCTCAGACCTGTTGGAGGGCTGGACTATAGTTTTAAAAAAAACTATGAACAAATTCCTATGCACACTGCACATATCTTATTTTGAAGTGAAAAAACAAACGGGGCACAAACACCCGGCGGCCCGATAAATGTCTCGGCGGGCTGTAGTTTGAGGACGCCTGTTCAAGATGAGTGGTATTCATATAAAAGCAGAAAGAATACAGAGCTAGGAGACACAGAGACAAAGGGCCGCATGAAGATGAAGGCTGAGATTGGCGCGATGCATCTTCAAGCCACGGCTTGCCCGGTTGCCAGCCACGACCAGCAGCTAGGAAGGGGCAGCTCCTGCCAGCTCTCCTCCGGAAGCCTTCAGAGAGTGCACGGTCCTCGTGAGACTTGCCTTCGGACGGTAGTCTCCCGAATTAGGGGGCAATCCATCTCTGCTGTTTGAAACCACCCAATTTGTGGTTCTCTACTACGGAAGCCTCAGGAAAAGAAAAGTCTATAACTAACAATCCACATTGGTCCGAAAGGACAGCTCACAGTGGCCTCTCTTGTGTTCAATAAAAGTATACTATACGTTGTCTCAGGAGTGGACCAGTCTCTCAAACCCGGAACAAGAGCTTGTATGTTGACAATTTGGGGCCCAGACAATAAGCCCAGAGGTCTCTGAAGCATGTGCTAGGAGGAAATCCTAATATCTAAAATATATTTTAAATATATATATGTATATAAAATATCTAAATATATAATATAATTTTATATATTAAATATATAGCCAATATTTTAATATATTTTTACATTTAAATGTATTTATATATTTATATACATTATAAGCATATAAATATTTATATTTAAATATATAACTATATATTTAATATATTTCATATGTAAAAATAATATATTATACATAAATATAATTTGCCTCTATTAAATATATAAAATATCTAAAATCCCGATATCTACAGAATTTCCTGGACAGCATAATAGGAATAACAGAATGCTTGGGGCCTACAAGTCCTAGGGTTGGACTCACCAAGGGGAATCCCTTGAGAGGGAGGGGCTCTGGTGACTGAAGAGATGACCAAGACCCCAAACTTAGGCCCTCATCTCATAAGGACATCCTTGAGCCATGGAAATGGTCAGGTTGATCATCTCACCTTGAAGACCGAGTTGGCCTGTGGTTCATGAGGAATGAGCACCCGGAAGGCATGTCGCCACGCTGCTCTGGGCAGGAGACGATGATCCAATGATCCAACTGAAGCAGCGATTATGTCAAACATGGCCTGCATGCTGTCCGTCCCACATAAATGGCCAGTGGATAACATAGAGGTCTCCTACAGTAGGTGTGGGAGCACGGGTAGTACAGTGGTTACATGTTGGGCTTCAGTCCACATGCTCAGTGGTTTGAAACCACCAGCAGCTCCGAGGGGGGAAGGCTGAGCTTTCTACTCCCAGAAACAGACACAGGCCTGGAACCCAGAGGGTTGCTATGAGGCAGCACTACCTCTGGGGCAGGGAGTCTGGTTTTCTGGTTTTCACATTAGGTGGCATAATATGCCAAGACGGCTTGGTACATAGGCAAACAAGATTCCATAACTAGGAGGAACTGCAGGGCCTAAGATCCTTATCTCGAGCGGCTGCGCTGTGGAAACCCTTGTCGATGATCCTGTCTGCATGTGTGGGCAAAGAGCCGGGGCAGCTCCAGCAAGGAACGCACTTGATAGAGAGGGCTGACCCACTCCCAGGGCACAACTCGCATTTGCTTCCTATCGCACCATCTGCGGAAGGCAATGGGAGTGAATAAAAGCTGAGATAGGCTTCCAGAGGACAACATACACACCATCACACACACACACACACACGCCCCACCCTCCCAAGATAAGCCACAAGTTGTGCATTCTCCCCAAATCAGGAATAGCAGACAAGAACCTCAACAGGGAAAGGGGGGCAGTACCCTCTAATCCACCTAGACTTCATGGAAACTCAAAGAGCATGTGGGACTGTATGTGGACATGACTCCATTAAACAGTTCTCTTGTCTTTTTTTACTTAATCACTTTATTGGGGTGATTTACAACTCTTATCACAATCCACACATGCATCCATTGCGTCAAGCACATTTGTACATTTGTTGCCCTCATCATTCTCAAAACATTTGCTTTCTGCTTGAGCCCTTGGTATCAGCTCATTTTCCCCCTCCCTCCCCACTCCCCGTTTCTTCATGAACCCTTGATAATTTATAAATTATTATTATTTTGTCATATCTTACCCACTCCCTTCACCCACTTTTCTGTTGTCCATCCCCCAGGGAGAAGGTTATATGTAGATCCTTGTAATCGGTTCCTCCTTTCCACCTCACCCTCCCGGTATCGCCACTCTCACCATTGGTCCTGAAGGGATCATCTGCCCTGGATTCCCTGTGTTTCCAGCTCCTAACAGTACCAAATCTGGTCTAGTCAGATTTGTAAGGTAGAATTGGGATCATGATGGGGAGGGCGGGGAGAGGAAGCATTTAGGAACTAGAGGAAACTTGTATATTTCATCATTGCTACACTGCACCCTGACTGGCTCATTTCCTCCCTGTGACCCCTCTTTTGTTTATGTTAAACCACTGACGGTGGTGTGCAACACTGGAAGAGATGGGGGGCCCAGACAGAGTGCATGCCACCTTCCCTCTAGAATGGGCTCAGCAAACCTTCTTGATCACCAGTGGTCTTCGTTGGATTCTGTCCCCCAAAATGTGTGGCAAACCCTCTCCATGATACCTGTGGCTGTAACCCCGCACAGCAACAGGGTTTTCTGTGCTACCCTAAGGAGGCCATGTCAGTATGGGCGTGTCTGAAGTTGGTCACTTTGAGACAGATAAAGCACAGATTAGGCACAGATGGACGACGACGTGACATAGAAGACTGTAGGCAAGAGAAGCGGAGACGGGGATTTCCCTCCAAAGCAGGCAGAGAGAAAGAGCTTCCCCCAGACCTGGTGCTCTAGGTTCAGGGTTTTTAACCACCTGAACTCATCCGTTAAGCATTGGGCTGCTAACTGCAAGATCAGTCCTCTGAAACCACCAGTCGCTCTGTGGGAGAAAGACCGGCCCCTGAAGAGTGACAGTCGCAGAAACCCATAGGGGCAGTCCTGCCCTGTCCTCTAGGGTCCCTGTGACTCCGAATGGACTCAGTGGCAGTGCGTTTGGTCTGAGGCTAAACTCAGGTTTAGCCTCAAGGTTGGTGTGTTAGTCCAAGTAGACTAGAGAGGCAAAATTCATAGACACTCATATGAGTACAAGAAATAACTTTATATAGTCATCGTATATTGAGAAAACATCCCAGCCCAGATCAAGCCCATTAAGTCCGATATTAGCCCATATGTTCCGTACCGATCTATAAATTCCTCTTCAGACTCATTGCAACACATGCAATGATGCCAAATGCAGGAAGATCACAGGCCAGTGGGTGGAAAATCTTGTGGATCCAGTGGCAGTGGAAGCATCCCAGTGCTGGCAGGGGTCTCCACATGACTCCTCCAGCTCCAGGGCTCTAGGTTGCTCCATGTGTCTTGTAAACAGGAATGTTTCCCAGGGAGTGAGTGTGTCCCACCTCCAGGGAGCTATTTATCTCCCTCGTGCCTCCAAATGAGGTCATCAGGCTGGGATCTGATTGACAAGCCAGACTCCACCCCTTCCTCAAGTTGAAAGATTATGGCATCGCTACAGTTGGTGATGCAAACTCACCAGCCAATCCTTCGGAGAAAGATGAAGCTGTCTGTTTCTGTAAAGATGTACCATCTCAGAAACCCAATGGCAGTGAACTTGGGTTTTTTGGTTAAACTGTAAGCAAGCAAATTTGTTAAATCCTCATACTTGTGGTATTTCTAGTATAGCAGCATTAGCTAACTAAGACATTCAGCATCACCAAAGGAGGGGTGGTGGGAGAAGATATAGCCAGACTATATCAGCAGGAGGTGCTGATATTTGTTGCTTGTTTGCTTCACAACCAGGAGAAAGCCAACAACCTTGGGAGATGAAGGTTCTAAGAGGGTAGGCCTCGTCTGTGGCAACACTGCCATCGGGCCTCTCTCCATTGGACTAGAATGGTTAAGTGGACACAGGCAGCCCTGAACAAAGACTGCATTCCCCAGCCTCTAGTGCAGCAGGTCACGCCCCACCTAATGAGACATGCGTAGAAGCGGTGTGCCCCTTCTGGGTTCATGCACACAAATAAAGGGACTCTCCTTTCCCTCTCCCCTTCCCCACTTCCCGCTGGTTGGAATACTAACCCGAGGTGAAAAAGGAAATCACCCAGGGATGGGAGAATGACAAGCTAGAAAGAATCAGGCCACTGAAGTCTTCATGAAGCAGAGCCTCTACAGGGTTTACATGCAACGATAAATACAAGTGTCCTATTTTAAGTCCCCATCATTCTGGGTCTCTTATCCTCCCCACAACCCCCCCACCCCCAGTCAAATTTCTATCCAACGAATAGTGTGGCTCAGGCATGGGCAACCCAGGGAATACAACCTGGTAGCCCAGAAAGGTCAAGGACAATAGGAGCTGCAACCAATCATAAACTTGCTAAAGGGAATGAAGTGCAACTAACCCCTTCGCCACTACTAGCAACTACTGCCCCCAGAGATCCAAGGGCTAGCCAGGAGGAAACATTTCCTATGGGCTGCCTTGCCCTTATTCTCTTCTTGGTGATCTGGTTTCCTTGAGATGGGCAAGGCCTTCCACGGGTGACTGAAGAACCATTAGTTTAATGGTTTTAATCCAACAAGTAGGATTAACTGAAGGGCGGAGAGATAATGGCTCAGTGAGCCTCATCTTTCTTGTCTCTTGGTTTTATCTCTCTATAGAACCCTGTCTAACACGGCTTGATTAGGAACGCTGGGAAAAAGAACAAAACTGTGCAGTAGGGCAGGCCCAACAATGACTGCCTGGTACACACTGATGCTTGAGGACACACACACACACACACACACACACACACACATATGCAGCCCACCCACTGAGAGAGCAGTAAGGTGAACCGGGTCCGGTGCAGAGGCTTGGCACCACAGCGCTCATAGGTATGTTCAGTAGAGATGTCAGAGCAGAAGAACCTGGCTTCCTGGTATGGGTCAGGCTCACAACAGTCCAACACGCAGCAGGTCTAGCTAGACTTGTGGAAAATTCTCTGCTCTGTGCAGACTACTGACGATATGAACTTTAAGCATGGTTCCACGAGGGACAAGGACTTACCAGGCTGCCAGTTTGACTAAGGCGACTACAGCTTTCCCCTCCCAGATGTCCTGTTTACATCTTGTTTGCTGTTCCTTGGAGAATAAAAGAAAATTTGAGAGAAAGGGGAAGGGGGTGTTTCCGCTGAGTTCTCCACATTGCTTCACAACTCCAGGGTGCACCATTCACAGGGATTATAATACTGATGGCTTTTCTTTTTTTTTTCTATGTAGGTTAATATTTTTTTTAATCAATTTATTGGGGCTCATACAATTCATCACAATACATAGATCAATTGTATAAAACACATCTATACATTTGTTGCCCTCATTATTCCCAAAATTCGCTTGCCTCTTGGGTTCCCGGAATGATGGCTTTTCTTCAACGTGTGCACTGTGGAGGCCTTGACCTCAGGATGCGATTCCGGATCCCAGCAGAGATAGTCTCCTCGGCTCACTGCTGGTGAAAGTCCCAAGGACCAACCTGGGTTTCAGGCTTAGGCGAGCAGAAAAAGAGGTCAATAAAAAGGAAGGTTCGATGGAAAGAAGGGCTCTAGGAGACCCAAGAATCAAGGCAGTGGCCATGAAGGTGTGAGAGAGCAGGGAGAACTCGGGCCTGTTGCTCAAAACAGACGCATTGACTTAATTCTGTGTACACAGAACCCTGCTATCTGACTGTGGGTAAATGACTTGTTCTCTTTGACTTGTTTGCTCTTTGATGAAATGCCTGCCTCCTGGGATGGTTGTGAGGATTAACATGAGACAGCCAGGTAAAACCCCACCAGGGCCTGGCATGGGGCTGCACTCAGCAAACACCAGCTTCCTCCCCTCCCCTCCCACCGGGGCTCCAAATTTCCTGCGCTTATCTGCAAAGCTGTTGGGTACAAACACAGAACTACAATCGGAGAGGCTAGGACAGAAAGGCAGGGAAGACAATAGACAAACAGGCATAGGGAAGGCAAAGGGAAAGGCAGCGAGTGACTGGCTATCCCTGCAAGGCACCAGGAGAACACGATCACTCCCCACACCCTCGCTCCCAGGGACAGGACCTCCACCCGCCACTCCAAGGGAGCACTCTCTTCAAGTCCGAGCAGCCTCCTCAATCCTGACCAGTGCCATGTTGGCTAGCGTCCAGTGGCCTGTGTAGCAACGGGCTCATCGAGAGGAATTAAAATGCCTCCTCTTCTCTCGCCCCCATCCCCAAGTGGTCCAACTCAGCTCTACACGCGAGCAGCAGTGGGTGTCGGCTGCACCGCCCTGTGGTGTTTGTCTGTTTAAGGGATTGCCAAACAAAGAGGAATGTGGGCTGGGCCGTGCCACTAAATGATCGACATATATACAGATGAGGGACTGTCTAGCCATAGCAGTCTTAAGAACTACATGCACCTTAAACCACGATGAAAACAGAGGGCAGGAAGTTCTCCTGTGCTCCACGTTGCAGATTTAGAAGAAAACCAATAACGGATGCCCAGTTCCATACACTTCCCAGAAAAACCATGGATCGTTTGGTAGTTCTTCTCGGTTACCCTTGACCCAGCGGGGTGTGTTGTTGATGTTGCTTTTATTTATTTGTTTGCCTGCTTGTCTGTTTATGCTACAAAAGTATTGAAGTCCGTTTTCCGTGACTTTTCCCCCTTCTGGGACCACTCAGATCCGGGAGGGAAATGGATCATTTTCTAGGCTACCTTCTCATCGTTTTTCCTTCCTTTCCTTTGTGGGGTGTTAAACCCCCAGATAAAACCAGACAAAGGCCATTTCTCAGCTACCCCCTCAGAACAGTGACAGAGTCCTCATGCCATCCCCACCACTGCCCTGCCAGGGGCTCTTTCTTCTGGTGTCCCCTCCTGGACTTCCCACCTCCCCTCCCGGTTCCTCACCCTGCTACCCCTTCCTGGGGCCGGGCCGTAGCCTTCAAAGTCTGCTTGCCCAGAGCATACAGTGTGAACACCCGATTCGTGGACGCCTGGGGGCAAGGCCAGCTGGAGCCCAGGGTCCATGTGCAGGTGTCTAGTCGGAGGCAGACCCCTCTGGCCCTGGTCAAGGGTCTCCAACAGCTTTGCTGTGAGACCGGTGGAACTGTGGTGTGGTATGGTGCCTGGCTGATGACTTCCCTCTTGACCCACCCGAATTGGCTCTAGGTCTGGATGTTCCTCCCTTGTTCCACAACAGAAATTTCTTCTCGGGCTTTTCTCGTTTGTTTGTTTTAACTGCTGGTGGTCTTTTCTTTTTTACTGTTTATTTTATATTGTTGTTGTTTGTCATTTCTGTCTCATGTTTGCCTGTATCTGTTGGGTTCCCAGTTTGTCAGGCTTGGAGGGAGTCGATGAAGAGGCTACAGCTGATGCAATGGTTTGAAGGGAATTGGGGTGAGGGTTATGGGAGGGAAGGGGCCCTGGAGCTGATTGTGGGGATCGACGAACGACTGTTTTGAGGAACGACTTCACTGTGGAGGTCTATGATGTGTGAATTCTGTATCAATAAAACTTTTGTTTTTTTGAAGGCTGCTTCTTTTGGCATGGAAACCACTTTCTTCGTTTTATTTCCCCCCCTCGCCATCGCAGTGCCATGACAATGGGTCCCCTTTTTTAAGTACAAAATGTCCCCAAATATGGCAAACATGACCCTAAGTTATTCATCGCTAATCTGTAATTCAAATCTAACTGAACATTGTTTTATTGAAAACGCAGCTTCTCTCTCTTCCCAGTAAATCCTGGTCCCCACTTCCCAACGCAGTCCTTGGTCAGATGTTTCCCCACCCGACTTAGCTCTGGCTGTGCCCCATCTTCCTGTCATGGGGACGTTAAAGCAGTTACTCTCGGGCAGGGTTTCTCTCGCTAACTTAGTGGTTTTGATGTCCATTCAAGTTGTGTGTGTCACGACGACTCGTGGGATTTTACAAATATACCAGTTTGTTCCCTTTCCTGGTGGTATACACCCGTGTTGCTTTGAGGTTTGGGCTATGATAAATAAAACATCCATCATCATTCTTGTACAAGTCTGTTGGTGGGCTGTTTGTGGATTTTATTTCTCCTCCGAAAATACTTAGGAATGAAGTGGCTAAGCTATAGAGTTAAGTATGTGCTTACTATTCCAAGAAAGTTCTAGAACTTTGCCCAAAGTAGTGTGACAATTTCACAGGCCCACCAACCGAGGACGAAAGTTCTGGTTGCCCCACATCCTTGCCAGTGCTCGGTGCTGCCAGTGTTCACAGCTCGAGATAGTCTCCGAAGTGTACGGCTGTTTCTCCCTGTGGCTTTAAGTTTCCTTAATGGCCTCACCACTGAACAAATGACATCTTGAGAAATGAAGCAGAAAGTGAAGTAGTGAATCATTTCATTCTACTTATCAATAATCAGTGTCCGTGGATTTGGCAGCAGCCAAATCAAGCAATGTATTGCACTGGACAAACCTTCTCACAAGAACTCTGTCGAGGTTCCAAAAGCAGAGCTGTCATCTGACCTGAACAGTTAAGACTGTCAGCAAAGACCCCCTACGACACAGGCTGGACATTTGGTTTGTATTGTTGTGTGTTTGTTCCTATTGGGGTGTATCTCAGAAGTGTGATGTCGTTGGAGGTCACCCTGTTGAAGTTGTGGTATTGTTTTCCATTTCTCAGTACATGAAACCCTGTGTTGATGACCCTAGGGGGGCAGCAGGTAGAATAAGGGGCTTGGGGGAGGGCATACAGTGGGTGGGGAAGGGATACAATGTCAAGGAGCCCCTGTCGAAAAAGAATGTCTGGAAGCTGATTGTAGTCACAATCGTACAATTCTACTTGGCGTGACTGAACTATGGAATGATGTGATATATGTATTAAATCTCAATTAATAATTTTTTAAAAAGAGATGGGCAAATGTAATGACATGTAAACGACAACAAAGCAACACTGTCCCTTTGGTGACTAAGATGCACCTGACCCAAACCGCAGTGTTTTCCATTACCTCGTGTACATGTGAAAGCGGGCAAGGGAACGAAGGGGAGGACAAATGGGTCTGTTCAGATGAGGGTGCTGGCAAAGAAAATGGACGAGGCCATGGACTGCCATCGACAAACAGCTCCATCCTAGAGAAAAGGCTCACCAGGCTCCTTTAGAGACAGCGCAGGTAGGCCTTGGGCTCACGCTTTGGACAGAGCAGCAGGAGAGACCCCTGGGCTGACACAGCCGTTGAAACAAGCCCAGCCACCATCATGGAGACGGCAGCGGCCGGCAGCATTCCTTTGTGCCAGACAGTCTGTGTGAGTCGGAGTCCAAGGCACTTTGACAGGGGTTAAGAAAAATAACAATGACTCATCCGTAATGCCTGGGTGCTGCCAGGGAGCCCTGGTTGGGAAAACACTGGACTGCTCACCACCAGGTCAGCAGTTCAAACCCACCGGGCGTTCTGTGGGAGAAAGGTGAGGCTATCGAACGCCCGTAAATAGTTACAGCCTCAAAAATCCTACATAGGGTCACTATGAATTGGAACTGACTTGGAGGCAGTTGGTTTGGACGGGTGGTACAAACGGTTAAGGCACTCAGCTGCTAACTGAAGAGCTGGAGGTTCAAGTCCACCCAAAGACTGCTTGGATCTACTTCTGAAAAAACCAACCACTGAAACGCTATGTGCAACTCTACTATGACACACACGGCTCACCATGAATCAGAGTAGTCTCCATGGCAACTGGCTTGGTTTTTAGTGATGCGTCTATTAGTGACTCATAGCTACACCTTTGGGAGATGTGTATGTCCCGCCCACTTTAAAAAAAATGGGGTTTGCCTTTTTACTGTTGTTGCTAAGCGCCATCAACGGTTCTGACTCATGGCGAGCCTGTCTATTTGTATCAGAATGAAACACTGCCCAGCCTTGCTTGTGAGTTATAATAATTCTCTACATATAAGAGTAAGTTAAAAAGTATTGCTAGTGGGGGCACCACTTCACACACGCACTGGTTTATTCCAAATGAACAGTGTTTAAATGCGCTTCTTCAATCAGTAGAAGGCTACAGACCCGTTCTCTCAGTAACATGATTTTCTTAGTCCAGTGAGGGCACCTTAAAAAGAAAACGATACTTTTGTACCATGGGAAAAAGATGATTTTGCGGTCCAGGCTAATGTCAAACTTTAAACAAAACTCAAGGGCCATCTTCCCAAATCACTGCAGCTTTGCAACAAGTTTGTAGAAATGTGGCCCTGACATAAAGCAGTAGTTTTCCGTTGTGAAGAGCAAGTAGGGGAGGCCATGACTAGCCTCCTCTGGTTTCACTAGGGGGGAGGAGAATTCAACTCCACATTAGCCGAGCCTCGTTGCTGTGAGGCTGAGGCCAGACATGCCTGCATCCTCCAGTGTCTTTCATCCTGTCCCTTCCAGGGACCGCGACTTCTCCGCTGGGGCCTGCAAGCTGTTGCAATGGCCACGTGGACAACACACACGGTTATGGAGGTTTGTTAGGGAAGTTAATAGGTTACAGCAAGTCAGGATCAGAAATGTTAAGGATGCAATTTCTTTTGCAGCCATGTGAACAGGCACATCTCTCTGAGGTCCTTGGCCTCTCAGCCACAAGACTCCTTGACCTCTGCCCTGCTCAGGCAAGTGTTACAAAGCTCCTTTAGCAATGATAAATTTCCAAAGAGCGCCCCACTCTGCAAGTCAGCAACCTTGCCCAAAGACATTCAGCTTTGCATAATCCCCGGGCCGGGAAACCTGCCCAGTGCCCTGTCTCACACTGCCGCCACAGCTTCTCCCTACAGCAGTGGTGTCGTGGCTACCTCATAACTGTCATTTTGCTATTGTTATGAATCGCCATGTAAATAGCTGATCTGCAGGATGTGTTCTCATTATTACAAATTGAACATCATTAAAGCATAGTGATTCATCACAAAAACAATATGTAATTATATATTGTGAAATATTTAGTTCTAATGACAACTCAATGAAATGTTGTCTGGAAGCACAGTGGGGCATGGGTACCAGTCTTCACACCGGGTACTCGTCTGTGGGCGTATCTGCATGTGGACAGACCTGCCTGGAGACAGAAAGAGGAGTGGTGTCTCGGTTCCTAAGACCATGGGAAATATGTTTTTGGATGTTCGTAGGCAACCCCTGTGAAAGGGTCATTAGACCCCCCAAAGGGTCGCGACCCACAGGTTGAGAACCTTGGATGCACCTCTCTCCTAGCTCAGTTCCTGCTTCTGAGATAGCTCACTCTGTCACCACTCCCCTCATAGGTCCGACACACCCTCTCTTCATGGTCCCACTAGGACACTGGGGGACTATCGTCTCAATACATTTCTCTTCACTACAAGCTGAGCCACGTGTTTCCAGGAAGGGCAGGAGGATCTCACAGATTAATTTAAGGCGGAAAGGTCAGCTCAGAAGGTCACGGCAGCTATTTGGGGGGTGGGGGTGGGTCCCAAATGGTTATCTTGACAGATCTCCTAGAGGACAGAGGATGATCGTGGGGTTTAGAGAAAGAAGCCTTAAGACCATTGGTGAGGAAACAGTCAGGAAAGGTCCACTGAGGACCTTTCTCCCCATCACAAGCATGCACCTGCTGGTTCTTTGGGAGTAGCAAGGGCTGTCCCCCAAGAACCTCCTTGGAAAATCTTCCCCGTTCTCCCTAAGGCCTGATCTCGCCCCTCCAGATTTCTCCTTTCCAAAATTCAAAGAACATTTTAAAGGAGCGTGATTTGAGTTCTGGAAAGATGCCCACACTGCTATG
>NW_022110173.1:3880673-3882637 GCF_000313985.2 Echinops telfairi
CCCTTTCTAAGGCTCTAGTTTATTTGGCCGGCTTTGCTCAATCTCTCCCAACACTCTTTCACCATCGGAATCACCAACTGCATCTCTCCCATCTCTTCATTTAAATCCCAGTGTTGTCTTTCTCCTTGTGTACATTTGATCGCTGTTTCAGGACATAAGGAGTCCCAGCTCTGGGCGTCCTGTAACAGTCACTTCTTCACCACACTCCCCGTCAGTGGTAGTTGGATAGTTTCATGTCAACTTGATACCTAAGTGAAGGGGTGGAGTCTAGCCTGTTAATCAGGTCACCGCCTGATGATGCCTCCTGGTGGGCGTGACCTTCTCATGAAGTTTCTGGGAACTTCCTCTCTTCCTCCTTGGAGGCAGGCCGCACACTCCCTCTCTGTCTTTGTCTTCCTGTTGACAAGCCATGTGGAGCCAGGCTGAGACCTGAGCGAGCCATGGGACGAAGACCTGCACAGCCCTGTGATGCTCCCACCACCTTTGGATCCACAAGACTTTTCCCTTGTTATCTTCCTGCATTCTGCATCACGGCATGTGGCTCTGAGTCTGGAGAGAGATGTATGGGGTAGTACTGGACTTATGGGCTAATATCAGACTTCTGGACTTGATCTGGACTGGGCAGGGGTGTTTTCTTAATTATAATTACTCTTTGATATTAAGCTCTTTCTTATACATATATGAGGATCCTTGGATTTGTTTCTCTCGTCCACTGGCCTGACACGCTTACCTAGCTTTCTACCCTGGGCTCTGCCACTGACTTTTCTGTGTGACCTTGCTCTAGCAGGACCACAGTGTTATTTATCCATTAGGTGAAAGCATTGGACCTTTCACCTGTGGTGTCATTTTCTGGTGCTTTACTCACGCCAAAACTTCTTCAAGAGTCTGGTGAAAAGTATGAGCTCTCTTCCTAAGGAAAAGCACATGGACACAAACTATTTCCAAGTGTTTTTATCCATTTCCTAGAGTTTTTATCCATTCATCCCTAAACTAGATGACTTAAAATATTTTTTTAAATCCCTGGTTCTAAGTAACTCCTCTTGGAAATAAAAATAAGAAATAAGCCACTCCCATCCCTACTAAGAGCTTGCCCTTGGGAAGAATCATCCTTCTTCTGATGCCCTCAGCCACTTTCTAGTTATCAGGGTTCTGGAAAGCCGTGATGCTCAGCAGAAGATCAATGGTTCAGGTTGACAGAAGCCAAAGCTTGGTTTATTTGCCTCCCAGAAACCCAAGTTAAGCATTTGTAGAATTTTGTTGCATCCTCCCCCTGAGCAGTATTTCTCCATCTTTCAACCTGTCCCACAAAACACGATGAACGGGTTTTGCAACTTGGAACCACTGCTGCTACTGAACTTAACAGATGGCATTAACAGCATGAACCTCAAGTGGGCATGGAAATAAAATTTTAAACCTTTTTGATGTAGAGTAAAAACCAAGAAACTTGGCTAAGTGTAAATTATATTGAAAACTCCTAACCTAGAAAAAGCATATACATTTTTAGCTCTATCACTAAAATGCCCCTGGAGAAGGCCATCATGCTTGGTAAAGCAGAGGGACATCAAAAAGTGAGGAAAGCCTTCAACAAGATGGCCTGACACAGTGGCTGCAACATTGGACGCACGCACAGGACAATGGTGAGGACGGCGCAGGACCAGGCAGTGTCCCCTCTGTTGTACATAGTGTTGCTATGGGTCAGAACTCACTCGATGGCATCTAACAACAGCATCACTAAAAATGACCCACAGCAAAACCAACCGTTTGAGATTATTATAGAATGTTATATGCACCCCTAAAGTCCTAAATGTAATTTCTAATATACCACTAACTAGCCAATGGTATCGGGATGGGTTTGCTAGAGAATAAAACCAGGGATATTTATATAAAGAAAGACATTTATATCACAAAAGTGGCGCACACAGCTATAGAAGCAGGTAAACGTAATCTGGTTCATGTTATGGGTC
>NW_022110173.1:3883859-3884939 GCF_000313985.2 Echinops telfairi
AACCAAACTCCACCCACATGTTCCCATTGGCCTGGTTGGCACAATAAACCCAACTATCACATACTGAGATAGCAATGGCCAGCTTAAAGGATCCTCCACTGGTCAAGATGCTACAATTTTAACAACAAAGAAGAAGTAAGCATTATATTTCACTGAAACATGTCTGAGAAAAAAAAAATCATGAACTTAGTGTTCCAGAGAGAAAAAGTAAAAACAAATTTCCAAGAAAACAATTTCCACCATGAAAAGGATATGCCAATGGTAATCTTTTATTCTCTACCACCTTAATATCAATATTGAATGTCATATCAAATGTGTCTATTATATGAAACTATTGAACATTTTTTATTTGTTAAAAAAAATCAAAATTCATACTTAAAAGGGTATGTGGCTCAATGAGCAGGGGAAACATCTCCATTGACTTTAGAAAGAGATCTGAAAGAGTTTAAAGGGGAGAACCTAAAACAGTAGAAGGGTGTGGCATTCAATCAAGTGGGTAATTACAATCCGGAGAGAAGTCTTTATGAACTCATCCATTCAAACCTGCAGCACAAAAGTTGTGGGAAAGATTAATGTTTAAACACAGATGGTGTTAAGGTGGGAAAAGAAGAAAACCAAAACCTTTGTCTTGAAAAAGACCACCGTGATAAGAGTTCAGTGTATTAACTTTTGCTGCCTAACAAAGTGCCCCCAAACGTAGTGGCTTAAGTTTCCTCGGCTTATTTCTCTCACCTGTAGGTCAGTTGAGTCTCTTCTGGTCTAGGCTGGTTCATCTGGGGCTGAAGGGCTGGGAGGGCCTCAGCTGGGATGGCTTGTCTCTGCTCCACATGATTTCAACGGAGTTTCTGCACATGGGCAGGACTAAGGACTCCCCAAGGGCAGCAAGAACCCCACATTGTCTCTTTTCTCACTGCTCACAACAGTCAACAAGGGATGAACAGATTGGCTGCCATCATAGCAACGACCTACTATTGCTGCTGCTGGTGCAGGTGCCACTGAGCAGATTCCAACCGATAACAACCCTATGGGACATAACTAGTCATAGGGTTTCCTGGGCGGTAACTTTCTTTTTTTTTTTTT
>NW_022110173.1:3886529-3888068 GCF_000313985.2 Echinops telfairi
AAAACTGATGGTTCTTATTTTATATACGATCGAATTAATATATGGACCAACAATATGTGTAAATTGAATTGAAGAGTTCAAGAAGAACCAGGGCTTAAACTTGTCATCAACATCAGCAAAGAAACATCAAAACACCAATAAGTTTAAGTATATTCCAAACACACAACTTCTCTTAGGCTTTAATAAGCCTCAGTCGATGCAGCCATGTGATCATTTACATATTCAACATCTATGTCTTGACTGGCTACTAGGCCCAAGGAGCCCTATGGGCGGGGTTCAAATGCACCAGCTGCTGTGGGAGAAAGATGGAGCTATCTGCTTGGGTGCAAGTTGACAGTTTCAGAAACCCTATGGAGCAGGTAGCTCAGCAGGAGGGACAAGGCTTTCTACTACTATAAAGGGTTATCATCTCAGAAAACCACAGGGGTTACTGTGTCCTACAGGGTCACTCTAGAACAGCGGTTCTCAACCTGTGAGTCGCGACCCCTGTGGGGGTCGAATGACCCTTTCATAGGGATCCCCAATTCATAACAGTAGCAAAATTACAGTGATGAAGTAGCAACGAAAATAATTTTATGATTGGGGAGGGGGCACCACCATATGAGGAGCTGTATGAAAGGGTCGCGGCATCAGGAAGGTGGAGGACCATTGTTCTAGGACGATAGTGATTTTTTTCTGTTTAATGAGCTTACCAAAAGAACAAAAACAAGTACAACCTGAATGCTCCTTACAAGCAAGGATGGCCACCCTTGGTCTCACATCCTTTGCACTTCTAATCAGTAGAGAGCAGTCCCAGGAGGACTTCATGCTTGGTGAGGTAGAAGGACAGCGAAACAAGAAAGACCTTCAAGATGGACTGACACAGTGGAGGCAACAATGGGTCAAACAGGACAGTTGAGCGGACAGCGCAGGACCCCATCAGTGTTTTGCTCTGTTGGTCGCAGGGTGGCTGTGAGTCCGAACTGACTTGACGGTGTTGTACATGAACCGGACAAGAACAACTCAGTCTCTGGTCAGAAGCAAAACGATTTATGAAAGGGGACAGGAAGAGAAAAAGAACCTGCACCGGACCAGCTCTCTAAGGAGGGGGAGAGTGGTTCGGATCGCTCACAGACTTGGGTTTTTATAGGGTGGGGTAAACAAGTGGGCTTTGCAGTTGTGCAAGCAAGCAAGCAGGAACAGAAGCAGACCTGGCAGTTAGCCTTTAGCTGAACATTTTGGGAACTTTATCTGTAAGTTTCTGATCACAGTGTCCTGAACATTCCCGGGACCTTATCTGTAAGTTTCTGGTCATTACATCCTCTAGCCCCTTTGTGCTTAAAAAAATATTACTAAGTTTTGATTTTTTCCAAGCATCTGAGTCATTTACAGGAACTTCTCCACCCGCCTTCTTGTAAGACTTTTAAATACAAAATGGCTTTGCTGAGGCAATGTCCCACAACGGCACCCAACAACAAGAGTTGGAATCAGCCAAACCACTGCTATTGAGTTGATTCACAGTGACCCGATGGGATGCAAAACTGCTTCTTAGGGCACCTC
>NW_022110173.1:3889108-3890529 GCF_000313985.2 Echinops telfairi
TACGAAGTCGAGATGATTCCAAATGGACTCCATGGACGGGTTTGGTTTGGGGTATTTTAGAGGCGGCTCAGAGGACAAACCTGGTGACCTGCTTCTGAAAGGTCATGCCCTTCCTTGAAAACCCCGGGACCAGTTTCACTCTGCACCTGCGGGGTTGCCTGGGTCAGGGTCAACTAGACAGCCAGCAACAAAAACACCATCTCTGCAACATTTTAAAATATAGAAAGAGGGATCCGTGTTACGTATAAGCATTATTTATCCAGATACACAAACTAATTCCAAGTCCAAACCAAACTCGCTGCTATGGAGTTGAATCCCACTTACAGTGACCTAATAGGACAGAGTGGATATGCCCCTGAGTTTCTGAGACTGGAAATCTTTAGGGAGTAAAGGGAGCCGAGGGACCTCGGATCCAGCAGGACCAGAGAGAAAGGGAGGTGAGTAATAAAGAAAGCACGGTCCTCTGGCAACCTAATCTTGTCCTGCTACTTTGTCTCCTTATAGTCTTAGTATATTGAGGAAGCACGTCACTAGCTCCAGCCCATTCTCAAGGGGGGAGAATTAGAGCAGGGCTTCCGCAGAAGGCGGACTTTTGCGTGGAGCCACCACAAATGTCAATATGGGCAAAATGGCGGAGCTTGTACCATTCACCACTATTTAAGCGATGGAAAAAATTAGGTATTTTCTTTAAAATGTTTGAGAGATTCCGGAGTTGTTCAAAAGTTCTTTTGGAGACAGATAAGCGAACCCACAGAAGACCACTGAGTCTCCAATCTAATTAAGCCGGCCAGGATAGAGGAAGACCTCTGGCAGGACTCCCACCAGCAGCAGCAGGAAAAAGGGCAATGGAGCTTTGGACACAAAGGAAATCTACCAGCCACACCATATAGAGCTCCTATTCTGGGGGTGGAAAATGCAAGGGATAGTTGAGTGAGTTTAAATTCTCTGGGCCTCAAACAGCAGCGAGAAGCTTTTAGACTGGATGACTGACTGGGTGGGGAAGGAAAGGGTGTTCCTGGGTTTAGGATGCAGAAAGAGGACGAAAAGCTTGATTTTTCCCCCCGGGCAGATGTGGCAGGAGATGAACTAAGCACAGAGGAGGCTGTCCGAGGCTCGGAGGAGAGGCAGGTACCCAATGGAGGGAAGCCAGGCTCCACTTGGGGTCATCTTCCAGGGTGGGTCCAAAAAGAGAGGAAGAAGGGTTCTAAAGGATGAATGGGCAGGATTCAGCTAATTAGATGTCATTATGTCATGGCAGTCCTTGGGCACAGAGTAAGCTCCTCAGGGAAAATGACATTGTCAGGCGCAGCAGGATCAGTGGCGGGGTGGTTACATGTTGGGCTGCTATCCAGCAAGGCAAGCAGTTTGAAACCAGCCAGAGAAAGACAAGGCTGTCTATGCCTATAAACAAGTCTCAGAAA
>NW_022110173.1:3891570-3893598 GCF_000313985.2 Echinops telfairi
ACTGGGGAAGCCAGCCGTGCGCCCTGTGTTGGAGCCAGGACCCATCTTCAGAAAGGAAAACAGAAAGCAGCCCTGCCCCTGAGCAATAAATGTGCCCACCCCCACCCAGCTCGGCGGCGGTGGGCCGTTGCGCAATCGGGAGGCGGGCGGGGCCCCGGCGTTGGGGAAATGCAGTGGGCGGGGCGGGAATAGTTGGGAAAGGGCCGGGCCTGGGGAGCCTTTTGGAAGACCCTAGGTCGGAGCCGACCTTAGGTTGGTTGCCCTCCTTCAAGCCACCGGCAGCCGGCGTGAGAGCGGCCGAGGTGAAGGTGGGGACTCCAGCAGGCCTCAGCCTGGCTCACCTGGGCGATCCCGTGGTCGTCACGGGACCCTCGGGATCTAGGAACCCAGAGTAGGAGAGGTGCCCCCGTAACCTTTCCGGGGAAGATGTGCGGAGGGCGACTGAGCGGTGGCAGGCCACCTGGGACCCCCCCTCCCTGCCTGCAGTTGATTCTTAAAATACACCTCTCACCGACTCCACCTGATGCACCAGCACGCCCCAGCTCTGGGAGCAGGCACAGACAGCTCTCGGGCACACCGACCCAGGGCAGATGAACCTGGGATTAACGGACTATAAGGCACGTGCGGGCCCTAAACACTGATGATCAGGGGTGCCTCCTTCGAGGCTCACTCACGCATTCGTTCAGAATAGGTGAGGGATATACAAAACTCAAAACCAAACTCACTGCCTCAGGGTCCATTCCTACTCCTAGTGCCCCATGGGACAGAGAACTGTCCCTGTGGATTTCCAGGCTGTCAGTCTTTATGGGAGCTCTCTCCATTCTCCCCCAGAGCGGCTGGTCCTTTCTAACTGCTGGCCTTGTGGTCGGCACCCCAACTCATAACCCAGGACACCTTCAGAGTTTTAAACACACACACATATTTGAGCTATCTATGATTGAACGTCCTTTCACATGAGTCAGGAGAAACCAGTCCCTGGAGAAGGACATCCTGCTTGGTAAAGTGGAGGGGCAGCGACAGAGGAAGGCCCTCAAGGCGATGGATGGACACAGCTGCTGCCAGGGAGCTCCAGCCTGAGACCAGTAGTGAGGATGGGCAGGACTGGGCAGTGTTTCACTCTGCTGTACATAGATAGGGTGGCTACGAGTCGGAACTGACGGGACAGGCGGCATGTACAAACGACATAATATTAACTACGAAATCCAGCAGGATGTGGCTCATCCCGCATTTCTTAGCACATTTTGCAAGGTGATGTCAAGCATGATGCCCTACACAACACAATAGAAAGCTTCTCCTGAAGTGTTCAGGTTAGAGAAGTCATTATTCTTCCAGTATGTTTTCACATTGGCTATGTTACCCTTCGTATCAAAGGAGCCCGGAGGTGTAGTGCGGAGCCGCTGGGGGTTTGGGACTATTGACCTTGCGGGTAGCAGCCAAAGCCGTAACCACTCTGCCGCCAGGACTCCTTGGTTCAGTGTCAGCATTATTATAAATGTATGCTAGATTGTGTTCACGTAGAGGACAAACATTTGCAAGTTAAAATTGTACGGATTGGTCACAAGTCTGAGGACAGAACTGTCGGTAAATGTTAGACAGTAAAAAGGCACATTGTTTGGCTACATTGCAACGGTTGATTGGTGCTCGTGCCCATGCTTTTGCATGTCATCTGAGACTGGTGGTCCCTGGATGGCTTACGAGCATGTGCGGAAGAGCAGGCACTTGTGTTTCTATCCTAGCAAACAGCATTGCTGGCTTCCTGGGCTGAAGTCGATCCACCATCAGATAAGAATGTAACGAGAGAGTTCTGTCAAAATGGATCCGAGACCTGTTAGGATTGATATTATCCCTTCTGGCCCAGTAACTACTCATGTTGGATGCAGTTGTATATTGACTGACGGCAGCAAGAATTAGAAAGCAAATGTTTAGAGAGTAATGATGGCCACCTAGATACCAATATGCTTGCTACAGTTGATGCATGGATTGTTATAAGAAATGATCTTTTAGAAAAGAATTAGACTCAATAGTCCA
>NW_022110173.1:3895386-3896529 GCF_000313985.2 Echinops telfairi
GTGCTGACTCATCAGGACCCTGCATACAGAGTAGAAGTGCCCGTATGCATTTCTAAGACTGATTGCTCCAGCGTTCCCCAGGGGGCAGCTGGTGGCTGACATCAGAGGGCTCTAACCACCGTGCCTCCATGGCTCCTTCCCAGGATGTGGGTACTTGTGGGGTGGAAATGGACGGACTGACTTTTCTTGAAAAGCAGACATTGCCCAGGCTTCACACCTCAAAAGCCCCAAGGGCTCAATAGTGGAGAGACCACAGTGACCCCTGTTTCCCTGGGTGGTCGGGTTGGCACTTCTCCCTGCCTGGTCTTTCTTGCAGGTTTCTCATGACAGCCAGCCCTGAGGACAGCCCAGCAGGAGAGACGGCAGGTGGAGTTGGTCCCCGTGAATGTGAACACACAATTTTGTAGGCAGGATGTGCAGATCACTACAAAATCTTTTCTTCCTGACGACTTGCGGTTTTGACGGGTGGTGGAGCTAAGTGCTTGATAGAACCCTCTTCTTTTCTGTTTACCAAATCTCTTCCCAGCCAGGCCGCACTTCTGGTCAGTCAAGTGGGGTCGGCCAGCAGAGCCACCAGGCTTGCTGCTGACACTAGAGCCAACAGTTACCAAGCTCCCGGTAGCACGAGTCATGTGCAGTCGCCTGCTAACCCAAAGGTTGGCTGTGTGTCTCACCCAGCAGTGCTGCAGAAGAAAGGCCTGGTGGCCCTACTTCTGTAGAGATCGGTCAAGAAATGGGTGTGGAGTAGTTTTATCCTATAACACATGGGCCCGCCTTGCATCACAAGGGACCGACGACGGTAGATTGGTTTTTCTGGTGGGTGAATCCGCTGCACAAGACCACCCTCTTTCTTTTTTTAAAAATCATTTTGTTGGGGCTCTCACAGCTCTTATAACAATCCGTACATCCATGTGTCAAGCACCTTTGTACATTTGTTGCCATCATCCTTTTCAAAACATTTTCTTTCTACTTGAGCCCATGGTATCAGCTCCTCATTTTTTCCCTGCCTCCTCTACCCTCCCTCCCTCATAACCCCTTGATAATATGTAAATTATTATTTTCATATCTTACACCGACTGCTGTCTCCCTTCACCCACATTTCTGTTGTTCGTCCTCCTTGGCGGGGGTGGGGCAGTTATACAT
>NW_022110173.1:3898617-3899943 GCF_000313985.2 Echinops telfairi
TTGAGAATGATGTACAAATGCGCTTTACACAATTGATGTGTGTATGGATTGCGATAACAGTTGTATGAGCCCCTAATAAAATGTTAAAAATTAAAAAAAAGAACTAAAAAAAACCAAAAACAAATGGAGGCAATCTTGGAAGTGTTGACTTGTCTATGCCAAGAGATTTGGAAGACCGCCACCCGGCCAACTGACTGGAAGATACTTGTGTTTGTGCCCATTACAAATAAAGGTGATCCAAAGAATGAGCAAATTGTTGAACACTATCATCAATACCAAATGCTTGAAGTTTTGCTGAAGATAATTTAAAAATGGTTATTGGAGCAGCAGGTCGACAGGAAACCGCCTGGGATTCTAGCTGTATTCAGAAAAGAGCTTGGAGCCTCACTGCTAATGTCCGATGGGTCGTGGCTGAAAGCAGAGAATTCCAGAAAGAGGTTTACTTGTCTTCATTGGCTGGTGTTGGACTCTGGGTCGTAAGGAATGATGGATGGCATTGTAAAGAGTGGGGTTGTCGGAACACTATCTTGTGCATGGACCAGAAGGCCTAGTTTGAGTCGAACAAGGGTGTATCCGTAGTTTAAATCATCAAGGATAAGTGTCAGGGTTGTATCCTTTCTCCATACATTTATTCAGTCTGTGCGCTGAGCAAGTGCTCAGAGAAGCGGGACTGTATGAAGACTAACGCGGCGTCAGACTCGGAAGAAGGCTCGTTAACGATCTTCGCAATGCAGGTGACACAACCTCGCTTGCTGAAAGCAAAGGGACTTGAAGCACTTATGATGCAAACAGTGACTGTGTACAGCCTACGTATGGATCTACGCCTTCATATCAGAGCGGGGGTGGGAGTAGGCAGGGATCCTCGCAACTGGAAAAATAAGAAACATCCTCATAACCGGAGGAAACGCTGAAATTTTCAAGGATTTCATTTTTCTTGAATCCACAATCAACACCCTGGAAGCCGTAGTCAAAAAAAGAAATCAAATGACACACGGCATCGGGCGTATCTGCTGCAAAAGACCTCTTCTAGGGGACTGAGAAGCCAAGGTGGCACCCGGAGGACTGAGGTGTGCCTGATCCAAGCCACAGCACTGTGAGTCGCCTCGCATGCCTGCGAAAGCCGCACAATGAGTAAGGAAGCCCAGAGGAGAAATGATGCCTTTAAATGATGATGGTGGTGAAGAATTTTGAATTATCCACGGACTGCCAGAAGAGGAAACGGATCTGTCTTGACAAAGGGTAGCCAGAATGCTCCTTAGAAGTGAGGGTGGCTTGGCGGTCTCGTGTATTTTAGACATGGGATGGCAGTCCCTACAGAAGGGCATC
>NW_022110173.1:3901485-3903834 GCF_000313985.2 Echinops telfairi
TTCACCACCGAGCACTGAACCATTGTGCCATCAAGGCTCCTTATATTATGTAATATAAAAAGCGTCCACTTTTTGAGCATTGACTGTGTGCCATGTTCTAAAACAATGGGAGCCGTCATGAACAAGCCTTCGTTATGTGCACACACGGTCTCATTGAACAGATGATGAGAAGGTTCTCCGGGCACTGCAGCCTACAAGCTTTCGTATAAGAATCTGTAGGGTTGCCTCTACAGCCATACCACCCTGAACGCGCCGATCGCGGAAGCTAAGCAGGGTCGGGCCTGGTTAGTACTTGGATGGGAGAATCCTTACGGTTTCCATCATGCTGTTTGGTGCACAGAGCCAGGCACCGCAATATTCTACTTGATTCCGTAACACACACATGAATCTTTTTCCGCTACTTGAAATGCTTTATGAGCCATATACGTTAGAAATGAAATGTAAACAGGTCCCTGTTCAGGTGTGCACACATACACCTGTACACACACACACACACACACACACTCACCTTCCTGCCTCAAGAGCTTTACTTCTATTTTAGCATGTGATTCTCAACAGCACCCCCAAGTTGGTATGATGGTTATCCTGATTTTACAGTCGACCAAAGTGGGCCGAGGCAATGCCAGGAGCCCTGGTGGCACAATGATGGAGTACCCCGCTGCTAACTGCAAGGTTAGCAGTTCAAAACCATTCAGTGACTCCTTCAAAGAATGACCTAGTGATAACTTCCGTAAGGATTATACTCAGAGAACTCCATGGGGGCAGTTCTTCTCCATCACCTGGAGTTGCTATCCATCAGAACTGACGCAGTGGCAGCCAGCGTTAGATATCTTGCTTGAAGTCACGTCCGTCTGTGGGAAGCAGTGGTGAGTGCCCACCCACATGTACTGGGCGTGCGACTGTCTTCCAAGTGGGCTCAGCTGGCCACACTTCAGTCCAGGAAAACTCTTCTCCACGAATGTCGGGGATTGGGCCTTCTAAGTGTGACACTCCAGAAAAATCTCCCCTGGGGTTGAAAATGAATGCATATTGCCAAAGTGGGATTAAGTGGGTAATATCTGTGCTTCCCTTTCCTCGTCCATAAATTAAGGCTGAAGATAATACTTAGTTGTAAGTGTGTAAGGAGGATTTAATGAGATAACATATAAGTCATCAAGACAGAGCCTGGCACATTTTTCCCTGGGTGGGTGGAGGAGGAGCTTCATGGATTTTCCTTCGCTGACCTTGTTACAGGGGCTCATGTTGTTCCTTCCCCTCCTCACCTCTTCCAGCACTGTGCTGCAGACTCAAGACGGGAGACTTCTGGAGACGTAGGGAGGAGCCCTTGTGGCTTAGTGGCGGCACGTGGGGCAGCGGGCTCCAAGCACTTGGATACCACCTGCTGCTTCTGGTGAGGCAGACAAGGCTTTCTACTCCCCTAGCGCGTGCCAGGATCGGAACCCCCAGGGCAGTTCGACCAGCCCGATAGGGTCGCTGTGAGCTGGAATTGACTTGATGGTGGTGAGAGATTTCGTGCGAGGGGCATTCTCCCGGAGCACCAAGAGGACCAGTCGTCAGTCAGCCTCCTCGCCTGGACCCAGGGCCAGCTCCACCTCGCCGTCCACTCTCCCCAAGCCTCCTCCTGCCCTGTCTCAGTTGGACAGAATGAGAGAAGGGCGTGGGGAAAATGGCTCCCCACAAAAACAGCCCCCTGAAAGTAAAAGAAGGGAAGATCTATGAACCTGTATGTCACTGAAGAGTCCAAGTTCATTTCCGTTTAACTTTTCCTCCTTCGATTAGCCGCTCAAGACCAAGGTTTAGGCTGAGGGGGCGGAATCTGGAGGCTCGGGAACGCTGTGGGCCTTCACTCCTTTTTTCACATTTTAACTTTCTCCTGGTTTACCAAGAAAGGCATGTTCTGTGTAGGTATACAGCCATACAACCCAATAGGGTAGGGGGCTTGGGGTTTGGGTTTGGTTCCCTCCCCCTCCGCCCCCTCCCTCCATAGTGCCCTGCCCTTCCTCTCTCCCTGTTCCCCCCACCCTCTCGTCCCTGGTCTCCTCTAGTCCTTAAAATCTTATCCTTTGGGAGAAGGGGCACTGGGACCAGGCCAACACGGAGAAGCAGCGGCTGGAGGAGAAGCAGCGCCTGTCGCGGCGGCGGCGGCGGCTGGAGGCCAACTCGCGGGGCGGCCACTTCAGCGGCCTGGAGGACGCGGAGAAGGAGGCGGAGGTGTACACGCCGCTGTGGTTTGAGAAGAGGCTGGATCCGCTGACCGGGGAGACGGCCTGCATGTACAAGGGCGGCTACTGGGAGGCCAAGGAGCGGCAGGACTGGCACATGTGCCCCAACATCTTCTGAGCGCCGCCT
>NW_022110173.1:3905260-3907712 GCF_000313985.2 Echinops telfairi
CGACCCTGTTTGTCAGCAGGCACCTTTTGACAGGTCACAATAAACCTTGGATTTGGCGTTTTCCACCCAAAAAAAAAAAAAAATCTTATCCTTTGGTGTGAAAAATACTTTTCTTTTTTTTCCCCTTATAATGTTTCATTAAACATTTATCTTTATAAGATTGACTAACTTTCCTGGGCATGATAGTCCCTAGTTTTGTCCATGGTTTGCAGTGTTTGACAACGTTGTCATTTTTTTATGGATGCATGACATCCCGCTGCATGAATGTACCAGAGTTTGGCTGTCCATTCCTCCATAATTGGAGTGTGGGGTGGTTTCCATCTTTTTGCTCTTATGGAAGTTGCTGCAGGAAACAGCAATGTGGGGGTGTCTGTTTGAATTGGGGTTCTTTATTTCTTTGGGGCATAGACCCAGTATGTGTACTCTCCACACCCCCTCCAGCATTGATTAGTTCCTGAATTTTGCTAAGCGTGTCGATGCGAGGTGGTAGCTCATTGCTGTTGTACTTTGTATTGCTAACAAACACACACATTTCTTCATAGGATTGTTGGCCGCCTGAATGTCATCTTTGGTAAATTATCTACTTGTTTCTGACGCCCACTCTTTGCTTGCATGATTTGTATTTTTCTTATTGACGTATTGTAGTTTTCTAAAGATTTTTGAAATTAGCTTTTCCCAATCTGTGGGTTCTCTTTTAACTCTTTGATGAAGTCGTTTGATGTGGCATTTTTAGAAGGCCCTAGTCCTTCGTTCTGTCTTCTCTGGCATGGACACTTTTTCTCACTGTTTGGTAGTGTACTCTTGTCTTGTTTTGGGGCCCCTTACGTTTGTCCTTATGGTTTGCATTAATGCGTTTAAATATAATTCTTGAAGGGGAGCTGGGGAAGCCTCTGGAGCCTTGCTTGAGAATTACAGTTGGTTTGCAGCTGTAACTGCCTTCTCTTTTTTCCCCAGGTGCTGAACTGCACTGTCAAGATCAGTAAGTCCTCCTTTCTCTTCCTTGTTGTTACTTCCTTAATAGCGCAGTGACCTCCTGCTGACATCTGACGGGGGCTCTGCCCTCCACCTGGGGGTGAGGATATGGGTCTGACTGTCAGCAGGAGGCATCCTTGGGGTTCCCAGCCAGAATATTTGAGATGCAAAAGTGAGACAATAAGAAACCAAATTGTCCCCCTGGAAGGTGAAAGTATTCTCGAGGTGCTGCTCTAGTGAATCTAGAATATGATTTGATTTGCCGCAGCTTGGCACTGTCAACGCCAGAACTCTCTTGCTGGTCGGGCTTTTGTTTCAGTTCTAGAAGGAGGCCACCGCTTCGAATCGGTGTCTGTGCTCACGAATTAAAGAGCCCTGAAATATAAAAAAATGAAATACCTCTTATCACCACCCCATCCTTCCTCTGCTCCCATCTCCAACTACTGCTTCACCTCTAAACCAAGTTGTATGGTCCATCTTCTCTCCTAAGATGCCCTGAAGACTTCAGAGCTTCCAGGTGGCTGCCAGGCAAAAGGTCTGGCTGAGGGTTGTGAGAGAGAAGGCTGTCAGACCTGAGCTGTATCAGACCCAATGGGGCATCTCAGGAGCTGGGCTGCAGTCTCTAATGTGCCGGCACCTCTTCCCTGGCTGCTAGGCTCCTGTCTGGATGGCAGCTGGATCTCCATTCAAAACCTGACCCCCTCATCCCCCAAAAATGTCCAGACCCAGCTGTGCTTGGTCCACACCCAGGATGGAGCCCTGGTCCCTGTGATTCACATCAAATGGACATTGTCAACAGACGGTGAGTAGGGTTAAGGGGGCCAGGGGGGCAGGGGGCTTTGTCCATCTCTAAGTGAATCCAGTCTACACCTGTTCTACAGACTCCACACTCAGAATCAGACTTTCAGCCCTGAGCCAAGACACAAGGGCCCAGCTGCATCAAGAACGGAAAGGCGTATTGTTTCCGTGTGCCGGTGCCGTCAAGTCTGTTGAACTCATAGCAGGTGGAACAGTGTAGATCTGTCCCCCCAGAAGGTCGTCCTGGCCCTGTGGGAGCACCTTGTCAGGTCTTTTCCTGAGGGAGCACTGGGCAGGTTCACACTGCCAGCGTTGAGGTTAGCATCTCCTCATTCTCAAGGAAAAGCACAAAATCTTCAGCACCTTGGGAAGGGAAAAAGAAGCCAGCTGGTAAATTGCATGATTACTGCCGCCGCAGCAGCAAGTTCCGACTTCCGTCCAGTCTAGTCCAGCTCGTGACAACTCAGTGTGTGTCAGAGTGGTGTTTTAGGACGCCAAGGAGACCCCAGATCTCAAAATATAAAGAGAATATTTATTAAGACGTAGACACAGGAAAAGACAAGACAAAGATACATCATGCAGTTGATGGAGACCCTTAGCAGGAGGTTGTAATGGCATCCAAGAGTGAGCAGAGATGCCGAGGCTTTGAAAGGACATGGGGGCAAAGAAAACTGTCATAGAA
>NW_022110173.1:3908036-3910147 GCF_000313985.2 Echinops telfairi
GGCAAGCCAGTGAGGAAACGGCTTCCCCTGGGCTGGGTAGCTGGGTGGTTAGTTACTTTCTAATGTCACTCTGTCTAATTGGCAAAACTGTTCGCACTGCTGATGAATGGTCAGAGGAATTCCCTGGAGGCTAATCCATGTGGGGACTCTGCAGGGGAATTTTAGGAAGTCACTGTTGTGTGTCTTTCTTTAGCCTTTACTCAGGATTTAAGCTCTAATGGAATCCTCCTCCTCTGGTCATGGATTGTTTTAAATGAACAATCCTTTGATCACACTGGCTAGCATGCTCTCTCTCTGCTGACACCTCACTTAGATGACTGCTTGTTTAAACACATGCCTTTAAGACCCCCCCCCACACTATCATTTCTGCCAGTAGGCAGCATCTGATAGTTCTTCACCGCGCTATTGCTAATAGCACCCACATCTTCAGGGATCATCTCACAGGGGCAAGTATCTAGTCAGGTCAAGTTATAAAAACTAATTGTACCGAGATGAAGGATTATGATTAAGTGCAAGCTCAAAGTCCACATACGCATGCTTCTGAAGCAGTGCATGCGCTTGCTGAGAAACAAGAGTGTAAGTAACCTCTATGCGTCTGTAATGTGATGATTCCAGCCCCAGTAGCCTCAGTGGGTACCCACGGAGCTGCCCATCACATGAGGTCAGCTAATCCCCGCGGAATGGTCCCTGTGCTCAGAGCCCCCCTTACCCAGATGTTGGGTTGCTCTTCTCCGAGACTTCATAGTCTCCCTGAGTTATATGTGAGATTTGGGGGCTCCTTTGTCCCCTAGAACAGTAGGACCATGCTCTATGGTTTTTTCCTTGGCTGTGACTTTTAAGAAACCTTTCTTCCAAGGCGCCACTGGGTGGCCTCAGACTGCCCAGCGTTGGGACCCTTGGTGCCAGCCTGCTTGTTCCCTCAGCTTGATGACTGGCACCTCGTCAAACAACAGCCCCCGAGCTGCTTGAGTGGTAGAGAGGCTCACTACAGATTCAGAAAGACTTTGGAGTTCAGCCAGCCCCAGATTGTGAGCAGGGCATGGGTTCGCACTGTCTGTGCGTTCCCCGGCCTGAATGGTCATTACTGACAGCCGCAGCCCCTCGCAAACAGTCGGGGGTGGCTGTCTCTAACTCCCATGCCACACTGCCAACCTTCTAGCCCCAAAGAGGCAAAGGCTGTCCTCCCAGCCCGGTGTCAAGTACCCCATGTCCTTCCGCTGGGGAGGAGCTGGCAGCGAGGCAGTCGACGGGCTGAGGCGAAAGGAGTTAGGCAAGTAGTCATAGAAATGTGAAGAAGCAGGGTGGAGAGGGCAGAGCCAGACCCCAGCGGTTTGTCTTAGCTGATCTCCGCGTGTCTCCTCCCCCCCCCTCTGACCCTCAGCCAGCTTCCTCTACCTGCGAGGCGCAGAGCTGTCCATCCTGCAGCTGGACACCAATGAGCAGCTGTGCGTCAAGTTCGAGTTCCTCTCCAGACTGAAGCACGATCACCTTCGGGTAAGGCTCCAGAGCCCGAGGGGGCCGTGGCTCTGAAGACACTGGCAAGGCCTTCTTGTTCCCCAAGCGCGGCCCCCTCCCCCCTTAATTGAGATCCACGAAGATCAGAGGTGCTGTGAATCGAAGGTATTCACAGTGGCAGCCGCGGCGGAAAGAAGGGTGTCTGTCTGCAGTGTGAAGCGAAGAAGCTGTTCTACCAGTGCCCGGGCTTACTGCCAGAGGGAGGAACGTTGCCGAGGCCAAAGAGCTGGCGTGGGTGGGGCTTAAGCGCAGGCGAGTCCTCCAGGTGACGCCCACTCTGCTGCTTGCCCGCTGGTTCTCCACGGGTGGCCCCTGGACTGACACCATTAGGATCTCTCCTCACCCCCAGCTAGCTAGACCTACACCTTCCTGGGCCCCGCCCAGACCTGCTTAATCAGGTCATTCTGATGACTGCCTGTGTGGAACAGGTGGCGATTTGTAGGTCTCCCAGAAACAGAAAACCCAAGCGAAACTCCCCGCCATCCAGTCCATTCCACCTCGTGGTGACCCTGTAGGACCTGCCAGCACCTGCGGATTCCCAGTCTGTACCATTTCACGGGAGTAGAAAGCCTCATCTTTCTCCCACCTCAGGCAGC
>NW_022110173.1:3910907-3913138 GCF_000313985.2 Echinops telfairi
GGATCGGGAGGGTCCTCTGGGCACCAGTGGATGGGAGACATGTGCATGACCTGTCCGCCTTTCCCTTCTCCCCATCTCTGCAGTTGAATTTTTCCTTCAACCATTTTGTGGTGGAACCTGGCCAGAAGTACGAGGTGATTGTTCACCACCTGCCCAAGCCCACTCCCTATGGGGACCCAAACCACCGTTCTACCAGCTTCTCCGTGCCTGGTAAGAGAGCCACCTCCCCAGCCATCCCTCCCACACTCATGTCTGTGAGAAGCAGCCAGCCTGCGTAGACGGCAGCCTCCCTGCGCAGCTGGATGGACCTGGGCCACCACGGTCAACATGCGGCGTTGGTGCCACAGTTGTTGGCGTTCTTGGGACCAGCACCTTTATTCATGGAAGGCAGAGACCATTCCCTGTTGGCCTAAGTGCGCCATACTGGCCCCAAACCCCAGGAGTTTCATGGGCCCCAGGACCCTCCCTCTGTGTGTGCTGCCCGCCCAGAAAATATCGGGAAGACAAGCTCTGCTTGGAAGAGTTCTACCTCTTCCTTCCAGCTCTTCTCCGCCTCCTGCAGAGAGCCTACCTGCATTTCTCTAATGCCACCCCCTGTGTCCACATCATTTCTCCTTCCCCCACTCGTCCAGGCTGCCCAGGGACCCTGCCAGCCTGATCTTCTAAAGCATCGTCTGCTGTGTGTCCACCATCCACGTCTCTCCCTCCCTGCACCCCTGTGCTCCCCCGTTACAACATTGGTCACTGTTCAAGGCCAGCTGCCATCTGGAGTCCCCGCCCTCTGAGGATAGGGTGTGAGCTTACTTACACCCTTTGTGTACTCCTTTGAAGATGATGGTGGGGACCTTCATCGCCGAAGCGCCTCCGCCTACACACACACACACACACACACACACACACACAATCTGCTTAAAACTTCAGAATCCCCCTCCCCTTTCTGTCAAGTCCTCCACGTGACAGGATAGAAAAGCCCCCTAAGGTCTCTCAGGCTGTCGATCTTTATGGAAGCAAATTGTCCCGTCTCTCTCCTGCAGAGCTGCTGGTGGGTTCCAGCTGCCAGCTTTCAGAGTCTGGAAGACTTGGCTCCCTAGGCAGAGGCTTCACCGTGTCTGTTTTCTGGCTTGGCAGGCTGCGAGGACCCCAAGATGAAGAGGACCACGCCCTGTCTGAGCTTAGGTAACTGCTTCGGGCCGGCTCAGCAAGGAGTGGGGCGACTGTCTTCAGGAGGTGCACACGCGCGTACGCGCGCGCACACACACACCCCCCTGGAGAGTGCAGACCCCTGCACACAGACCCGGCTTGACTCGGGGGTACACACACACACACACACATGCTCCCACCCGCCCTGTGTCTTGCCCCAGCAGGCAGCCTATGGGACCCCAACATCACGCTGGAGATACTGGAGAACCAACAGCTGCAGGTGGGCTTCACCCTGTGGAACGAGTCCACCCACTACCAGATCCTGCTGGACAGTTTCCTGCACACCGAGGACCACTGCTATCAGTACACGAACTCCGTCCCTGCGGTAATGTCTGGCCACGTTTAAATCTCTCACATGAGCGCAGAGCCGTCTCTCGACGTGTTGAGTCTGCTCTCTCAGGGTTCTGGCAGAACAGTGTTCCAGAAGTGCGCTCCTGGCGCCGGGGATGCGGCCACATGGCCCGTCTCCTTCCTTTGGATGGCCCCTCCACTTCTTGCCCGGCCCTGGCTTCTCCGCTCTCCATACCTGCCCCTCATCTCTGCTTGTTTGGCTTTGTATATTCCACTGTATTCAAGTTTGAGGATTAAAAGATAAAGCCAAAGGAACATAAAGATCAGAAATAGACCTTGGTGTAGAGCAGGGGTGTCAAACTGGCGGCCCATGGGCCTCATGCGGCCCCCGAGGTAATTTTTTGTGGCCCCCGGTGCTCTGAAATAAAATGAAAATAGGAAAAAAATGTTATGAAGAAAATAGCGCTTAGGGGAGATCGAGGCAATACCATATACACAATTCCCTTATTACATTTTATTTAAGAGCATTGTGGGCCACAAAAAGTTACCTCCGGGGCCGCCAGTTTGACACCCGTGGTGTAGAGCATGCCTGCCGCCCCGCCCCATTCAGCAGCCAGAGCGCAGAGGGAAATGCTGTTTCGAGCTGTGTTCACAAGCTACACCCAACCCGCAGCTCTGGGGAAATGTCAGCTTTCCCCCTGGGACAGAGACCTGAAAGCCATTTCTCCCTTGGGCCCCCG
>NW_022110173.1:3913272-3914546 GCF_000313985.2 Echinops telfairi
CCACCAGCGGTGCAACGTCACACTCCCGCTCAGCAGCGTTCGTGAGTGCTGCCGCCACCAAGTGAAGGTGGGTGCCGGGCTGCAGGCTGGCATGGGAGGGCGTGGCCCCTGGGCATGCCTGCCATCTGGGCAAGGGCGTGCAGGAGGCCAGCTCTTGGACTTGTGCTCTTGCTGGGGTCTAGCGCAGCACGGTCGGCATACATGGAGAAGTCCTGCCTCTGTCACCCGGGTGGTGTCCCTTGCCCTCCCCTCCCAGAGGGAAGATACACCTACCAAGTGCGCAGACATGGTGGGGTGGAGCCCCAGGACCAACTGTACTCCTGTAGCCTCTATGGGCCAGACGGCACCAGGCAGGGACCCCATGTCCCCCCACAAGCCCCTCTCCTCCCTGGCCCCTCTGCCTCCGCAGATCCAGCCTTTCTTCCGCAGCTGTCAGAACGACTGCATCCGATACGCCAAAAACATCAGCTGCCCAGAGGCCCGGGCCATGCCAGGTGGGAAGGGGCGAGGCTGTGCTGGGACGCAGTGTGGGGAGCAGCTGGAGGACGATGGGCAGTTTGCACTGCAGCCCGGCTTGGTTCGAGGGGCGAGGGAGAGCTTCGTGTAATTGGGAGTCATTTAGGGCTGTGGCAGCACATAGGACGCTGCAGTGTCGTTGCCCTGGGTTGGACTCCTGACTGCCTTCCCTGGACAGTGTGATGTTAGGCAAGGGACTTTAACCTTTCTTTTTTTTCATTGACATCTCTTACTCATTCCAATAGATCTATTTGCATAAAGTTCTGTTGTCCAATCCCATCGGGTGTGGTTATACAAATCTTCAGTGTCATCCGTTCCCCTGACCCCCTCTCCTACCCCGACCCCCCACCCACTTTAACGTTTCTGATCCTCAGCTCCCTTGAATGGAAATTGGAGATTGTTTTTATCACTGACTTATCGTGATCCTTGGAGTCCCCTGGGTGGTGCACACAGCTCATGAACTTGGCTACTGACCAAAACAATGGGTTCAAGAGGCCTCCCAGAAGTAAGGCCTGGCCTGAGCCAGCCAGCTCCCACAGGCCAGCCTGGAGTGGAAGGGCCCTCCCTGCGCAGACCAGAGGAATGAGCAAGGCCAGCCCTAGAGCGGCACTCTCCAGCCAGACAGCTTCTGGTTGGAGCTCACACCGGCTCCTTGCTGGTCTCGGCCCACAAGTCCCTACAAGTTCCTAGTGTTTTGTGCCTCTGGCCAGGGATGGTACTCAGGAGACGGCAGTTTCAAGTGAGGTAAACCAAGACAC
>NW_022110173.1:3915935-3925595 GCF_000313985.2 Echinops telfairi
CAGGTGCGATAGACACAATTGTTCGGTTAAAATTATACTAAAGTCATAGGTAAGAAGAGATATAGAAGAGAGATTGAAATAATGGAGTCAGACACATTTCATGGTAGCATGTTCATGGTAGCATGCCCTAGGACATGGGGCACGGGGACAGGGGAGAGAGCCAGGGGGAGAGAGCTCTTTATTGCTAACCAAGGATTATACATCTTTGGGGGGCATGTAAGCCCCCTAATTACAGGTAAAGACATACGTCACAGGAAGGGGTTGTACTTTAGGTAATACAGTAATGGGAGGGGAATGATCTAGGGGTATACACTGCAATAGGAAGGGGAGGAATTGGGGTATAGCGTGTGACAAGATGGGCGGATCCTAGATTCAGGATGGCAGCCTAACTTTGGATGGCCCTGAGCAGGTTTGACCTGTTCTCTGGCTCTCCATGGAAACCATTATCAGTAGGGTGTGAGCCCCGCCTACAGTGGACCAGATGCCTTCAGGGAGAATAGTATCTCTAAGCATCTGACCTTCCACCATGAGCTGGCAAATAGCCTCTAATGTTTGGCATATCTTTGGGGGAGACAAAGTTTTGGGATGGTGACAAATGATTAACAATACGGTTTCCCTTTTGTTCTCCTTGCAGACACGATTGCAGGTAAGCCCAGATCCCTTTCCTAGGGTGAGAAATCTCTGGCTGGACCTGGCATGGATCCAGGTACACAGGCCGAACTGAGAGGCCAGTTAGCGATGGAGGGAGGGAGATGGATTGATTGGTCTGCGAGGAAGTGCTCATGCAATTGTGGGGCTGAAAAGGCCCAAGCCCGTGGATTAGCTGATAAACTGGAGGCTTCAAATGGCTCACAGGATTGTGGGGACAGGTATGTCCAAAATCTGTAACTCAGGCAGCAGGCTGAGCCTTCTGCAGGCTCAGGGCCCAAGATTCCTAGGTCCAGAGAGAGAGAGAATGTGTGTGCATGTTCTGCCCAAACATGTATTCATGGGCTGAAGATAGACCACAGCCTACAGAACTCCCCTTCAGTTACGCGAGATTACATTCTGGAGAGCGGTTCCATTAGCCAGTGGTTCCCAACCTTCCTAAGGCCGAGACCCTTTCAGACAGCTCCTCATGTGGTGGTGACCCTCCCCCCCAACCATAAAATTATTTTTGTTGCTACTTCATCACTGTCATTTTGCTACTGTTATGAATCGGGCGACATCTGTGAAAGGGTCCTTAGGCCCCCAAGGGGTCGCGACCCACAGGTTGAGAACCGCTGCATTAGATTCTGTTGTGAAACAGCAGCTGGGCTAGTGTTGGGCCAAACCACTGAGAACCACAGTCTAGCCATGTTGCCACATAAAATTAGCCAGGCAGGAGAGGCTAGAGCCCTGGGCTGGGGAGCGGGTTGAAGCATCTGGTGTACTGCTCACACTTTCTGCTCACACAGACTCCATGCCCTTGTGGGCATACGGGGTCATCCTGCTGGGGGGCTCCGTCATCCTGGTCGTCGTCTTCATGACTCGGAGACTGCCTGGTAAGAGGCGGGGGCGTGGGTGGGAGTTGGGGTGGGTGGGGGTGGAAAGGGAACAGGGATGCATTCTCGAGCTCCCCCCTCTGCTCCTCTCTTCCTACAGCCCCACTTCCCCTTCTTCTCAATCCAGCCCCACAGTTGGACCTTCTCTGGAAGCCCGAGACCAGGGGCCCCTTCACTCTTGGTCCTTCCGTCCCAAATCACGTGTACCCATTGCCCGTCATCATGCCGCCTCGATGTCACTTGTTACGAACTCAGAACCTGGAATCAGAGACTAATCCCACCCTTCAGTACCTAGGCAATGACTCCATTCTCTGGGTCTCAGGTTCTCCTCCTTTGTAAAATGGAAATTATGTTGATGCCTGGGTCATCAAACTGTGGCAAGGATTCGGTCAAGCCGTGTCTGGGAAGGCTCACCCGAAGCCTGGCACATCAGGTTCGCTCCTTGTCCATTAGCCAGAAGGATGTTCGTTGTCACAGCGCATGTGGGTAACACCAGTGGGTTGAGGCGCTAGGTGGAACTGCCTGGCCTCAGAATCAACCAGCCAGGGAGCCGTCTTAAGATGACCAGAGCATTCCCATGTGAATGGAAAGGGGCATCTTAGAACCCAGGAAACAGACTAGATCTCAGCTGGAAAGCTGTCCAGGATGACGGAATGAAAAATGATACTATCGAGGAGTTGGTTTAAAACCACACACCCCTGTATATTTTTAAATTCTTGCTTATGTTGATAAGCCAGTCTGGAAGAATTTTCAACACACTGTTAACAGTGGTCCCCTCTAGGAAGTTAGGTGGGCTAAGGGAGGGTGGCTATCTAAGAAGGATTTTCACTTTTGCTATTTTCTAAAGCTTTCTTTAGGGGGAAAAAATGTTCAGGAATCCTGGTGTGAGTACCGGTTCTGTCACTACCAGCTCAGTGGTCTGGGAACGTCCCTGACATGCTCTGAAACTGTGTGTGTCCCCCTGTAAAAGGAGCTTGTGAGGGAAACGGAAAGAGCAGCCTGAACACCCCCATCCTGCAGCCCCCAACTCACACCCTTGGAGTGACAGGAGATAGGGGAAGTCAGAGAAGGTTCAGGCTCTACGCGAACACATAGCTGAGGATCCCACTCGACCTCCCTAGCGTTGCACTTGGAAGCGAGTGCCCCCTCACCTTCTTTTCTGTGAAATGGGACCATGATGCCTTCCTCTCCAGGAGGGGGTGAGGATGCTTGTTGGTGGGCATTATTCATGGCCAATCCCTCTACCTCCTGCATCTGTCTGCTGGCAGGTCCTCAGAAGGGAGAACACGGGTCTTCAGTTGGGGAGGCGGGGGGAGGGTAGTGGCCAAACCGGAGACACTGAGGGCCAGCTCTGTAAAGAGGAGCCAGGAAGGAGTCCTCAGTGGCCAGCAGGGTCACTTCTTGATTGTGGTTTGAGCAAATCCATTTTCCATGTTGGTGGCAATCTCTACTGTGTACCAGCACCCTTCCCCGCCCCCTGTGTTCCCCATTTCCCGTCCCTCTGTCCCTTCTGCCGGCTGAGCTCTCTTCCTGGGCTGGAGCTGCCCACTGGGTTTCAGAGGGTTGATGGTTCTAAGAGGTGCTGAGCCACAGGGGTGAGTTCCAGCCTTCAAGGGTGCTAAGGGTCACCATCTCTCAGGGATTCCACCAGTCTCCGTCACTAGAAAGTCAGGTCCGTTTGTGATTTTTTTTCCTTCTACATTTCTCCCCCACTCTACCAAGGACCTTCTCTCGGGATCCCTTTCAGGAGAGGGGTAGCGATAGCGGGGCACCATCTAGTTCTGCTGGTCTCCACCTGTGTCTTTGTGTGGGTGATCATCTTGACTCTGCTTTGCCCTGGATGGCAAGAGCCAGAGTTGCACTGTAGACGGCCACTTGCTAACTTTGAGGACCCCAACCGCTACTCACCAAAGTAGGATGCTCAGGGCATTGTTTTTTGTGAACTCTTGCCGTAGTTGACTTGGCTGTCTCCCGAGAGACTGTGGTCCTAAGGCCCCCACGCCCAGTACGCATTACCTCAAGGTCTTTGGTTAGGGCTTCATTTTTAAAACTTATTCCCCTGCTGCCAGCAGGGTCGGTTTTACAGAGTAACTGCTGTAAACCCCCATGAGTGCTCCTGCACCGCCTGCCCTCTCTCATGCCACCCACCTCACAGACCCGCGGGACAGAGGGAGAGGCTGAGTTTCAGCGACGTGGGCTATTTTCCCCCATCACACAAAGCATCCCTTAGTGTGGCCCGTTGTCTGCCAGGGGTGGGCAAGTGCCTCGTTCAACCACACCCGTCCCTGAAAGCTGGGCCGCCCCCCCCCACTCCTTTCTCAGAAGCATGTCTGACCTTTTCTTTCAGGGCCTCCTGAAAAATGTGAAAACACCGCTGCGTACCCTGGTGAGTGTCTTGGGAGACCCGGTTTCTTTCTTCCCGAAGTGGTAGAGGGTCCTTTTGGAGCCTGTCACCTTCAGGGGGCTGACTCCTGAGGCTCTCCAGGGACCGTTTGAGGAACTGCTGTGTCACACTGGCACGGAGGGACTGCAGGTGCCTTGCATGGCCAGGGCTGGGGTAACGTGCTCAACCACCTAGACAAGGCGCGTGGCGTCCCGGGGGCGGGGCCGGTTAGCCATCGCGCTGCTAAACGCGAGGTTGGCGTGCCAAAGACATCAGCTGCTGCGCCGGAGGCCGATGAGGCTGTCGCTCCGGGCAGGGCTGCCGGCTGTGGGACCCTGCCTTGGGGTTGTCAGGAGTTCGAATCAGCTCCGTGGCAGGGGCTTCGGGTGCTAGATAAGGAAAGGCACGCCCCGTGGTTGACCTGGACTTGACTCGGACTTGACATGGCAACCCTGAGAGGCCGAGGAGACTGGCCCCGGGTCTCCAGAGCCGCGGTCTTTGTGGGGACGGATCGCTGGTGGTTCCACGTCACCAGCGTGCCACCGGGGCTTCTGTAAAGAAGCCACCTCGTTGTGGAAGATGAGGCCTTCCGTGTAACAAATTGCTATAGTCCATCAGCCATTTTCCTCAGTTAAGATGATCGAAGTTTAAGCCAAAGCCAGAGGGGGTGTGAGGGAGGGTGGAGTTATTGTTCTTCTCTCTCAGAAGACGTCAGACGATGATTTGTTCAAGCCGTCAAGATGACTCTGGCCCTCCCCCGCACGCCCTCGGCTGCATTTCTTAGGCTCGGGTCCACGTGGGAGTCCGGGTGGGTGCAGGCCCCTCCTGAGGTGGCCAGCAGGGACCTGGCCCGGACCTGCGGTGTGAAAGCCAGCAGAGACGCACCCCTGAACCTGTGGCCGTGGCTTCTCTTGTTCCCCTCAGACGTCCTGCCCGTGACGGACCCCACCGCCCCATCCCTGAAGCCGAGGAAGGTCTGGGTCATCTACTCCGCCGACCACCCCCTCTACGTGGAGGTGGTCCTCAAGTTTGCCCAATTCCTGCTCGTGGTCTGTGGCACCGAGGTAGCCCTCGACCTGCTGGAGGAACGGGTCATCTCTGAGGTCGGGGTCATGACCTGGGTGGGCCGCCAGAAGCAGGAAATGATGGACAGCCAATCCAAGATCCTCATCCTGTGCTCCCGAGGCACCCGGGCCAAGTGGCAGGCCATCCTGGGCTGGCAGGAGCCCGCCGTCCAGCTGCGGTGTGACCGCTCTCAGCCCTCCGGGGACCTTTTCACGGCAGCCATGAACATGATCCTGCCAGACTTCAAGAAGCCAGCCTGCTTCGGCACCTATATTGTCTGCTACTTCAGCGGCATCGGCAGCGAGGGGGATATCCCCGACCTGTTCCACATCACCTCCAGGTACCGGCTCATGGAGGAATTTGAGGAGGTTTACTTCCGCATCCAGGACCTGGAGATGTTTGAGCCTGGTCAGATGCACCGGGTCGGGGAGCTCACGGGGGACAACTACCTGCAGAACCCCAGTGGCTGGCAGCTCAGGGAAGCTGTGCAGAGGTTCCGAGAACATCAGCTGCGGTGCCCGGATTGGTTTGAGCGCGAGAACCTTTGCTCGGCAGATGACCAGGACCTTCCATCCCTGCATGACGAGCTCCTGGAGGAGCCACCCGTGCCATCTGGAGGAGGGATCGTCAAGCTGAAGCCACTGGTGCGGGAACCCTCGCCTGCGGACTCACTGGTGGTAGATGTGCTCATCAGCAAGCAAGAAAGAGGCGTCTTGAGGCTGGACCCCCGACTGCAGAAGGAGCTGGTAGCCCAGACCCTGCAAACCCGGGTGCTCCCTGTGGAGCGGGGTGCTCCTGCAGGAGCGGTGCGGCCCCTGTCTCCTGCCACCCCGGGCACCACAGCCAGCCGGCTGGCCCTGGTGGAAGAGGGCGAGGCCTGCCCGCTGTTGCCGCCACCCTGCCCACAGCAAAACAATGTTCTCTTCCTCCCTGTGGACCCAGAGGCCTTGCCCCCCTGCAGCACCCCGGTGGCTTCGCCGGACCACCTCCCAGAGGATGTCAGGGGGCAGCTCGCAGGCTTGATGGTCTCGCTTTTCCAGCAGAGTCTGAGCAGCCAGACCCAGGAGATCCTTAAAGACCCGCACACGGCCTACGAGGAGGAGCAGAGGCAGTCGGTGCAGTCCGACCAGGGCTACATCTCCAGGAGCTCCCCGCAGCTCCCAGACGGGCTGACAGAGACGGAGGGGGCCGAGGGAGAGCAGAACCAGGGACAGTCGGCTGAGCAACTCTCTCCCGAGCAACTGGAGAGCCTGCGGAGCCTCCAGCAGCAGCTCTTGTTCCAAGAGCTCCGGAAGAGCTCTGGCTGGGACAGTGTGGAGCTGGAGAGGCTGCCCGTGGAGTGGCAGACCTCCTTATAGTGGCCGCCCGGCCCAGGGCCTGGAGAGCAGGCTGCGTGCCTGTGCCTGGGTATCAGCGTGTGTATGTATGTATGTATAGATATATGTGTGTATATAGATATATGTGTGTATATAGATATATGTGTGTCTGTATCTGTGTAGATAGACGTGTGTATGTATGTATATGTGTGTGTGTATATAGCTATTTGTGCATGTATGTGTGTATGTATATGTGTGTAGACATGTGTGTATGTATATATGTGTGTATATATAGATATATGTGTAGGTAGATATGTGTGTGTGTATATATGTGTGTGTGGATATGTGTGTATATATATGTATGTATATGTGTGTATAGCTATATGTGTGTGTATGTATGTGTATATATGTGTGTGTGTGTCCATGGGTATGTGTGTGTTAAACGTGAAGTATGAATTTTTGAAATACAATGGGGCTTTTAAGAGTTTGTGCTAAATAGAATGAAAATATAATGCCATTTTTCCACGAATTTTTTTGAAGCCCCCCCTCATATAAACATCTTGATTCGGACCCCTGGGTGTTTTCCCCGTCCCCCCACCCTTTTGACCTTTTAAAAATATGATCACCTGGTGCTCTTTGATCCCCACAAGAATTTGGAGCCCCTTCCCAAAAGTTAATGGCAACGTGCCGGTGAGTCCCAATCATTATTTATTTGGCACCTGCGATGGGCCAGGCACTGGCATGCAAAGAGAAATCACACGTGACCTGAGCCCCGGCCACCAAGGAGCTTACCGTGTAGAGAGAGGGAGAGGTGAGCAAGCAGACAATTATCATGCAAGATGGAAACACCGGATAGAAGTCAGCCCCCAACCCAAACCTAACCACACCGGTTGCCCTACTCGAGGCAGCTCCGCCTCTGACGACCCCTGTGCGGCAGCACAGAACCAGGTTTTTATGAATGACTTTTCAGAAGCAGATCGCAAGAGCCTCCTTAAGGGTCTTCGGGGTGGTTAACAATTTGCTCCACCCAGGGACCCCAAGCTGCCCCAAACCCACTGCCACCCAGTTGATTCCAATGCATAGAGCGTCCTGAGGTTTCCAAGGCTCCCCGTCTTCACTGAAGCCCCTCGCCACATCTTTCTCCTGTCGAGCGAGTCCTGGGTTAAAACCACTAACCTTTCCCCTAACGCTGAAAACATTGCACCACCATGGCTCCTCCAAGCTGTGAAAATCCACAGACGAGGCGCCAGCCGAGGGAGGGTTCCCGGAGGACATGATGTATGTGAGCCGAAGAAGAAGCTTAGCTTCAGGGTCAAGGACGTGAGTCCAGGAGAAGAAGCGTGCAGGGCTGGGGCCAGGAATGCCCAGGAGCAGAGATCTGCACGTCAGGTCAGTTTGCGGGCTCTTTCACCAAGAGCTAGGGTGGAGAAGTAGGCAGAACTCAGGTCAGGGACAGACTTCTAGCCAGCCTGGGAGGTGGGACCTCTGCCTCCAAGGCCTGAGACCCTCCAATATGATGAAGATCTGTGCTTGGTGGCAAAGAAGAGTTGCCCCCTTCCTGTGGGTCAGACATACCCAGAAGCCACGTGGGATCACTTTGAGAAAGGGGCAGGACAAGTGAACTCTGACAGCATTCGTCAGGAAGAGAAATCTGGAATCCTAGCTCACATGGTGGTAGTCGGTTGCTTGGAGAACTGGGCAAAGAAGTCTTGTGAACCTCGGGGCCAGAGCTAAGGGAGCATTAGGAACTGGGAGCCCTGTCTATACAAGTCAACTGAGGTAGGAGGTACACGTGCCACAGCGAGGGGCAGGCGCAGGGAGGTGGGAGGCTGGCCCTTTATGAGAAAGAGGTGCCCATGGGGTACTTAAAGACCAGAGGTGCAGAGGCAACACTTGAAGAGTCTGTAAGGCCGGGTACGTGGAGGAGCTGTTCAGGAAGTACCTTCTTGCAGTATAGACGTCTGTGTCTCTGCGGTCCCAAAGGACACACACGGATATCGGCTGACCCTGGACTAGAGAGTTGCCCATTGCCGACATCTGAGTCCTTAACTATAGTTCCAGGAAGAGACGATTCTAAAAGGCGATGGGAAGCCAAACTATAATTGGTGTGTGTGTGTGTGTGTGTGTGTGTGTGAGACTATGTGTGCATCCATATGAAAGATTATCAACAAGAGAATGAATAAATGTGTTCACTCAAATGAGATTTCCAGTGGTGATGCTAAGGCATGTATTACTTTGGGTCAGGAGGTTCATGGCTGGAGTTCTCTCGTAGTGAGATTTTTACCCACCAGCAAGCAGCTGTCTGTCCAAGTGTGTCCCATACTCAGCCCGATTGCAGCCAAGGACCAGGTGAGGGAGAAAAGGAACCAGGCCCTCCCAGCCACCAGCCTTGGGGGCTCCATCCCTCCCCAGTGATCCTGGAGGTGAGCATCTTTAGCTCGAGCAGTCCAGCAGGCTTCTGGTGACATTTCTCCAGCTTTCCAATAACCCAGAAACTCAAACGCGCTGCCATCGAATCGATGTGGACTCACAGTGACCCTATAGGACGGCAGAGCTGCCCTGGTGGGTTTCTGACACTGGGACTCTTTGTGGGAGTGACGTCTCATGTTTCTCCCATGGAGCAGCGGGTGGTTTCCAACTGCGGTCCTTGCAGTTAACAGCCTGACATGTAACCCCTGCACCATCAGGGCTTCTAGCTTCCGATAAGACTTAGCACATGTCCGGAGAGGGGATTCCATAGTGGACTCTTCCTTGCTAGGGCCAGCAACAACATAACCCTAGAGCACAGTAGTCTCACTTGCTAGGGAAAGGCCTGAAGCACAGGTTCCTTTTGGATCCCATGGCCCATGAGACTTGCGTCCTCACCGTGCTGGCCTTTGAAGCCTTGATGAGGAAGGTCCTCCGTAGTCACTGTCCACCAGGTCGCCCTTCACTCCAGGCATGCTGCTTCCTGGCTTTTTAAAGAAATAACTATTTTGAGCTATAACTTGCACACCATACAGTGCACCCATTTAAGGTGTATAGATCATGGCCTTTTAGGATATCCATAGTGTTATGCAAACATCACCACAGCCAATTTCAGAGTATCCGTCGTCACCTCAGTACCCCCATCCTGTACTGCCTGGCAAGCACAAGCCTCCTTACAATCTGTCCATGTGTTAGTCCCAGTAGACTAGAGAAGTCCAGGGAGACTCGTGTATAAGAAAGAGCTTTATATAGAGTAATTGGACATTAAGAAAACAGCCCAGTCCAGATCAAGTCCATAAGTCCGATATTAGCCCATATATCCGATACCAATCTATAAAGTCCTCTTCAGACTCAGGAAACACATGCAACGATGCCAAATGCAGGAAGATCACAGGCCAGTGGGTGG
>NW_022110173.1:3926753-3929336 GCF_000313985.2 Echinops telfairi
TAGTTGAGCCCTTGGTTTCAGCATCCGTCCCTTGTTCCTCCACACTCCCCACCCTGAGCCCAGAGCGCTCAGTCTCACGCTGGTCTTTGCTCACCTAACTTGCTGGAGATGCAGCTCACCTGAGTGTTGGCTGAAAGTTCCAAACACACATGTATCAAAGCCATGCCCTTCTTTTAATCTTGAACCAGAACTAATTTAAAAAATCCTGTTTCACCCAGAAGAGTCCCTGTAAGAGTCGACAGCCTCCACACCACGACTTTCCCACCTGGTCCCTCTCCAAAGGGTGTAGCTGAGGTGGCCTATGGTGGGCATCAGCCACCACTGTCCCTCTCTGACCAAACACCTGCAATGGAGTACGTACCACTACGGAAGCTTTCCACGCCTGTTCCTGCCTACTGTCTTGATCCTCCGAGTCAAGCGCACACATATACACACACACACACACACACACACACACACAATTACATGTGAGAAGGTGAGCTAGACATCACTGGATGTCTTATAGCTGTTTACCACTTTGATTCTAATCCTGTTTCTTCTCTGTGTAAGAAGGCCCACGTCTGAGGACATCCGTTTAGCAGTTTGAGCTAAGAGGCCTGGGGTGACGATTTGAGTCCCATTACATGTAGACACTGCCATTGGTGTTCTCCCTTCCCGAATAAATAAGACAGTGGCAAGCCCTGTTGTAGTCAGCCCTTCTTAAGAAGGCCTGCCAGGTAAGGGATTTGGAGTCTGGTGGACACCAGGTCATGCAGGCACCTAGGACCTAAGAGGGCTTTGTTGTTGGGTGCTATTAAGCCCACGTTCACCTCGGAGAGGAGCCCACAGAACAGAATAGAACCTCCGGGTAGGGTGTTCTTGACTTTAATTTTACAGAAGTGGATCGGCTGGCCTTTCTCCTTCAGAGATTCTCGGTTTGTTTGAACTGCCCGCTTTTCCACCCATGCTTGATGATGTGTTGCCCTCAGGGCCACTTCATGGCCAAGTGCAATGTGTGATCGCTGGGGCCCGGGTTTTGCAAGTCTCAGAGTTGGAAAGGCTCCCTGTAAAGAATGTGGAGGCAGTGAGCAGGGGCTGGCTTTGTTACTTCCCAGCTGAGTTATCTTCGGTCTCAGGCTTCACATCTCTAAAGTGGGCGCAGCAGTAGTGGGATCTTACAGGGATCTCACGAGGAGAGGATGAACTAGCTGCTGGAAGCCCTTGGAGGTGCCCTGCACCCAGACAACCTTCAATGCATGCCTGTGAGCCAGCAGGAGGCGTCACCACTCCTGCGGCTTCCTAAGGTCTCAATGCCTCTGCAAAAAAGGAATTCCATGACCGGACGTGGGTCAGGGCAGTTGATGAGCCCCGACACTGTTTCTCCAGCCTCTTTGTGCTTCTCTCCCTTGAGTGTTGACTGTTTTTATCTTACAAAAGGAAATCATGCTGCCAAGCCTGGCATATCATAGGAGCTCAGTAAATGTAATGACAGACTGCAGGGACGATGTATTCCAGGAGAAAATAAGAGAAGTTGCAGCTGATACCTCCGTCCCCGGGTTATCAGCTGGTAAACCGCAGTGCGACTATCGCTTTCTCCCAGAAGGGACCCTGGGTGGCTGTCTGCTTCTGACCTGACCCCACTGCCTCACCCAGAGCCTGGCCTTGGGGGCACACATTCCTCTTGCCCATTCAGTTGATTAAGGCATCAGTGAGGCAGGCCTTGGTCATTAGGGGACAGTGAATCCCCTTGGGATGTGAGGACTATAGAGCACAGCTGTACCCGGGATGTGTTGCTGGCAGTCAGAATTGATGGCTTGATGACAGTGGTTTGTATTATTTTAAAGGCTTGCCCATGCATGTCCCCACCCACCTACCCACCCACGCCCGGTACCTAGACTCCTTTCCCAGGAAAGGAATTCAACGCAGTGAATGATTTCATATGGCTCTTCTAGTCATACCCTTTATTATCCCACCAAAGGACGTTCGTTTTCCTGGTGGGTCTGGTAAGATACGGAAAGGATTCTGTGTTTCAGTTGAGTGATCTTTGACCAGAAGTCATTGTGATGGACATCCTGTTGCTCCTCAGAAGCAAGGAAGGGGCAGGGGACTTCGTTACTTGCAAGAGGGAAGCGCCAGGAGTGGAGCACATTCTTTGGACCCCGAGTCTCCTGAGCATTGAACCTCCTGTGTTGAGGAGCCCACCGTGATGCCAAAGGAGCAGAAGAGAGGAGTGGCTGCAGTAGTACCAAGAGCCAGAGTGATGGGCTTCCCAGCACACAGAGCAAGTAAAACGGAATGCTTTGGGGCGGAAGTCTGGCTTGTAGAAGCGGAGCCTCTGGACACTTAATTGGGGGAACTTGGGTTGCTGACTCCTAGAAGTGAGGTGGCATGCCCTTTGGGCATTTGTTTATTTATTTATCTTTTTTTTTTTTAATCATTTGTCATTATTTATTTATTTTTGATCATTTTGTTAGGGGCTCATGCAACTCATCACAATTCATACATACATCAATTGTGTAAAGCACATTTGTACACTCATTGCCCTCATCATTCTCAAAACATTTGCTCTCCACTTAAGCCCCCGGCATCAGGTCCTCATTTTCC
>NW_022110173.1:3929867-3937218 GCF_000313985.2 Echinops telfairi
GTTCTGATGATGCCTGATACCTGATCCCTTCGACACCATGTGATCCCACAGGTGTGTTTCTTCCATGTGACCTTTGTTGCTTCTGAGCTAGATGACCGCTTGTTTACCTTAAAGCTTTCAAGACCCCAGACGCTATATCTTTTGATAGTTGGGCACCATCAGCTTTCTTCCACATTTACTTATGCACCCATTTGTCTTCAGCGGTTGTGTTGGGAAGGTGAGCATCAGAGAATGTCTTTGGGCATTTATTAGCAGCCCTAAAGTAGTTTTGTGACATTGCCCAAGCTGGATAGACCCCAGGTCAAGAGGCTGAGAGCCAGGAGAGGTCTGCCTGCAGACATGACAGAGAAGAGATTGCCCTTTTTATCTCCTGAGTTGGGAGCCTGTTAACCCCCTAAGAAGCCTCATAATGGTGAGCATCGTCTGTAAACTCTGTGTGGCATCGCGGTGAGTTCTGGCCCCAGCTGAAACGTAGAGGGTGCTGTGAGAGGATCATAGGTGTCCGAGCTGGTCAGGAGGCATGTCTAACCTCAGCCTCACAGAATCCTGCTTTGGGTGGTGTTTACTTACGATGTTTCATGGAGTTAGATTTTCCTTCCCCCTCGCATAGCTGGAAGGAGGTCAGACACCACCCACACCACACCATTCTTTTTTCACACGCCTCTTAGGTCATTATCACTTTAGTATGAATTACTTGGCACACCCAGGTAATGCAAATGATTAACATGCTGACTCAACCAAGAAGACTGGAGGTTCAAGATCTCCCAAAGGCACCTCAGCAGACCGGTCTGGCCATCTGCTTCCAAAAAGTCAGCCACGGGGAACCCTACGGAGCACAACTCTGCTCTGACACACGTGGGGTCACCATAAGTCCGAGCCAGCTCAACAGCCACTGAACTGGTTTGTGACTATTTGACTGGCTCCTTCCCTCTAACTTGAGAGGCTAAAAAATACAACAGTGGCCTAGGAGGCAGCGGAGAGGGCGTGGAAAGCTGTGGGGCAAGAAGGGTTAGCTCGCACCTGGTGTCCTGTCCTCCTTCCTGACCTTCGCTCATTGGTATCTCTCCCATGAGACTCACACAAGGTTAAAGCCAGCCCCGCCTTTCAGCCAGCACTGCCGACCTTTCATGGAATGGAGGTTGCGCCCTGTTAGTGCCTGAAGGCTGAAGGCTGTCTGGGGTGGTAGAGGGATTTGAGAGGCACATAGCCCTGGGCTCAAACCTCAATTCTCCTTCTGACGGCTGTCACATTCCACTAACTACGCCATCTTCCGGAGCCTCTGGGAAATGGAGACAAACTGCCTTCGAGGTGGCTGTGAGGACTGAGAGCTCATGTGCATCCCGGGGGAGAAAGGCCGGTCTGCTCTGCTTCTGAAACCCAGCCCATGATGAAGGCCCACAGGTCATGCTGGCCAGCCCCCAGCAGATTGTGGGGATGGTGCAGCACTAAGCGACAGTTTGTGTGACGGTTCAGGGGCTCGCCAGGAGTTGCGGGGTCTACCCGATGGCAGCTACTCGGTGGTCTGATACAGTCATCCACGTGATGCTTGTCTATTTCAGTGCTCTTCCTGAGGGTCAGAACTAAAGGTCAGACTCAAGCCTGAGTGTGGCCCCAGCACTGCCGGCTCACGAGTAGATCACTCCTCCACCTGTCCCTCACCTTTGACAAGGTAACTCCAGGTAAGTGCCAGGTGACCCCAATCAGTGAGAGCTAGCTTGCTTAACTACAAAAGAAATTTATAAATATTTGTAACATACTTCATCAGATTAACCGTCCTGTTTTGCACGTAGATCTGGGGAGGCATGAAAACACAGCCTCAGGTTGTTCTTGAATCATTTCGTGTTTGTTTTCCATCCCATCAGGTTTTGTTGGCCGACCTCACTGTGACGTAGGTCATTGGAGTTTGAGTCCAATTTGTTTTATAAATGAGGCAAAAATTCAAGGGCCAGCTGATTGACCAAGGCTAGTAAGTGACAGAGCCAAGCTCCCGCTCCTGGACGCCCTCACCATGTGGTGGTACCTCTCTCATGCTACTCGGTCAAGGATCCCTGTTGGCACACTGATGAGGAAGGGCTTGACTGCTGACCCAAAGGTTGGTGGTTCTACCTCACCCAGGGACTGTAAGGGGGTGAAACCTAGCGGTCTTCTGCTGTGTGAAAATGACAGTCAAGAAAACCCGAGGGGCCTCTGGCCCAGAATTGTAAGCACCGCTGTCTCACATGATGTCCATGCCCCAATCGTGGCCCCAGTCCCACTTTGGGGAAGAGCCCCACCAGTCACCATGATGGAGTGACCTGCCACCAACCATGTTTTTGTGATCTTTTTCTTTGGCCTCCCACAAAGATGTGTAGCTCAGCAAACCTAAAGTGACCAGATTTAAAGCAGGACACCATTGACCAGGGCGGGGGTGGGGTGTGTGGGGTGGGGTGGGGGTGTCGGTTCTTGATTAAAAATTTGGTCTATATGAACCAAATAGACCATTCCCTAGCTTGTCGTGCATTCTTTCCAAAAATCTGGACTTTTTTAAAACACCAAAAATTGGGACTGTCCCGCCAAAAGCGGGACGTCTGGTCACCTTAAGCAAACCCTCAGACCCCATTATGACCTCAGGCCAATGGTCTCCCTCATGTGAGTGTGATGTCTCTGGAGTTGCCTTATCCTTGTCCTGTGTAAGATGTAATAAATGTTCTCTTACAAACAAACTCTGTCACCTGGGGTCCCTTTGAGTCAAGATCAACACCACAGCACCTCAGCACAGTCTTTCAAGGTCAGACCCATGCAGAGCTGCTGGGACAGGCAGACGCACCACACGCTAGGGTAACAACGCACAGCAGTTTGAATAGTACTGGTTGTCTCTGTATCCATTGTGTGTGTGTTTTGTATACATACATATTTTATTTTGGTGCACACCCAATGTTCTGCTTAGACGTAATAGCCCCCGTGTGTTTGTTTGTTTTTTAAAAGCTGGGCAGTTTTACACCTGAGCACCCATGCTCCTGGCTGGGACCAGGGTAAGAGAGGAGAGCAAGAGCATTAGTCACTCAAGTGTGTCCTCCCTTTCTGGGTAAGTACTTCTTGAAAGTCCAGGTGAGTGGGGAAACTCATTCTTGGGCTGAGAGTCCTCCTGGGTTCACCAGGCTACTGAAAGCCTGGCCCGACACCTACTAGGTCAAGGTCAAAGCCACCTTCCTCCCAAAACAGCATGCCAGCTGCCTGGAAGGAAATCACCAAGATGTGCCCTCCGTGTTTCCGCAGATCCTACAAGGATGGCAAATGTCAGGATGACAGCTTAGGAATTTAGCAAGGAAACCGGGACAGGAGAGATCTTGAAACAAATCACACAGGAAGCTTGTCACAAGTCTCAAGTTTCTTATTTTCAGCACAGAGTCTGGTTTTATTTTTAAAAAGAGGAGAGGGAGAGGGGGGTGGGGGGGAAATTGTAATAGATGCTACTGAAGTGCTACTTCCTCCTCCTTCTGGGCTCTGGCGGCCAGCTAGCTCTCTTCCACAAGCACAGCCCTGTGCATGTTCACATGGAAAGCGCCCTTAGAGAGGGTCTAGTCCAACCCCTTTAAAACAGGTAAGACCTTGGATGCTCAATGGGGGGCACAGGGGACTCGAATCTCAACCCAGCACTCTCTACTGATAAACAGCTGCCGGCATGCACCTCGGACGGAGGAGGGGCACGGTGGCTCCCTGCATACAGATCCATGAAGCAAGAAGCTGTAGGGGTGGTTTCTTGTAGGGAGTGAGGCCATTGAAAAGGAGCCCAGAAAAACATACCCGAAGGAAGGGACTGTCCCCGGGGCCCAAGTTGTTTGCCCCAATTTTTTGAAGGGGGTTGCCGGGGTAAGCTGGGGACTGTCCTAAAGAGTCTGAATCAGCCCGGGCTCTGCCAGAATTGGCCCAGCTGCCAGCAGTCTCTTGATGAACTCAGGAAAGTGGCAGATCACTGGAACCTATCATAGCCTCCCCCTCAGAGATATGACAATCAGACACTGTGCAGGGGGTGGGGACGGGGCAGGAAGTGTCCAAACAGCAGAACGAAAGAGGGGCAGGGGCAGGCCATGGCTCAGATACAGTGTCCTTTCTCAGTCATGGAGATTAGGCAGCACAGAGCTAGAGAGAGGACATGGGAACAGGGGGGGCGGTTTCGGAGGCCCACCCGGGGCAAGGCCCCAGATCCTGGAGGACGTGGAATCCGAAGGAAGAGGAGAGGAGTTTGTGATGGCAAGGAGAGACGACTGAAACAACTAAAACTGGTTACAAAATCCAGGCAGCTAGTATTGCACCGAGTGGGACAAGGAGCTGAGGGCCCAGATACGAACTGAGTGTAAACCTTTCCCCCCATCGTTTCCCCACTAAGAGTAGGGGGTGGCTCAGGAAAATTCTGGAAAAGCCATTGGCCTTTCTAGTGTCTCTGATGACATGGCTCTCCTTCTGTCAGCAAGCCCCCAACAAGGAAGTTGGAGAGAAAAGAGCCCCACTTGTCCTTGGTTCCAAGACAGTCCCTGTTGGACCAAAAAGTGGTCAGTGACGTGGAACCTTTGGCCCCTCCCTTTGGAAAGGACCAGAGATAGTGCAGCTACGACAAACCCTGTAATTCCACTCCAGCCCATGGGCTGGCAGCCCTCTGCCCTGCTCTCCCAGCCAACGCAGAAGCTGGGAACTGTCCACAATGACTGGCTCCTCCCCTCCCCCCTTTATGGAGAACCTGATGATGGGGCTCCAGAGACCCATGAAGTAGATGCTGGAACCGGAAGGGAACTTTGAGATCACTCACCCAACGGCCTCATTCTCAAAGATGAGAGCTCCGTTGGACCAGATGTCCATCTCCTGGTCCCTTGTCCAGGGTTTCTTACACTCACTTCCCAAACACGAGAAGGGAAACAAAACCTTCTTCATTGGGTTGTTTTGCCCTCGTCTTATTCTCTGGAGGGGTGCAGGGAAACATCTCCTGGCCTTCTGCACTCTTCACATTGCCATCGAGCATGTGCCGACCCCCAGTGACCATGTGGGACAGGATAGAACTGCCCCAGTGTGTGTCTGAGACTTTAACTCTTCACGGGAGTAGAAAGCCTCATCTTCCTCCTACAGAGAAGCTGGTGGTTTCAAACTGCTAACCTTGCAGTTAGCCACCATGTCGCCAGGAGCCTGCCCGCTTACCTCCCCTAAAAGCATGTGACCTGCTTCAAAGAGTCCAAAAGGGACAACCCGCATCAAGGCTGCTTGTGGGCAGTCCTTGAATGCCTCTTGTCTTCAACCTCTTGGAGAGAAGAGCAATAGAGGAAGGGTGGAGCTTGGACAGACAGCACCACCACCCATTGTAACTCCTTGCAGCCTTTTCCTTAGATCCCTTGACCAGACAGAGAAGAAAGGTCACCACTACCCTTTCTGACCTGCACCAATCCTCCTTGAGGAGGAACGATGAAGGATTGGGTTCCTTACTCTCAGCCCATGAGAGACCCAACCACATGTATCCAGGAGCCCCCCTGACGCTGTTGCTCTGAGGCAAGATCTGGCCCAAGCAGTGCCAAACCACAAGAGGAATAAGAGTGCTAGGTACAGAGGGACAGGGGGGCGGGGGGCCAGCAGGCCAATGGCTAATAACTCCATAGACCCTGTAATAATATTGGCACTAAACCCACTGGATCCAGTGACCATAGTGAATGCAACTTATGCTGAGTGTTTTTGTGGGTTTTTCTTTCTTTTTTTTTGCAAAGCAGCATCTGTACACGATGCTAAACGTTGAAAGCACAGAGGTAGAGATGCTCACTCACCCAAGAAAGGGTGTGGTTTGATCCTTAAGAGTACAGGTCCCTTCTCGCCCCATGCTGGGAAGAGAGGAGCAGGGTTCAGGAAGAGCCTGCTGAGCTCCTCTCTTGGAGGAGATCAACTGGGCCCATTCCCAGGAGCCCAGCTCTTTCAGGGAATTCATGACCACGCGTTCGTTAGGAAAGAGGAGTGTGGTGGCATGTGGGGTGGGGCAGGGGCTCCCCAGGTCTCCTTCCCATTGCAAGGGGCCACTGGGTGGACACAAGAAAACAATGTACACATGCACACATCACACACACACACACACACACACACACTGCATCTACCAACGGGAAGACACCCAATGGACACATCAGGGAAACAGGGAGAGTGGATTCAGGGTCAACTTCAAAGTGTGGAGCAATGGCCACTGAACCACACAGCCTAGCAGAAACTGGCACTTCCAAGTCAAGAGGATGTGCAGCACCCAGCACCCCCTGCCTAGGCATTCCTTACCTCGATGGGGACTGGGGCAGTGGTGAGAAAAATAAGTAGCAGAAGGATCCAGCCCCTTGGAGGCCCTTGGGTTTCGGGTAGTGTATGGAGAAGGCAGATTACGACAAGTGGAGCCCTCGTCCTCACCACTGACTACCTGGTCTCCCTCCAAGCACTCTTGACTCAAGGGATGCAGAAGCAAATGCCAGACCTGAACGCTATTCCCGCTTCCCAACCAGTCTGAACAAATCTGGGCCAGGGAAGGGCAGAAGACAAGGGAGCTGGGGGCGCTTAGCTCCGAAGCAAGGTCCCCTGTGTGGGTTTCCTCCTCTGTTCTGGGAAGCCACGGGCAGGGTATTTACATAGCCATGGGGCCCCCCTCATTCTCTGAGATGCTGTGGCCCAGTTGGGAACCTCCCTGAGGTGGTGGTGGTGGTGGTGGAGGTGGTGGTGGAGCCGAGGGCGGAGCACCGTAGCCGCCCCGGGCCCGACTGGGAGAAGGTCGACTGCTCCGGTCCCAGCAGCCCTCCAGGGCCTCCAGGCCGCGGCAGCCGAGGAAGAAGAGGTTCTTGAGCATGAAGATGGAGAGAGGCTGCTGGTAGCTCACCACCAGGAGGCAGCGCAAGGCCAGCAAGGGCACGTCCACCAGACAGCCTCCCAGGAGGCGCAGGAGGCGGCTGCAGCTCCCGGGACCCGAGGCCTGGCCCCAGGACGACACGGCCGAGGTCGCAGCGTTGAGCTCGTACAGCCAGAGCACCGGCGAGGCGAGGGCGAGGAAGTAGACGGCGATGAGCAGGTAGCGCAGGTGCGCCGGCAGCGGGACGCGGCCTTCCAGCATGAGCTCCACCAGAGTGAAGCTGTCAAGCAGGTCCAGGCCCGTGCCCAGGAAGCAGCCGGCAGCGCGGTGCTGCTGGGGCTGCAGGAGCAGGGGTCCCGCTGAGCCTGGAGGGGCGCCCGCCTCGCTGATGGCCCGCACCAGGCTGTAGAGCAGCGGCACCGACAGCGCCATGGTGAGGCGGAAGCCCGTGGTGCCGAAGGGCGCGCGCAGCTCGATGAGGTCCAGGATGGACGTGCCCAAGATGAGCACCACCTTGGGCGTGAA